>NC_068436.1:1630788-1983288 GCF_023373465.1 Oncorhynchus keta | reverse complement strand
CACACTCTTTTAAGGAAACTCAGTGGCGGACCACTCAAGTGGAGCCATATATGAGGCTAAGTGTTCCGACACAGGGCTTTTGAGACAGAGTGAACCTACAATACCTGTGCAGACTTTGTTCAAGAAACAGCATTTCTGACCACATTGTGTGAATGTGATTTCTCGTTAATTTATTTTGGTCTATTGGTAAACAAACAAAGGGATAGTACAGTCCATATACCATAGAAATAAAAATGGCATCCGCCAACCAACATTGAGATAATTTTCGATTACATTATTTTTTATTGAAGGCTTTGTTTTAAAAAAATGCATGAATTTAATTGCTTTCTTTCTTCAGAAACGAATCAGCTCGTTTGACAATAGCACACTAGGCTGTCACATTACATTTGAAGAAGTATTAAATTGTCACAGATTGTACCCTTTTGAAATGAAATTGTCCCTCTGAATGCATCCAGCGTTCTGACAAATGTCATCCGAACAAAACAGGTTCAAATCATTCATTTTCATCCCAGACATTTCAATGTTCTTGTCTAATAGTGATCCCTGTTTGTTACAAGCTGTACAAATTCACTTCAACAAACACAATTACATATGCAGCTCCTAGATCTGCTTTTTAGACTCCTATGAGCTATTTCTGTGGGTGATGGTTGACTGTTTCAAGCCAACGTTCTGATCTCTGCTGTTTGCGCAGACAGACTATCGGATGAACACAGAATGACAATAGATCACAAAGTAACAAGACAAAAAGCTGTAGGAGAAGAGTCGTTAGCTTCTGCTCGGAGGCTGAAACGTCTTCATTGTCCGGTTGGTATGAAGAGATTTGGGAGACAGGCTCAGGAATGCGTAATAGTTTTTTAAAATTATACCCCAAATTTCGGCGTGCCGTGTAAAGGCACGGGGACGAAGACCAAACAAACACGTAACAAAAACACTGGGTTGAAAGCCAAACAAAAGAGCGAGGAGTACCTCGAATAAATGACACAAGCGCACCTACGGGACGAGACCATCATCTGCGCAATCCACAAGGGCACGAAAGCCCAAAACACGCAGTTGGATTGCTATAAGAGTAGCCCGTAAAGCCCTATTTTAAGTTTCTATTTTAGCTGACCGAGGAACGAAGTTGAGTCCAGAGAGAGGTTGGATGGGGATCGTTGCTGCACAGCTATTTTCAGGTCTCTCCCAAGATGTTAGATCGGGTTCAAGTCCGGACTCGTGCGTTGTATTGGCTGTGTGCCTAGGGTCGTTGCCCTGTTGGAAGGCGAACCTTCATCCCAGTCTGAGGTCCTGAGCTCTCTGGAGCAGGTTTTCTTCAAGGATCTCTCTGTACTTTGCTCCATTCATCTTTGCCTAATTCCTGACTAGTCTCCCAGTTCCAGCCGCTGAAAAATATCCCCACAGCATGATGCTGCCACCATAGGGACGGTGCAAGGTTTCCTCCAGGCATGACTTCTGGCATTCAGGCCAAAGACTTCAATCTTGATTTCATCACACGAGAGCATCTTGTTTCTCGTGGTCTGAGAGTTTTTATGTGCCTTTTGGCAAAATCCAAGTGGGCTGTCATGTGCCTTTTACTTCTGTCTGCCCACTCTACCATAAAGGCCTGATTGATGGATTGCTGCAGAGATGGTTGTCCTTCTGGAAGTCTGTCAGGGTGAACATCGGGTTCTTGGTCACCTCCCTGACCAAGGCCCTTGTCCCGTGATTGCTCAGTTTGGCGGAGCGGCCAGCTCTAGGAAGAGTCTTGGTGGTTCCAAGTGATGGAGGCTACTGTGTTCTTGGGGACCTTCAATGCTGCAGAAATGTGTTGGTACCCTTCCCGAGATCTGTGCCTTCGACACAGTCCTGTCTCAGAGCTTTACAGACAATTCCTTCAACATCAAGCTTGGTTTTTGCTCTGACATGCACTTTCAACTGTGGGACCTTATTTAGACAGGTGTGTACAAACAGAGTACGCATTCAAGAAGTGCCCTCCGTGCTCGATTTGGACTCATACTCCGATCCCTCCCGTGCTCCAATTTGCATGCTCAGAGCACGGTAGTATGCATTTTGAGAAACATCCATTGTTATTATTTTCTGTCACAACTATTTTACTGGGCAGTGGGCAGTCATAAGCTTACAGATACATAAGTCGCCCTATGAATGCATACATCACATTAAAATGTTAATACCCTGATTACTGTCTAAAAGGAAAGAACATATAAGACTCTGTGTACAACAGGTACAGTATGTATAATATCAATACCACCACTATTGTATTCACTGGGCATTCACAGCCATGTAGATACAGACATACACAATTAAAAACTACCCAACTTGTTGACACTTTGTGTTGCCTTCACCAATCATTTGTCCTCATATTGACACATGCACTGCTGGGAGCAAACTTACCATAACATTTCAGATAGACAGGAGCTCCTAATTTCATTGCATTTACCGCGTGTATTGCGCTGTGTAATAATTAAACTCCTTATTGAATACAGTATGAATTATGCCGCAGATCTGCCCTATGTGAAATTTTATGATTATTATATAAACATATATAAACATATATAAACATATATATACATATATATAATAATATATATATGTTTATATAATAATCATAACATTTCACATAGGGCAGATCTGCGGCATAACTCATACTGTGTTGTTTTACTTTATATAATATATATATATATATTAAACCGGTGAAGTAAAACAACACATTTCAATTAAATGGTGCTTTCTCTGTCTTTGTAGGCTTGCTGGCTGTACACTTACAGAGGAGTCTGAGGATTTGGTCTCAGATTTAACTTCAAAACTGGATCTGAGTAACATTGACCTGCAAGATTCAGGAGTGGTGCTGCTCTCTGCTGGACTGGGGAACCTGGAAATACTGAGGTCAGGGCTTGTATAAAAAAACATGTAGCTTTAAGCCTCGTCCTGGACTAAGAAGTACTTAGAGTGGTACTTTATAGGCAAAACTAAGCAGTAACATGAAGCTTATTAGGCCATAAGGATGTGCTCATTCACTTGGTAATGTTTCCTCAACATGCTATTGGCTTTTCCTCAGCATGCTATTGGCTTTTCCTCAGCATGCTATTGGCTGTTCCTCAGCATTCCGGACACATTCAATCAACGTCATTGCGTTTCCTTGACTTTAGTAGAAATTGTCATAATCATTAGCTGGAATGTAATTGCTTTAACTCTACCTGAACAGCTTCACAATATGGTCCTGGTATTTTAGTACAAACATGGTTTTTACCGTAACTCTGAGATGTTTGATGATTAGTGACCCAGTTTTCATCACCAGAAGGAAGTTGTTGTAAAATCATGATGATCTCTCTCTATAGGCTGGCATCCTGTAGAGTCACAGAAGAAGGTAGCGCTTTCCTGGCCTCAGATCTGATCTGATGTCTTCTGAAACTGAGCTTCAATCACCCAGGAGATGCAGGAGTGAAGCTGCCCTCTGCTAGACTGGAATATCTACACTGTAGAAACTCAAGTTAGTAAAGTGACTTTTCAAAATGTTTTGTTTGGGTGTACCTTTACAACTTGTTTCACAGTAATAAGAATTCTGATTGAATTCTTGTTGTGGCAATCGTGAATTCTGACAAAAATAATGGCATCTTTCTAATAGAAATAATGTAACTGATGCTGTAGCCTAACTTATTGAACTGATATTGTGTCTAAAACTCTTAATTCCCACTGGGCACACACTGGTTGAATCAACGTTGTTTCCACATAATTTCAATGAAATGACTTTGAACCAACATGGAATAGACATTGAATTGATGTCTGTGCCCAGTGGGTTTGTCATTCTACTAAACTGCAGTTTATACACTGGCTGTGTCTGTCACTCACTGTCTGTTCTACTGCCTCTCCCACAGTATGGATAATAATGAAGAGTTCGGAGTGAGTATGTGTGTTTGTGTGTTTGATATAAGAATTTCAAGGCAATAAAAGCATTTACTTAATTTCATACACAGACACAGGTTCTGATCCAGCAAATTCTCTCTTCTCTAACTTATTTTCTCATCAACAGAGGCTTGTGATCTCACACTGGACTCAAACACAGCCCTTGATGGCATCTTTCTGTCTGAGGAGAACAGAATGATGGAGATGTTGTTTACATGGTGTCTGTGATATCCTGATACTGTAATCCAGAGAGATTTGACTTCTGGGCACAGGTGCTGTGTAGACAGGGTCTGACTGGATGCTGCTACTGGTAAGTAGACTGTGAAGGGCCAGGGGTTGTGATAGGAGTGACATGCACTATCGTTCAAAAGTTTGGGGTCACTTTGAAACGTCCTTTTTTTAAAAGAACAGCTAAAAAAAGTTGTCCATTAAAATAACATCAAATTGATCAGAAATACAGTGTAGACATTGTTAATTTTGTAAATGACTATTGTAGCTGGAATTATAAACGGCAGAATTTTGATGGAATATCTACATATGCGTGCAGAGGCCCATTATCAGCAACCATCACTCCTGTGTTTCAATGGCACATTGTGCTAATCCAGGTTTATCATTTTAAAAGGCTAATTGATCATTAGAAACCCCTTTTGTAATAATGTTAGCACAGCTGAAAACTGTTGTTCTGATTAAAGAAGCAATTAAACTGGCCTTCTTTAGACTAGTTGAGTATCTGGAGCGTCAGCATTTGTGGGTTTGATTACAGGCTCAAAATGGCCAGAAATAAAGCACTTTCTTCTGAAACTCGTCAGTCTATTCTTGTTCTGAGAAATGAAGGCTATTCCATGTGAGAAATTATCAAGAAACTGAAGATCTCGTACAACGCTGTGTTCACAGAACAGAGCAAACTGGCTCTAATCAGAATAGAAAGAGGAGTGGGAGGCCCCGGTGCACACCTGAGCAAGAGGACAAGTACATTAGAGTGTCTAGTTTCCATATGACTGTGCAATCCACTGTCTCATCAGCTCAGCCAAGCAATTTATAAACGCTAGACATTATCTCACATGACTTTTAGACTAACATTTATTTTTCAACAGCAGAGATTTGTATAAACCTTGCTGCTGTCTGTCTCTCCAAAATTTGCAACATTGTTTCAATGTTCAAATTCGATCTTCAGCTGTGCCATAGCAATGCATGTTTCGGGAGTTGGGATGAGACAGACAAGCAGGTAGGGTTTCTTAGCCAGTCGAAATCATGAATCAGCTGGTCTCATTTTTATGCATATAAACAAAGAAATGTAATTTGAAAAAAGGTCAAAAGAAACGAAGTGCAGCTAGTTTGCAGTCTTTTTAGCTTCTGTTTAAAGTGACTGTGTTTGCTGTGTTGTTGGCTAGCTCCTCTGAACAACAGTGACTGTGTTTGCTGTGTTGTTGGCTAGCTCCTCTGAACAACAGTGACTGTTTGCTGTGTTGTTGGCTAGCTCCTCTGAACAACAGTGACTGGGTGAGCAGTTTCTATGCCAGGAGAAATCGTGCCTCATTAGTTCATTGTTATGAATGTTTCGAAATAAATGTCACTAGAAAACAGCTTAAACAAATGCTGCTACTTTGCTGTTATTTTGGATGCACTTTTGACGTGACTGTAAGTTAGCCGTTGGCTAGCTAGCCAGCAAGGGACAAGAACGTTGCCAGCCAGTATGACAATGGAAAATGTGGAAAGAACATCTGGGTCACGTCCATTGATACTGAACAAATTAGACTGAATGACTAGCAACTGAACCGATAGGACGAACACCAGCCGCCTTGGGTTGCAAAACTCTAGATTTGTGTCGGGACTATATCTTGTAGAAGGAAGAAATAGTATGAATACATTCATAATAAACCAGGCAAGTCAGTTAAGAACAGATTCTTATTTTCAATGACGGCCTAGGAACAGTGGGTTAACTGCCTGTTCAGGGGCAGAACAACAGATTTGTACCTTGTCAGCTCGGGGGTTTGAACTCGAAACCTTCCGGTTACTAGTCCAACGCTCTAACCACTGGGCTACGCTGTCCCCCCCAAAAAGTATGAAAATATGTGAATCATTATTTGAATATGTTGGTAACCTGTTTTATAAACGTGATAATATCTCGACTTTGTCTCTGGCCTAACAACACCCGTGCCAATATATCCTCCAAACACCGGTTTCGAGGGCATTATCACTTAAATGACATCTCCATTGATACAATGACCTATCTGTACACATTCCAGACCATAATCACTGAGCCCCTCTACCCAGCATTTGGGGGCATACATGATGCGTCCACAGTAGAGCTAATGTTCATACTCCCTCCCTGCTTCTTTGTCCCCTGTGTCAGGTAGAGTAGCCTCCTGTGTCCTGTAGAAAACACCTGAGTCTCCATGGAAACACCCTCTTGTTGTTATCCAACCGTGTGACATGATAGGGTGTTGTTGACAGTGTTGACTTCAGTTATGGACATCGTTCCAAATAAAGTTGTTGAGAGTGATCATGACACCAGATATGGACATAAATAATCACAAAGAGGTTGTAATGACATGAGTGATTGTTATATTCCTGTGACTGTGCATCCCCTTTCTTAGGTGAAAGGCCTTTATATCTAAGTAGGAGACATTTAATAAGTGTGGTGTTGTTAAATCAGTGACACTGATCAAATCTATAGTTTGCAAATATTACTGTTTGGCAAATGACGATGTTGAATAATACAGACAACATACAACACACTTCTCTGTCTTATTACCGCAAGAGAAAAAAAAGCTTTTATGAAAGAAACTGTGTGTGTGTGTGTGTGTGTGTGTGTGTGTGTGTGTGTGTGTGTGTGTGTGTGTGTGTGTGTGTGTGTGTGTGTGTGTGTGTGTGTGTGTGTGTGTGTGTGTGTGTGTGTGTGTGTGTGTGTGTGTGTGTGAGTCCGTGTGTGTGTGAAATCTTCTGCCCTCTTCACCTCTTATTAATTTTTCACTTGTCCAACTCTTTCAGATCTTTGTAGATCACAGGTATCAAACTAATTCCATAGAGGGTCGAGTGTCTGCCGGTTTTTGCTCATCCCTTGCACTTAATTGATAAATTATGGTAACTGAGCCCCTAGTTTTCAAGGTCTTCATTAGAAATAATAATAAACAGCAGACACTGCCCTCCATTGAGTTTTTACACCCCAGGTGTAGATGAAGGTAAGAGACAAGGTGAGGAAGCCCCTTTTGACATGGGAGAAGATGGGTTGGGCAGGACGCCGTTTGATTGACACCTAAAGTGGCAAATAGCCGGTGTGGTGATACTGATGTTTTGTGGGGACTGATGATTTGTTGACAACTGCAGAATTTTAGCTCATCCTAACCCAGGTATGGACCGAAGTGAGTTTACGTAACATGTTAGGAGAACTAACGAGGCAGGTTAGGATAATTAATGTAGCAGATTAGGAGAATGAGGTTAAGGTCAAGGTTAAGAAAAGGGGCAGGGCGTCGAACACACCGACTGCGTCATTGCATCACTGCTGCGTAACATTTTGCGCAGCAAGGCAACTATACTGATGCGTATACCTTTTGCCTATAGTTGCATGCGTTTGGACACATGGAGGAGAGAATCATTTTCGCAGTATCCTCAAAACCGTGTCTTTTTGACACAACTGCTGGCAGCGATAGGGACATGAACACAAAAAAATGCTGCTTGGAGACAAGTGTCCACGATAGTAGGATTGCCAGGTCAGTTTAGTAGTGAGCTTGTGCTAGATGTGGCTAGTTAGCGTTAGCTAACCTAGCCAATGAGGTGTGTGTGTGTGAAATAAATAGTCAAATAAATTATGCTAGTTACTACCCCTGATAATTTTTACCAAATAATAATGTTTGAAAGAGTGTGAGTTTATGCTAGATTAATAATAGAAATTGTAGATACTACTGTACCCCTGATAATTTGGTCAGATAACCGTGTGTGTGTCTGTGTACAGTAGGTGACATGTCCATGATAACTATCTAATAACTAGTTATGCTAGGTAATGGTTTGGCTTATCATGTTCATGTCTATGTAGAAGAAGACTGTAAGAGGAAGTGGATAGGACTCAGGGACAGGTATCAGAGAGAGAGAGAGAGAAGGGCAGAGAAAGAGAAGAGGTCTGGGTCAGCAGCCACATTCTTTCTTTTCTGGATCCATTTATTGTGCCGAGGGCAATTTTACAGCCAGACCCTCTACTACGTCATCCACAAGTGTTGTCCCCACCGGTGCATCAAGACCCTCTACAACGTCTACATCATCCACGAGTATGACCACCACCGGTGCAGCCAATGAAATGGAGGAAGCACCTCTGGATCTAGGACCACCTGAGATTATTATGAACCTCACGGAAGTGACCGCTGAGGACCTCGTTGAACAGCATGTGGCCCGTGGAGAGAAACGAAGAGGAACGTCACACCAGGCGTCATCGGAGGTACCAGCCCCCCCGGATCCACTCAACTCATTTCAGCAGAGGCTCTCCTCCAAGCCGTCGAGAGGGATGCAGCCCAACCTGATGTTCACAGGAAGGAGGATGAAGAGACCCTCTTTGCCATGAGCCTGGTTCCAACACTGAAGAGGCTGCCTCAGCAAAGAAAAGCAGCAGTCAAGGTTAAAATGTATCAGCTGCTTTTCGATGACAAGTTCAAGGGTACGTTTTTCTTTCTCTCCACATCACAGGTAGTGTCATAAGTGTTGCGACAGTAAAGTAAAGTAGGTCATTTTTACAGTATACTCATGTTGGTTCATTGGTATTTCAGATAAAATTATAAATATCAGGAACATGTATAGTTGTTTCTGGCTTAGAAAATATCCTAAAACAGTTTTCTGTCTAAATATTTGCCTGTCACATTCATCTTTTGATCTGAAATACAAATTCCATGAGTAAACAGCAAGTATTACCAACTTTGCCACACCGTTACTATATTTATGCCACTAACTACACGATACAAGCAGTATTTAGTTAACATAAATCTCACCTTTTATGGTGTCATATTATGTTAAGCTTGTATGTGTTGTTTTTCTCTTCCCTTTCAGAAATGGAGTCAATTTAGCCGACCAGCTCACAGGAAGGACAGGAAGAGGAGAGGAGTTGCCGGGGACGACCAGCCCACGGGAAGGACAGGAAGAGGAGAGGAGTTGCCGGGGCCAACCAGCTCACAGGAAGGACAGGAAGAGGAGAGGAGTTGTCGGGGCCGACCAGCTCACAGGAAGGACAGGAAGAGAAGGACAGGAAGAGAAGAGAGACAATGATACATAATGTAATCTGGGGGAAAAATGCAACTTTATGGACAACGGTGGATGGTTCTTAAAATAACCTTTGTGGTAGGGGGGTCTTAAAAGAGCTGTTTCACTCCACGGTATACTGCCATGGGACTTCACGTGCTGGCGATGAGAAGTAGGTGGTCAGCTTCTCCCTCACCTGGAGTGCCTGTCTGGGGTTGTTGTTGGCACCTGCCCTGGTGACATCAGGAAGGTGACCATTTGGCGTTCCCATCTCCATCCGGAGCGGCTCCTGGAATGACCTCCGCAGGTAGTTGTAGAGAACACATGTGGCCTTCACACAGGCATCGACATTTGAGGGGCTGAGACCAAGCACTCTCCAATACATTCTCCATCGGGATTCCAGAATCCCAAAGGCGCATTCAACAACTAACCTGGACAGTCGTTTGTTAAAGATCCTTACAGGCTTTGGCAATGGCAGCAGGCGTCCAGCGTAGGGCCTCATGAGTCTTAAAGGGAAGGCCTCATCGCCGACGAAGACGTGGGGAA
Source organism: Oncorhynchus keta (assembly GCF_023373465.1). Taxonomy (NCBI): domain Eukaryota; kingdom Metazoa; phylum Chordata; class Actinopteri; order Salmoniformes; family Salmonidae; genus Oncorhynchus; species Oncorhynchus keta. Next base: position 1,973,625 of record NC_068436.1, on the reverse strand, counting down.
CAGGTCCCAGGTCTTCAGCCCCAGGGAGTGATGCAGGTGGTGGAATATCCAGGGTCCTGAATATATATCCTGAAGTGCCTGGCCAAAGGCAGTCTCGGAGGGTCCCGCCATCACTTCCCTTGCCGTAAGCACCAACATCGACAACACGGAAACAGTAGATGGCATCTACTACAGCCAAGAGTACAACTGAATATGTACCCTTGTAGTTGTAGAATTGCGAACCTGAGCACGGTGGAGCCAGGATTACTACATGTTTCCCGTCAATGGAGCCAAGACAGTTGGGGAAATTCCACCTCTCCAGGAACTCGGCAGTGATGGCCCTCCAGTCTTCCTCCTTGGGGACAGGCATGTATTCACCATCCAGACAGTCCCAAATGGCTTGTGCCACAGAGGGGACAATGCCTGCCACCGTGGACCATACAACTCAGAAGCTGAATCCTATGGTCTTGTTGCTAAGAATCTAAAATCTAATTCAAAATAATGATCAATATTGTGTATAACTTGAATTCCACCCGCATATTATATCTACTCGTATAGCTACCTCATTACTGTTTATTATGCTTTACTTTGTAATACTCATCAACCATCATTAACAATGCCTTGAAACAGTACAATTCAGTCTATGACTATATCAATAAACTGTAGTCCAGGCCAACTCTTCTCTTAGAAAGAATGGCAATATCTACTTACAAGGGTTCTCTGGCTGTCCCCATAGGAGATCCCTTTTAGGTTCCAGGTAGTACCCCTTTTGGTTCCACGTAGAACCCTATTGGGTTCCATGTATTAAGTATTATACCTGGAACCAAAAATGGTTATCCTATGGGGAAAGCAGAAGGACACTTTTGGAACCTTTTTCTCTAAGAGTGTATGTGAGTCCAATAAGAATGTCATGAATGACTAACTGTCTTGAACAACAACGGGTCCTGGAGAAGACTAGCCTACCTTCATCAGGGGAGAAGGCACATTTCTTTTCATTTGGTAACATTGCATCATAAAAAAAGGATTATAAACCAACTTTGGGAAAAGTTATAGTCCCACGGAACATTCTGTAAAAGTACATCTGATGTCAAATAGGGACTATTAACTAGAGCCCTTTAGCTGGCTAGGTTGCACATAAAAACAATGTATCAAATATCAATCAATTATGGTATCAATGGCTTTAAAAATGTACTAGAATGTAGCTTACCGGAGACAAATCGCCAGGCGTTCAACTGGGCTGATGGACTCCCGTTAGTTGGTATCCATCCGGGTGATCCTGGCTCCAACCATCTGGAGCAGGTGATCGAACTGGCTTCGGTCCAGACGAAAGTAACTTCGGAATTCCTGTCCAAACAGTCGAAGCTCTTGAATTAGACGGTGGAACTCCCCTGCCTGCTTTCGCGACTTTAACCATCTCTGGACCCACACAGACCTGCGCTTTCGGCGGTACCGGTCCCGGCCCAACAGCGCGATCAAGACCACTTTCCTCGACGTTGGTCTCATTGTTGAAAGAGCCCACTCTGCTATCTTGACTATTATTGCATTTTGGAGAGAAATTATACTATGGCTATCACAATTCATTTGTGGATGTCATCCAATAAATAATATAATTGGCAAATAAATTAATAAAAAATGTGAAGAAATTATGCAATCAAACTGTTTTTATGTAATCCCACATTTTTACTGAATATGTGTGCAAAAAAAAATCTACATTCACACTTTGCTACTTTCTGTCAAGTCTACACATACAATTTGATGCATACGTTCGATTTGCAACTGCCTCTGCAACGCAATGCTGCAAGGCAAATGCAGCGTTCCGTTGGAAATGAATGTACTTCTGGTGTATCGAAACGCAAAACACAGTCGGTGTGTTCGAAGCGTTAATAAGCTTGACTAAAACGCTACAGCTGTCAACAACTGTTATCCCTGACATGACATCTAGATGGAGCTGTACTCCATCTAGACACAACCAGACACAACATCAGTATCATAACAGGGTACCCAAAACCAATGCCCATTCTCCAAAACACTGAAAATAATGAACTAATGATAGGCTGCTACATTGACAGGCACTGTGAAAGACATATAAGGAGAGGTATCTGCATTTTAACCCAAGTGCCATATCAGTAGATATGTTCTCTATAGAAGGTATATCAGGCACAAGAATATTGCTAGGTTAAGAATATTGCATCTATAACAGTAGATGACAGATTATCTTAATAATTATGATTAGACAATTATGAGCAGCAGAAATAATACGTTTAGGCCTACATTTAAGATAATACACTTCAAATGATGTGACTAATTACAGTACCATCTTTTGTGCATTAATATTACTTGCATTAGATTTTCTGGGGACTTTGACATGTTCTTTAACTTTATCTAAACACATTTTATTTAACATATTTTAATCTGATTCAATAATAGCAACAACTAACATATGTGCTGATGAATTTAACATTCCATCTGGATGTTTAAAGGTTAAATACTGTACCTCACGTGACCTAATTAGAGCTGACAGGCAGTCAAGGCCACGGACACTCGCGTCATTGAAGGTGCGTGCTGCGCGCTCTAGTTGGGTTGCGGGTAGTACCAGCGCGGTTTCAGTGTGTATTCTTACCCGACGGATTTCGGGGCATTACTATTTTTCCAATATTATAAATATTTCGAGGGACCTAATCATATTACGTTAAATAAACTGTGTAACCATGTTTTACATGTTGAAGAGTGAACTATCCTCTAACCGAGCGCAAGGATGTGTTGTTACCTGTCCTCATTTCGAGTGTCTGTCTGAAACGTGAGTAACGTTATCTTCAAGACTCGCCGTTTTTGAGAGTCAGTTTACACGGAAATATGTAAATTACACTTCGGAATATAAAATGTCGAGGGCAAAAATTAGCCGTAGAAATGCGATTACTTTATTTCAACTATTTGCTGTGTGTCTTTTGTGGGAGCGCTCATTTGCTCAACAGGTGTACAACCTCAGTCTCTCGATTGAAGAGGGACTACCTGCGAGGACTATTGTTGGGGATATAAGAGCGGGGTTACAGACTCCAAGCAGTGGATTTTTTATATCTGAAAGTAGAGATTCTTATGTTTTTAAAGACTTGGAAATAGATGCAGACACTGGAATAATTTCAACAGCTGTGGTGCTGGACAGGGAGAGCAGAGATCAGTATGAATTTGTGGCAGCCACTCTCACAGGTGATGTGATTAAGGTAAAAATAGTGGTTGAAGATGTAAATGACCATTATCCTGTATTCTCCACTGAAAAGGTGGAGTTGAATGTGTCAGAATTAAGTCCTCCAGGAACTCGCTTTGAATTTGAGGGGGCTAAAGACCAGGATGAGGGTGAGTTTGGAACTCGGGGTTACCGCATCACTGAAAGTGAGATGGGAAATATTTTTAAGGTGAAATATCGTGAGGGGGTTGGAAATCTATTCAACCTGGACCTCATCCTCACTGACAAATTGGACAGAGAAACAAGAGATTTTTATTCCCTGACCATTGAGGCATTTGATGGGGGTATCCCGCCTAAAACGGGACTACTTAAGGTTTATATCCACGTCTCGGATGAAAATGACAACCCACCTGTGTTCAATCAGACTGAATACCAAGCTTCAGTGTGGGAGGATGCTCTGGTAATGTCACCTGTGTGTCAGGTCTACGCCACAGATCTGGACCTCGGAGACAACGGGCTCGTAACCTACGAGATCAACCGACGCCAGAGTGACCCGAATGAATTCTTTGTCATCAACGGAACTTCTGGTGTCATCCATGTTAACAAACCCTTAGACTTTGAGACACAGCCGTTTTATGAGTTGATTGTCAGGGCGAGGGATAATGGTGCCCAGCCGGAGTATAGCAGCACCTTTGTAGCCTTGAGGGTACTAGACATCAATGACAACAGCCCCATTATCAACGTATTGTTTCTGAGTGAAACTGGGGAAGCCGAGGTGTCGGAAGGGGCAGGTATGGGGGAATACGTTGCGAGGATATCAGTCTCTGACCCCGACCTGGGAGAGGTCGGGAGGCTCAGGGTCACCCTCGAAGGTGGCGACGGGAAGTTCACCCTGAAACAGACTGATGACTTCCTGTACGCCTTGTGCGTGGACGGCGAGCTGGACAGGGAGAAAGAGGGGCTGTACGAGTTAAAAGTGGTTGCCTCTGACTTCGGTAGCCCACCATTGAAGAGTGAAAGCACATTGGTGGTGAGGGTCACCGACACCAACGATTGGCGGCCGGTTTTTGACCAGGACATCTACACTGTGTCTGTATCTGAAGATTTACCCCAGGGTAGTTCCCTACTGAGTGTGCAGGCCAGAGACTCAGACGACGGGGTCAACGCAGCCATCCTCTACTCCATCCTACAGTCAGACCAAGACCACCTGGTCAACGTCGACCCAGAATCAGGCCTCATTACCACAGCAGCCAGGTTGGACCGTGAGAGGGAGACGGAGGTGCGGTTCCTGATGGTTGCGGTCGACGGGGGGTCACCAGCCATGTCCTCCACAGCCACCATCACCGTTATGGTTGAGGACGTCAATGACAACGAGCCTGTGTTCCAGCAGCAGCTGTATAATGTGTCCGTCCCGGAACACACCCAGGTTGGGAACTGCTTTTTACAGGTATGTTGGCTAGTTTAGTTTGTGTGTTGCATAGATGAATGTGAAAAAAATATTCTGGGCAATTTCCTTGTAAAACGACCCATGAGCACCAACGTCAAGTTCATAGGAGCACATAAAATTTGTTGTCAAATTAAATCAAAAGCTTTAAAGTATATGAAATGCATCAAAACACAATGTTAAGGCCCTTGCCAACCAACATCAACATTTTTATATCTAATTTTGCAGAAATGATTTGCCTAGTGTATTGTCATTCTGTTACAAAACCCCACATATAGTTGAAGTCAGGAGTTTACATGCATTTAAACTCAGTTTTTCACAATTCCTGACATTTTAATCCTAGGTAAGATTCCCTGTCTTAGGTCAGTTAGGATCTCCACTTTATTTTAAGAATGTGAAATGTGAGAATAATAGTGATCATTTGGGGGAATCATTTGGGTGAATCTTGGCCTATTCCTCCTGACAGAGCTGGTGTAACTGAGTCAGGTTTGTAGGCCTCCTTGCTCACACACGCCTTTTCAGTTCTGCCCACATATTTTCCATAGGATTGAGGTCAGGGCTGTGTGATGGCCACTCCAATACCTTGACTTTGTCCTTAAGCCATTTTGCCACAACTTTGGAAGTATGCTTGGGGTCATTGTCCATTTAGAAGACCCATTTGCAACCAAGCTTTAACTTGCTGACTAATGTCTTGATGTTGCTTCAATGTATCCACATAATTTTCCTGCTTCATGATGCCATCTATTTTGTGAAGTGCACAAGGCCCTCCTGCAGCAAAGCACCCCCACAACATGATGCTGCCACCCCTGTGCTTCACGGTTGGGATGGTGTTCTTCGGCTTGCAAACACATTATGGCCAAACAGTTCTATTTTTGTTTCATCAGACCAGAGGACATTTCTCCAAAAAGTGCAATCTTTGTCACCATGTGCATTGCAAACTGTAGTCTGGCTTTTTATGACTGTTTTGGAGCAGTGGATTCTTCCTTGCTGAGCTGTCTTTCAGGTTATGTCGATATAGGACTCGTTTTACTGTGGAAATATATACTTTTGTACCCGTTTCCTCCAGTGTCTTCACAAGGTCCTTTGCTGTTTTTCTGGGATTGATTTGCACTTTTTGCTGCATAGTCCCACGGCTGCGCGGTCCCATGGTGTTTATACTTTCGTACTATTGTTTGTACAGATGAACGTGGTACCTTCAGGTGTTTGGAATTTGCTCCCAAAGATAAACCAGGGCTACAATTTTTTTCTGATGATGTCCATCAAAGAGGCACTGCGTTTGAAGGTAGGCCTTGAAATACATCCACAGGTACACCTCCAATTGACTCAAATTATGTCAATTATGTCAATTAGCCTATCAGAAGCTTCTAAAGCCGTGACATAATTTTCTGGAATTAGATGTCCTAACTGTCTTGCCAAAAGTATAGTTTAACCCCCCGTGCTGCTATTCCAGCCTCCATTCTTTCCACTAGATGTTGGAATGTTGCTGAAGGGACTTGCTTCCATTCAACCACAAGAATTAGTGAGGTCGGCACTGATGTTGGGTGATTAGGCTTGGCTCGCAGTCGGCATTCCAATTCATCCCAAAGGAAATTTGACAAACTGAATTGTAGGAAAGGTGGCATCCTGTGATGGTGCCACGTTGCAAATCACTGAGCTTTTCAGTAAGGCCATGTTTCTTTAGACCTGACTAAAATAAATCATGGATTTATTGTGATTTGGTATATTAAATTGATTTAGACTTTTTAAATGTAGACGTGCCATCAGCCGCTTGTATGCAGGTTGTATGCGTGGAGGCCTGTCGTTACGAAGTCTTTATGTTAATTAATGGTAAATTACCATGAGACCCGAACTGACTTTTGCATGACAATAACCGTCTGAGGAAATGTCATGACCACCACAGCCCTGTAAATAGATCAGATATCCTTATTAATGCATTTCTATATAGTACAGATCAGGCACCCATGATCAAATCAAACTTAATTTGTCACATGAGCCGAATACAAGTGTAGACCTTACCATTAAATGCTTACTTACAAGCCCTTAACTAACAGTGCAGTTAAAGAAGATTTCAGAAAATATTTACCAAATAATGTAAAAGATAATTCAAGTAACATAACGAGGCTATATACAGGGAGTCAGTGTGCGGCTGTACAGGTTAGAGTTAATTTGTACATATAGGTAGGGGTGAAGTGACTATGCATAGATAGACGAGTAGCAGCAGTGTACAAAACAATTGGGGGGGTCGTCAAGGGAAGTTAAGGGGCCTTTTGGTCCTAGATTTGGTGTTCCGCTTTTTGAGGATCTGGGGACCCATGCCAAATCTTTTCAGTCTCCTGAGGGGTTTTGTCGTGCCCTCTTCAGTCTTAATGTGTTTGGACCATGATAGTTTGTTGGTGATGGGGACACCAGGGAGTAGAGGAGGGGACTAAGTACACACCCCTGAGGGGCCTCAGTGTTGAGGCTCAGCGTGGCAGACGTGTTGTTGTCAACCCTTACCACCTGGGGGCGGTCCATCAGGAAGTCAAGGATCCAGTTGCAGAGGGAGGTGTTTAGTCCCAGTGTTCTTAGCTTAGTGGTGAGCTTTGTGGGCACTGGTGTAGTCCATGAACAGCATTCTCTCACAGGTGTTCCTTTTGTCCAGGTGGGAAAGGGCAGTGTGGAATGCGATTGAGTTTGCGTCATCTATGGCTCTGTTGGGGCGGTATGCGAATTGAAGTGGGTCTAGGGCAGGGGTGTCAAAGTCAAATGGACGGAGGGCCAAATAAAAAATTTAGCTACAAGCCGAGGGCCGGACTGTTCGAATGTTCATTGAAAAAATTTTAAATGACGCATATAGTCTAGTGAACCTAATTGAACCTACTGAAAACCTAACAAATATATTCCAATATGATCAGATAAATAAAGCAATATTTTCTTATGGCTCTGTCAGTAATCTTTAATTTTCAACAGACACAAAAGACAAATTTCCTTTATATAAAAATCCCCATAACATGAACATTAAATGAAAGAAACCGGTATTCAAGGCACCATCAGTAGCCTATATTTTCTATTTTAGCAAAAGTGGGCTAAATTTACTTCAAAGAAAAAAACAATAATAGCAATTTTCTATCATCCACTCAACTGAAATATTTTTAAAATATAATTGGATTGAAATACAATAAAATAAAGTGCAAAAATCTATTAATCAAAAACAACACTTTGTTTAAGGAGAAGTAACATGCAGTGAAAACAAATATTAAACTTTAACTTTTAAACTTGAACTGAGTAAAAACTCTAAATATGTGATTGCACAGTAATGTTCACTTGTTTGAGGTTGAGGGTGATACTTGGTGGTGTCCCATCTTTTCCACAAGTTCATCAATGTTCGGGGTAAGGCTCTGAGCTGAGGAAATCCTCAGAATTGAGTGGAGGTGTTCAGCAGTAAGTCGACTTCTGTGTGATGTTTTGTTCAAGTTCATCAAAGAAAACAGTTGTTCACACAGGTATGTGCTGCCAAACATAGACAACGTTTGAGCAGCCTGGATGCGCAGCTGGAGCATTGTGTCGGGAGGAAACGGGCGAACTCCGCAGCACCCACTGCCGCATATTTTGCCCTCAGTGCATCATTGCATTGGAGGTCAATCAACTCCATTTGGAGGTTTGGTGGTGAGCTTTCCACGTCAACAGCAAATGGCAGTTCCAACCTGCTTTTTGTGCTTCAAAGTCAGCAAATCGGCGTCGAAAGTCAGCGGCAAGCATACCTATTTTATCAGCCAACTGTGCGCTCGGGAACGCACTGGTAGAGAGCTTCTCTTTCATGGTCTGGCAGCTGGGAAAGTGGCTCAAATTTTCTTTCCGCATCTGCGTCTCCCACAGAGTCAGTTTGGTTTTAAATGCCTTCACTGTACTGTACATATCAGAGATGACACGATCCCGACCCTGCAGCTGCAAGTTCATTGCATTCAGATGACTCGTAATGTCACACAGAAAAGCCATTTCACACAGAAACATTTCGTCTCGGAGTTGTGTTGTGTCTTTCCCTTTGCTGTCCAAGAACAGACAAATCTCCTCACGAAGCTCGAAACATCTTTGAAGCACCTTTCCCTGGCTTAGCCATCGCACCTCTGTGTGATAAGGCAAATCACCATGCTCCGTTTCTAACTCCGTCAGAAATGCCTTGAACTGGCGGTGATTCAAACCTTTGGCTCTGATAAAGTTAACTGTGCGCGTGATGATGCTCATTACATGCTCCATTTTCAAGGCTTTACCGCACAACGCTTCCTGGTGTATGATACAATGATAAGCTGTCAGCTCACCTGTCGCGTTTTCCTCTTGCATCTTTTCCCGTATCTTCGCCACCAGTCCGCTCCTGTGTCCACACATCGCAGGTGCTCCGTCGGTTGTCAAACCCACGAGTTTTTCCCAAGGCAGCTCCATCTCATTTACACATCTTGACACCTCTTCATACAAATCATGCCCCGTAGTTGTGCCATGCATAGGACGTAAAGCCAAAAACTCCTCTGTCACGCTTAGGCTGGAGTCCACTCCGCGGATGAAAATTGACAACTGGGCAATGTCAGAAATGTCGGTGCTCTCATCCACAGCCAAGGAATATGCAATGAAATCTTTTCCCTTTTTCACAAGCTGCTCTTTTAGATTGATGGACAACTGGTCTACTCTCTCGGCAATGGTGTTTCTGCTCAGACTCACATTTAAAAAGAGTTGCCTTTTTCTGGGCAAACTTCGTCACAAACTTTAATCATGCAGTTTTTGATGAAATCCCCCTCCGTAAATGGCCGGGCTGATTTAGCGATCTCTTCTGCCAAAATAAAACTGGCCTTGACAGCAGCCTGGCCTTGTGATTTGGCTTTTTTGAACAGAGCCTGTCGAGATTTGAGGCCTCGTTTTAATTCCTCTGCCTTTTGTAGCCTTTGTTCCATGTCCATATTCTTGTTTTTGTCCGCGTGTTTCGTTTCATAATGTCGTCTCAGATTATACTCTTTCAGTACCGCCACACTTTCTCCACACAGAAGACACACAGGTTTTCCAGCTACCTCCGTGAACAAATACTCCGACTCCCACCTTGTTTGAAACCCCGGTTCTCAGTGTCCACCTTCCGTTTTGCCATTTTTGATGGGTATCTGAAAGTTAATTTTACTGTGATGCTGACAACTGCTGTGCCAATAAATATTGAAATGAAGCAGCCTACTGCTCGGTGCGTCACCGTTGCATTGTGGGAAATGTAGTATTGGTGCGTGTAAAAGATCTGCGGGCTGCCGGCTTGCTGCGGTCTGCGGGCCGGTTCTAATAATAAATCAAGATCATCCCAGGGGCCGTAAAAAAACCTTCTCGCGGGCCGGATGTGGCCCGCGGGCCTTGACTCTGACATATGTGGTCTAGGGTATTCGGGAGGATGCTGTTGTGAGCCATGATCAGCCTTTCAAAGCTCTTCATGGCTACCGATTTGTGTGCAACGGTGTGTTAATCATTTAGGCAGGTTACCTTCGCTTCCTTGGACACAGGGACTATGGTGGTCTGCTTGACACATGTTGGTATTACAGACTCAATCAGGGACAGGTTGAAAATGTCAGTGAAGACTCTTGCCAGTTTGTCCACACATGCTTTGAGTACACGTCCTAGTAATCCATCTGGCCCAGCGGCTTTGCGAATGTTTACCTGTTTAAAGGTCTTGCTACCAAGAGCGTTATCACACAGTCATCCAGAACAGCTGGTGCTCTCATCCATGCTTCAGTGTTGCTTGCCTCGACGTGAGCATTAAAGGCATTTAGCTCGTCTAGTAGGCTCGCGTCACTGAGCAGCTCGCGTCTGGGTTTCCCTTTGTAGTCCGTAATAGTTTTCAAGCCCCTCATCTGACGAGCATCAGAGCCGGTGTAGTAGGATTCAATCTTAATCCTGTATTGATGCTTTGCTTGTTTGATTGTTCGTCTGAGTGCATAGCGGGGTTTCTCATAGGTGTCCGGATTAGAGTCCCGCTCCTTGAAAGCGACAGCTATAGCCTTTAGCTCAGCGTGGCTGTTGCCTGCAATTCATGGCATCTAGTTGGGTTATGTACGTATGCTCACTGTGGGGATGACGTTGTCGATGCACTTATTGATGAAGCCGATGACTGAGGTGGTATACTCCTCAATGCCATTGGATGAATCCCGGAACATATTCCAGTCTGTGCTAGCAAAACAGTCCTGTAGCATCCGCGCCATTTGACCACTTCCGTATTGAGCTAGTCACTGGTACTTCCTGTTTTAGTTTTTGTTTGAAATCAGGAGGATAGAATTATGGTCGGATTTGCCAAATGGAGGGTGGAGGAGAGCTTTGTATGCATCTGTGTGTAGAGTAAAGGTGGTCTAGAGTTTTTTTTTTCCGTCTTTTTTTTCCCCCTCTCCCCCCTCTGGTTGCACGTGACATGCTGGTAAAAATGTGGTAAAACTGATTTGTTTGCCTGCGTTTAAAGTCCCCGGCCACTAGGAGCGCTGCTTCTGGGTGAGCATATTCTTGTTTGCTTATGGCCTTATAGAGTTGGTTGAGTGTGCTCTTAGTGCCAGCATCCGTCTGTGGTGGTAAATAAACGGCTACGAATAATTCTAGTGTGGTCTACAGCTTATCCTTAGGTACTCTAACCTAGGCGAGCAATACCTCGACCTCTTTAATATTAGACATCGTGCACCAGCTGTTATTGACAGACACACATCCCCACCCCTCGTCGTACCAGACCTATAGCTTCTCTGTTCTGCCGTTGCATTGAATCCCAGTAATCCCAGTTCTGATGTCCAGTAGTTACTTTCGGTCATAAGAGACTGTATAGCAGCAACATTATGTACAATATAAGTTACAAACAATGCAAAAAAATGAACAAAATAGCACAATTGATTACGGGCATGTAACACGTCAGCCATCCTCTAGGGTACCATTTTAAATAACTGATGTCAGTTACCATCATTCTGTTATCAGATGTTAATGCACTCGACTTGTTGTTCAATAATAAAAGCAAGTTGTCAAATCACAACAGGGACACAACTCTTTCTGCAGACGTTTAAGAGTTTTTGGAAACCTCTGTTACGAAGCTTTACATCTGCGCTGTTCAAGTATGTGTTTTTGTAAAATTCAGTGAATTTTTGTAAAAAAAAATATCCTTGTGGATAGTTGGTTGGTTCTAACTTTGCAACCAATGGCTTTTGTTTAGCATGCATTTTAAAGTGAAAAACCAGGTCTCTGTGTCACTGTTACCATGGGATTACCCTATGCACAGCAGTATAACATTTGTTTTTTAAAATTCCCACAAGTATGTTTCTATGAAATTATTGTTTAAATAATATGGCCCTTTTTATTTTAAAAGGTGAGGCCTATCAGCCCAAATGACAAGATTGTGGACAAATTAATCATCAACTCTTGCGGGTACAAGCGCTCTCTCTCGCTCTCGCTCTCTCTCTCTCGCTCTCGCTCTCTCTCTCTCGCTCTTGGGACAGTGGCATGCTTTCTCTGTGTTCACAAAGCCACCAGTGTTGTCCAGGCTGGATCCAACACACTGACCCAGTCCAGCCCAGTGTTTATGTGATATGACAGATCTGATGCTTGGTACCACCTCCTTAGCTTGGCACAAGTCAAGGGCCATGACAATGAACCATTAATCACAAAGTCTGTCTGTGTAGTTGCCAATGGGCAGGTTTGAATGGTGGGAGAAACAAGGACAACAAAATTCAGTTTCAGCAATATTGGGATGCTATTAAAAGCACCGTCCTTTAATTTTCTTCCAGCCACACAGCACTTGCTATGCTGAGGAATTGGGTTGAAGAAATGGACATTAACACTCATTGTGTTCATAGGTTGAACAGTAAGACAGCTGTTATAAAAGGGCCACTACTGGGCATGCTGATCCTGAGCCCATTTTCTGCCGTCCCTCATTAGAATTCTTCTGAGTAGGACAATCTGTTAACAAATTAACTTCCGAGACGTAATTGCGGAAGACTAATTGCTATCAGAGGGGAAGACCGTGCACAATAAGTAGAAAAACACAAATTGGGAAGGAAATGGCAGTGGAAAAGGGGTATTATGAAAATGAGTAAGGAGTCTGTTTTTCCTGATTCACGGTGCACTATGCTCATATACATTTTTTTATTTTACCTTTATTATACTAGGCAAGTCTGTTAAGAACAAATTCTTATTTTCAATGACGGCCTAGGAACAGTGGGTTAACTGCCTGTTCAGGGGCAGAACGACAGATTTGTACCGTGTCAGTTTGGGGATTTGAACTTGCAACCTTCCGGTTACTAGTCAAACACTCTAACCACTAGGCTACCCTGCCGCCACAGACCAGACAGACAGACCAGACAGACAGACCAGACAGACAGACACGGAAAGTATTCAGACCCATTTTTTTGTTACAGCCTTATTCTAAAATGTATAAAATAAAATCCTCAGCAATCTACACACAATACCCCAATACACCATAATAACATATCACGTCTTTTGGAAACCTGGCACCATTCCTACGGTGAAGCGTGGTAGTAGAATCATGCTGTTGGGATCTTTTTCAGTGGCAGAGACTGGGGAAACTAGTCAGGATCTAGGCAAAGATGAACGGAGCAAAGTACAGAGAGATCCTTGATGAAGGACCTCAGACTGGGGCGACGGTTCACCTTCCAACAGGACAACGACCTTAAGCACCCTGCCAAGACAACACAAGTGGCTTTTGGATTGGTCTCTGAATGTCCTTGAGTGGCACAGCCAGAGCCCGGAATTGAACCCAATCTAATGTCTCTGGAGAGACCTGAAAATAGCTTTGCAACCAACGCTCCCCATCCAACCTGACAGAGCTTGAGAGGATCTGCAGAGAAGAATGGGAGAAACTCCAAATACTGGTTTGCTAAGCTTGTAGTGTTATACCCAACACGACTCGAGCCATCGTTGCCAAAGGTGCTTCAACAAAGTACTGAGTAAAGAGTCTGAATACTCATGTAAATGTAATATTTCAGTTTATGTTTTAATAAATTAGCAAACCTTTCTAAACCTGTTTTTGCTTTGTGATTATGGGGTTGCGTGTGTGAATTAAGGGGAGGGGAAACAATTTAATACATTTTTAGAATAAGCCTGTAACCTAACAAAATGTGGAACAAGTCAAGGGGTCTGAATATGCACTGTATATTTCCACTTCCACATTGTTTTTCATTTATGATAGCACTGTCTGATACTCACCAGTAAATGAACAACTTTATAGCTTATATGCATTACATCACAAAAAAAAGTCCCTAGAACCAGTATTAGGAAACGCTTGTAGTATTTCCCCCTCATTCCCCTAGATTCTATGTATACAGTGTCCCAGCTGTCAACTGTAATACAGCTGGACACGGTCAAAGAAAAGAGCCATGCAATGTCACACGACATGAGGCAGAACTTCTGCTTGGGCTTTTCAATGTGATTGCATTGTTGTGCGTATAGTGTTAGCTGGTATGTCAAACAATGGGGTAGTTCTCGTGCCAGTGTGCCCTCTGTGTACACACACACAGCAAGGGGTCATTACATTTGCATGCATATGAGTAAGCAACAACTAAAAACTGTTGCAGACCTTGACCTGTATCTAACACCTCATCTCACAGTCAATAAAGCCCGGCATGATATGACTTTTATGGTGGGAAGGGAAGGGCACCATCAAATGGGGACGGTGAGATGAATCTGTCATGTACGTTCTGAAACGTACCTGCAATCTCCCATGTTTTGCGTTTGGTGTATGTGTAAGACAAACGGTCATAAACTCCCATCAAAGAATCCCCAGGTTCAAAGGCGGTCTTTATCTAGCTTCTTGGCTCCACTTGTTATTTTACGGCCTGTATGCGGATTCACACTAGATATTTGCTGCAGACATTGTGCAAGTCCTTTACAAGTGAGTGATGTCTCACATGGTCTTTGCTTTGATCCAGGTCTTCTGCTCATACTCTTTTCCCCTGGGATAAGGATGGCTATTTATCGTCTTGTCTCACTGTCTTCCAACCAGCTCACTGTGCCTAGTACCACCAGTTATGGGAGAAGAAACTTACGTACCTACAACATTTTTTAAATGCCCTCATTCAGAAATATGATATTTGTCAAACCACTGTGTGTGTTGGTTATAATAGATGGCGCCATATCCACAGAGATGATACCACAGAACATCAGATTTAGGCAGACCTGCCAAGTAGACGCGTCATTGTTAAAGCCCCAGGTGATATTGTCAGACTTTGTCCGAGGTAGTAACACAGTCATCATTAAAAATGTAATCTATAACATAAGTTGCTAAAACTCTTTTGTACTATTCCTGAATGATGCTTTTCCCCCCACATAAAGGACAGTAGAAAGTGTTGCGTGTCTTCCCCTTTCAGGTAGAAGTTAGTTTATGGGATGCTAACTTGATGTGATGCCGTCCTCTGACCTCCATAAGGTGACCTGACAAAACATGTTGTGATTAGGGTTTTGGCACCATTCCACCCAACTCCCTGGCTTTAGCGCTAAACTGAAACTTCAAAGCGATTTGCAGGTAGAGCTCCTGGAAAAGGTGCCCTCATCCTCTGCCTAAGCAACTTACTACATTTGCCAAAACCATAGAAAGCGTATTACGCACACCTCTTGTATGGCCACAGATTACTGTAATTCCTCCGTCAGAGCCAAGTCGAGGTTCTCCTGAAGAGCTATACCGGCGTAAATACGATTTCGGTTACAACCACATGTTCAATCCCTTCACGTTTCCGCTAACGTACACTCAGACTTGGCTTAGGTAATCCTTGGTGGTCATGATCCTTAGGGTCATTATCCAATTGTTTTGTCATGTGTTTGCTGTGCCCCTTGCCACGAACCCTCCCCCATAGCTAATGTCTTAATGAGATAAAGGAAGCAGCCCAGATGGGCAACCTGGTATCTCTCGTCAACCAACACATGGCGTCAAGATTGAGCCCCATCATAAAGGTCATAGGCCACAAAGGAGTTTATAGCTCAGCAGCTAAAATACTGGGCCCTGAATTCTTCCCTGGTGGTCCTGTATGGGGAAAACAACATTTATGTGAGAAACTAAAGGGCCTTACCTGGCCAACAAACACATGTGAAGTTAATTTTTGTTTTAAATTGTGGTGCGAGTCACGCCTCACTCCCTTTAGTTTGCGACCAAAAGCTAAATTGCTAGAATTGGTTACATTCCTATGGATATTTTAAAATATTCCAACTACAAAGACTTATATCAACCTGTGTTTAGAACTTTGACTTACAACCCATGTGATGGAGGATGTTTCCTTACCCTCTGCAGGTTGTGGCCACTGATGTGGATGGCAGGGATTTCGGTACGGTACGCTACTCCATCTCTGACGGCTTTGATAAACAGGACACGCACCCTCTCTTCCAAATCAACCCAGACTCTGGAGAGCTTTGCATCTCACAGGATATCGACAGGGATTCAGGCCTGGCGACCTATGATTTATTAGTGAAAGCTGAGGATCAGGTGAGTTGAGAATGATCAAGTAGTTTTAGTAGTTATACACTGTGTACAAAACATTAAGAACACTTCCCAATAGTGTGTTGCACCTCCCCAACCTTTTTGCCCTCAACAGACTCAATTAGTCCAGCATGGGCTCTAAAAGGTGTCGAAAGCATTCTACAGGGATGCTGACCCATGCTTCCCACTGTTGTCATGTTGGCTGGATGTCCTTTGGGTGGTGGACCATTCTAATATAAACAGTACCAGTCAAAAGTTTGGACACTTACTCATTCAAGTTTATTTATTTTTTTTTTTTTTAAACTATTTTACATTTGTCTATGAAATAGCACACATGGAGTCATGCAATAACAAAAAGTGTTAAACAAATCAAAATGTATTTTATATTTAAGATTCTTCAAAGTAGGCACACTTTGCCTTGATGACAGCTTTGCGTTCTCTGAAGCAGCTTAATAACCTGTTACTCTAACCCCCTACTTTTTCTAACATTCTGTTAAATATCGCGCAACATTTCAGCGCCCTGTTACTCATGCCAGGAATATAGTATATGCATATGATTAGTATGTGTGGATAGAAAACACTCAGACGTTTATAAAACTGGTTAAATCACGGCTGTGACTATAACAGAATGTGCGTTTCATCGAAAAGCGCAGGAAAATCTGATCACTGAAAATGTGAAAATATATCCATGCGCCACTATAACCCATTGTTGAATGTGAACCACATTAAATGGGGCCGAGGTTGCAATACCTACAGCTTCCACACGATGTCAACAGTCTTGTCATTTGCCTACGATTTTTTTTCTTGGTCAAACGGGCACAAGGTAGCGCCTTTCTTCCGGTCTCCGACCGTATATTTTTGTTGAGATTTACCCGGACATTATTTCCAGACGTACAGCTATAGAATATACATCGCCTCGTGATCAATTTGATCGCTTATTAACGTTTACTAATACCTAAAGTTGCATTACAAAAGTATTTCGAAGTGTTTTGTGAAAGTTTATCGTCGACTTTTTTAATTTAAAAAAAATGACGTTACGCATTTTTTTCTCCTTGATCACAGTCTTCATAGATCGATATCTAGGCTATATATGGACTGATTTAATCGGAGAAAAAAATACCCAATAGTGATTTTTATGGGACATCTAGGAGTGCCAACAAAGAAGATGGTCAAAGGTAATGAATGTTTTATATTTTATTTGTGCGTTTTGTGTAGCGCCGACTATGCTAATGATTTTGTTTACGTCCCCTGCGGGTCTTTTGGGGTGTTACATGCTATCAGATAATAGCTTCTCATGCTTTCGCCGAAAAGCATTTTAAAAATCTGACTTGTTGCCTGGATTCACAACGAGTGTAGTTTTAATTCAATACCCTGCATGTGTATTTTAATGAACGTTTGAGTTTTAACGAGTGCTATTAGCATTTAGCGTAGCGCATTTGCATTTCCAGATGTCTAGATGGGACGCCTGCGTGTCGGATAGGAGCAAGAGGTTAATGAGGTAGTCACCAGGAATGCATTTCAATTAGCAGGTGTGTCTTGTTAATTTGTGGAATTTCTTTCCTTATTGCGTTTGAGCATATCAGTTGTGTTGTGACAAGGTATGGGTGGTATACAGAATATAGCCCTGTTTGGTAAAAGACCAAGTCAGTATTATGGCAAGAACAGCTTAAATAAGCAAAGAGGAGGAAAATAAATAACACTGGAACTTGCATGAGAACACCAGCTGTACCGGAAGACTGTGATCACTCTCTCCGCGACTGATGTAAAACCTTTAAACAGGTCAACATTCACAAGGCCACAGGGCCAGATGGATTAACAGGACGTGTACTGTGAGAATGCGCTGACCAACTAGCAAGTGTCTTCACTGATGTTTTCAACCTGTCCGAGTCTGTAATACCAACATGTTTTAAGCAGACCACCATAGTGCCTGTGCCCAAGAACACGAAGGTAACCTGCCTAAATGACTACCAACCCGTAGCACTCATGTCTGTAGCCATAAAGTGCTTTGAAAGGCTGGTCATGGCTCACATCAACACCATTATCCCATAAACCCGAGACCCACTCAATTTGCATACCGCCCCAACAGATCCACAGATGATGCAATCTCTATTGCACTCCACACTTCCCTTTCTCACCTGAACAAAAGGAACACCTATGTGAGAATGCTATTCATTGACTACAGCTCAGCGTTCCACACCATAGTTCCCTCAACTCATCAATACGCTAAGGAGCCTGGGACTAAACACCTCCCTCTGCAACTGGATCCTGGACTTCCTGACAGGCCGCCCCCAGGTCGTAAGGGTATGTAACAACACATCCGCCACGCTGATCCTCAACACATGGGCCCTCAGCGGTGCGTGCTCAGCCGCCTCCTGTACTCCCTGTTCACTCATGACTGCACGGCCAGGCACGACTCCAACACCATTAAATTTGACTATGATACAACAGTGGTTGGCCTGATCACCGACAACAATGAGACAGCCTATAGTGAGGAGGTCAGAGACCTGGCTGTGTGGTGCCAGGACAATAACCTCTCCCTCAACGTGATCAAGACAAAGGAGATGATTGTGGACTACAGGAAAAAGAGGACCGAGCATGCCCCCATTCTCAACGACTGGGCTGCAGTGGAGCAGGTTGAGAGCTTCAAGTTCCTTGGCGTCCACATCACCAACAATCTAACATGGTCCAAACACACCAAGACAGTCGTGAAGTGGGCACGACAACCTATTCCTCCTCAGGAGACTGAAAATATTTGTCATGGGTCCTCAGATCCTCAAAAGGTTCTACAGCTGCACCATCGAGAGCATCCTGACTGGTTGCATCACTGCCTGGTATGGCAACTGCTCAGCCTCCGTCCGCAAGGCACTACAGAGGGTAGTGCGAACGGCCCAGTAAATCAAGCTTCCTGCCATCTAGGACCTCTACAGCAGGTGGTGTCAGGAGGCCCTAAAATTGTCAGACTCCAGCCACCCTAGTCATAGACTGTTCTCTCTGCTACCACACGGCAAGCGGTAACGTTGCGCCAGGTCTAGGTCCAAGAGGCTTCTAAAACAGCTTCTACCCCCAAGCCATAAGACTTCTGAACAACTAGTCAAATGGCTACCCAGGCTATTTGCATTGCCCCCCCCGCCCTGCTCTGTTGTCATTTATGCATAGTCACTTTAATAACTCTACCTACATGTACATATTACCTCAACTAACTGGTGCCCCCGCACATTGACTCTGTACCGGCACCCCCCCGTGTATATTATTTTTTACTGCTGCTCTTTAGTTACTTGTTATCTCTTATCTGTAATTTTTTGCAACTGCACTGTTTGGTTAGGGGCTCGTAAGTAAGCATTTCACTAAGGTCTACCACCTGTTGTATTCGGCGCCTGTGACTAATAATTTTTTTAATTTGAATTGCGCAAAGAAACCGCTACTGAAGGACACCAATAAGAAGAAGAAGAGTTGCTTGCGCCAAGAAACATGAGCAATGGACATTAGACTGGTGGGGGAAAAAAATTGGTTCCAACCGCCATGTCTGTGTGACGCCAAGTAGGCGAACGGATGATCTCTGCATGTGTGGTTCTCACCGTGAAGCATGGAGGTCCCCCATGCTTTCCTGGTGGCGCTGTCAGTGATTTTATTTAGAATTCAAGTCCCACTTAACTAGCATGCCTACCACAGCATTCTGCAGTGATATTCCATCCCATCTGGTTTGTGCTTAGTGGGACTATTATGTTTTTCAACAGGACAATGACCCAACACACCTCCAGACCAAGAAGGAGAGTGATGGAGTGCTGCATCAGATGACCTGGGGTCTAATTTATAAATATTGTGTAGGCACAAAAGAAAGGCGTACACCACTTTCTAAGCTAACTTTGAGATTTATAAAAAACAAACTTGACAGGAGAATGTGCGGTCCTCCACGGACACTTAGACACATACGTATGCACATAAACTGGAGAAATGAGAAACTTAAACTCAGATGGCAGAAGGATGAAACTCGAGAAACACTTTGAAATGGATACCATTTTGTGTAAAATAAATCAAAATTTTACCTCACAAACTCGGCAAAAAAAATATCCTCTCACTGTCAACTGAGTTTATTTTCAGCAAACTTAACATGAAAATATTTGTATGAACATAAGATTCAACAACTGAGACATAAACTGAACAAGTTCCACAGACATGTGAGTAACAGAAATTGAATGTGTCCCTGAACAAAGGGATGGTCAAAAGTAAGTCGGGTGTGGCCACCAGCTGCATTAAGTACTGCAGTGCATGTCCTCTTCATTGACTGCACCAGATGTGCCACTTCTTGCTGTGAAATGTTACCCCACTCTTCCACCAAGGCACCTGCAAGTTCACAGGCATTTCTGGGGGGAATGGCCCTCGCCCTCACCCTCCAATCCAACCTGTTCCAGACATGCTCAATGGGATTTAGCTCTGTCTTGCAGGAAATCATGCACAGAAGGAGCATTATGGCTGATGGCATTGTCATGCTGGGGGGTCATGTCAGGATGAGCTTGCAGGAAGGGTACCACATGAGGGAGGAGGTCTTCCCTGTAACGCACAGCGTTGAGATTGCCTGCAATGACAACAAGCTCAGTCTGATGATGCTGTGACACACCACCCCAGACCATGCCGGACCCTCCTCCTCCAAATGGATCCCGCTCCAGAGTACAGGCCTCTGTGTAACTTTCATTCCTTCTACGATAAACGCGAATCCGACCATCACCCCTCGTGAGACAAAACCGCAACTCGTCAGTGAAGAGTACTTTTTGTCAATCCTGTCTGGTCCAGCAACGGTGGCTTTGTGCCCATAGGCGATGCTGTGGTTGTGATGTCTGGTGAGGACCTGCCTTACAACAGGCCTACAAGCCCTCAGTAGAGTCACTCTAAGACTATTGCAGACAGTCTGAGCACTTATGGAGGGATTGTGCGTTTCTGGTGTAACTCGGGTAGTTGTTGTTGCCATCCTGTACCTGTCCCAGGTGTGATCTTCGGATGTACCGATCCTGTGCAGGTGTTGTTACACGTGGTCTGCCATCACTACATCACGTCCGTCCTGTCTTCCTGTAGCGCTGTCTTAGGTGTCTCACAGTACGGACATAGCAATTTTGCAATTTATTGTCCTGGCCACATTTGCAGTCCTCATGCCTGATTGCAGCATGCCTAAGGCACGATCATGCTGTTGAGTAGAGACCCTGGGCATCTTTCTTTTGGTGTTTTTCAGAGTCAGTAGAAAGGCCTCTTTTAGTGTCCTAAGTTTTCATAACTGTCAGTAAGCTGTTAGGGTCTTAACGACCATTCCACAGGTGCATGTTCATTAATTGTTTATGGTTCATTGAACAAGCATGGGAAATAGTGTTTAAACCCTTTACAATGAAGATCTGTGAAGTTATTTGGATTTTTAAGAATTAAGACAGGGTCCTGAAAAGGGGACGTTTTTTTTTTGCAGAGTTTATTATATATGAAGAGTTCCCTGGAGTGCATACAAAAAATGATATGATTTAAGACAATAAATGCAAACTGGGATCTGTTTTTGCTAAATAACCCCTCATATGTTGTACAGTTTAATCGGGATTCATATTTAATAAGGTGAACAGTAGGACAAATTGTTTAAACTGATGCCGTTTTGATGCCTCAGGCGGGCAGATACACGAGTGCACAGTTTTTTAATGTTTTCACATGTTCGTTACGCAGAACTGTCAATGTGATAATGGCCCTGTCATTGTCAGTTACAATCAGGGTAATTACCACACCTGAATGTGTTACGTAATTTTGTAGCTTTGACAATCAAATGGGTGGGTATTTAAAAGGCATGCAATTACTGACTATGTAATGACTCACAATGGCTGCTTTGGCACTGTTGGAAGATTTGGCGAATGGAAGAATTCTGAGAACGAATTTCCAGAGACCAAGATTTACTGGCCGATGATGATGATGAGTGGATTATGAGCCATTTCAGATTACCAAGCGCTGTTCTCTTGAATCTCTGTGCTGTAGTGGGCCCGGCTTTACTGAGAAGCACCAGTAAGCAATTTGTTTCGTCCGTACGCCACCTTTTGACGTGAATCCTCCGCACAGTTTTATAAATGATGCCCCTGGCCTCCTCAATCAACCGACCTCAACCCAATTGAGATGGTTTGGGATGTGTTGTTCGCAGAGTGAAGGAAAAGCAGCCAGTAAGTGCTCAGCATATGTGGGAACTCCTTTAAGACGGTTGGAAAAGCATTCCAGGAGAAGCTGGTTGAGAGAATGCCAATAGTGTGCGAAGGGTGGCTATACTTTGAAGAATCTCAAATATAAAATATATTTTCATTTTTTTTAACATGATTCCATATGTTTCATTAGTTTTGATATCTACTATTATTCTACAATGTAGAAAATATGAAAAATAAAGACACCCTTTTTTGATTGGGTGTCTGTAATATACACTGCTCCAAAAAATAAAGGGAACACTTAAACAACACAATGTAACTCCAAGTCAATCACACTTCTGTGAAATCAAACTGTCCACTTAGGAAGCAACCAATGATTGACAATAAATGTTACATGCTGTTGTGCAAATGGAATAGACAACAGGTGGAAATTATAGGCAATTAGCAAGACACCCCCAATAAAGGAGTGGTTCTGCAGGTGGTGACCACAGACCACTTCTCAGTTCATATGCTTCCTGGCTGATGTTTTGGTCACTTTTGAATGCTGGCGGTGCTTTCACTCTAGTGGTAGCATGAGTGGCTCAGGTAGTGCAGCTCATCCAGGATGGAACATCAATGCGAGCTGTGGCAAGAAGGTTTGCTGTGTCTGTCAGCGTAGTGTCCAGAGCATGGAGGCGCTGCCAGGAGACGTGGAGGAGGCCGTAGGAGGGCAACAACCCATCAGCAGGACCGCTACCTCCGCCTTTGTGCAAGGAGGAGCAGGAGGAGCACTGCCAGAGCCCTGCAAAATGACCTCCAGCAGGCCACAAATGTGCAGGTGTCTGCTCAAATGGTCAGAAACAGACTCCATGAGGGTGGTATGAGGGCCGATGTCCACAGGTGGGGGTTGTGCTTACAGCCCAACACTGTGCAGGACGTTTGGCATTTGCCAGAGAACACCAAGATTGGCAAATTGCACCACAGACTGTCCAGGAGTTGGCGGATGCTTTAGTCCAGGTCTGGGAGGAGATCCCTCAGGAGACCATCCGCCACCTCATCAGGAGCATGCCCAGGGATTGTAGGGAGTTTATACAGGCACGTGGAAGCCACACACACTACTGAGCCTCATTTTGACTTGTTTTAAGGACATTACATCAAAGTTGGATCAGCCTGTAGTGTGGTTTTCCACTTTAATTTTGAGTGTGACTCCAAATCCAGACCTCCATGGGTTGTTAAATTTGATTTCCATTGATAATTTGTGTGTGATTTTGTTGTCAGCATATTCAACTATGTAAAGGAAAAAGTATTTAATAAGAATATTTCATTCATTCAGATCTAGGATGTGTTATTTTAGTGTTCCCTTTATTTTTTTGAACACTTGTATAAAATGGTGTACTTTTTACCCCTTTTTCCCCCCAATTTCGTGATATCCAATTGGTAATTAGTCTTGTCTCATCGTTGCAACTCCCGTACGGACTCGGGAGGGAAGAAAGTTGAGAGCCATGCGTGCTCTGAAACCCGACCTTGCCAAGCCGCACTGCTTCTTGACACACTTCTCGCTTAACCAGGAAGCCAGCCGCACCAATGTGTCGGAGGAAACACCATACAACTGGCGACCGAAGTCAGCGTGAATGCGCCCGGTCCCGCCGCAAGGAGTCGCTAGAGCGTGATAGTAGTGATGTAGTGATGCCTCAAGCAATACTAAGCAGTGGCTTAGACCCCTGCGCCACTGGCGAGGCGGTGGAAACTTAAGCAGGAAACTTAAGCGTGGAAAAACCCAGCAGCGTTGCAATTCTTGACACAAACCAGTGCGTCTGGCAGCTACTACCATACCCCGTTCAAAGTAACATTTTGTCTTGCCCATTCACCTTTTGAATGCCACACATACACAATACAAGTCTCAATTATCTCAAGGTTTAACCATTCTTATTTAAACTGTCTCCTCCACTTAATTTAGACTGATTTTGAAGTGGATTTAGCAAGTGATATCAATAAGGGATCATAGCTTTCACCTGGTCAGTCTGTCATGTAAAGAGCAGGTGTTCATAATGTTTTTGTATACTCTGTATTACGTCATATTTACAGTTTCACATATCCCTTAGATCTACTTCCTGTCACTGAATCTACAGATGGTGTCTATTTTGAAAAAGGGCCAACTTGCAATAACTGTGGTATCTGGTTGTTTTTTTCCCCTTAACTAAGTTGAATGTGTTCTCTGTAAGTCACTCTGGATAAGCGGTTATGCTAAATTACAGTACATATATAAATATATTTGAATATTTGTTTGTCTGATATTGAAACAAGGTACAGGATTGCTGGTGTTTGTCACTGTCCTGAACTGTCTTACTGTTTTGTTAATATTCTTCTCTCCCTCTTTGCCCAACAGGGAGGTTTGAGTGCCCAGACGTATGTCCACATCGAGGTGGATGACTTGAATGACAACCCGCCGGTGTTCAACCCAGAGAAGTACGTGACCAGCGTCAGCAGCCACGCACAGCCCGGCACAGAGGTCCTCAACGTCATCGCCACTGACAGGGACTCTGGGGACTACGGTCACGTTACCTACCAGATCCTGGCCGGGGACCTGTCCTCCCTTTTCTCAGTGGATAAAACTACAGGTAGGATGACAGCAGAGATCTCTGGGGTAAGAATGAACCAGGGTTGTGGCCAAATATTTTTTTCAATTCAGTGAATTAAGTCCTCGTAGAAAACCATGGGCGATTTTCAATACAGGAAGTGAATTGAAATTCACTTCTTGAATTGACTGAATTGACCACAACTCTATGTCTTGGTTGTTGTGTCGTGGAGGAACACATTGTTAAGGGGCTGCTTATTGTAGTACTATGTTGTGTTTACGAAGTCCCCTCCCGTCCTCCACTGTATACCCAAACCACTTAGTATTCTTACTGGACTAATTGTGCCACAGCCCGACCCCACATCACAAGCACAGCACAGGTAGTTGTAGTTTTACCAAGTGCTAATCAGGTTTTGCACTGAACTGTGTATATTACATCAGGTGTCTTTAAACTCATTTTGCCCAGGGGACACATTTGGTCTTCACCATGATCTGGAGGTGAATATTATTGCCTTGCTGTCATTATCCACAAAATACCATACTCCTCTGTACATAATCTTTTGAAAAAATATTTATGCTCCCTGAATTTCTAGCTTGTGGTGATTAGCTTTCTGGACACAATGTTAACTACGATTACTGAAAGATTAAATTATTACATGGTCCAATATCATTTAGATCTTGCTTGTCATTCAATTTTAGACTGTAGTAGTTTTTTTACTAAGACCACCACTCGCCACATTAAATTGTCTCGCAGGCTGCATCTTGCTCATGGGCTGACAGTTTCAGATTCCTGTACGACACCTGTAATGTCAGTCCTATGTCAATGAATTCAAATCATTCATTTGTACCACTACTTGTAGGTATGACTTGTGTCAACCTTCAAGCTTTCTAAACTCCACCACAATTTTTTTTCAATACAAAATTAAGAAATACATTTGTGGATGACTTTGACAATGTAGTATTTTTCTTGCTTCATTTACTGTATTCACCTCACTGCCTTCACGCAGCTGGTCAGTCACATTGACCATGCACTAATAACATATAACCTGCAGCTAGAAGTCTCACTTGCACCCTGGCATCATTTACGATAAACATGTGCTTACTCGGCGTAAGCCCCCAGTAGTGGACATGATTGCTATAGTCACCTCACAGCAGGGATGCTGCAGATTTAGGAAGGCCTGCCCTTGGAAGTCTGCAGTAGATACCATTGTCCTAAATGATGACACACTACCATGATTAAGACAATTGAATGCATTCATAATGGTACAAGCCGGTGACCTTTTGAAAGGCACCATACAGCCGTGGTATTGTAGAGTGAGTTATTGCAGTTTGACATGTTTGTGTCATGGCGTCAAAGCACATGGTTTTTATAGAGCCGAGTGAACTCATACACATGACATCGTTGTAATAAAAGCATTAATAATTCTAACCAATAGTTTGCAGAACAATGTCTATTTGCGTATTACTATGACACAGGCTCATAAAAATAGTTTGAGGGTAAATTAATTAACTACTGCTAAGCTAATTGTTACCATTGCTATTGCTCCAGCCATCTGTGCAGGCCCTGTGGGAGCCCTTTTATTAACTGAGGCTTTCCAGTACAATACTGCCTGAAATCGGTGATTTGTGGGTGAATTCGGGTGACAAAATTAGCTGACCCCTGACCATATGTCCTGTGTCTGTTGTGCTCCACACATAGTCTACCATTCAAGAGAAGCCCAATTCTGAAGGTGCAATATGCAGAAATAATTCTGCCATTTCCTGATTGTTAACATTCTAATAGTTTGCCTAATTTCAGTTTGTGTGACAAAGCAAGCACTCTGTGTAAAGAATCATTGTACAATCCAGACCGCTGTGAAATCTTTTCAATAACCAAAAATATTACATTTTCAGCTGTTTGAAGCTGGTGTACAAAGACGAAATTTAAGACCAGGACGCATAGAATTAGGACACACAGAACAGATCTACCACTTCATAGACGCGGTGATAGATCTATAACTCGCATTTCCATTTCCATAACTCACATTTCCATGTGAATTTGGTCGGGTCGCCCAAAAAGTTACATATTGCAGTTTTAAGAGGGCAAATCATGTGAATAATCCTTCCCTACCATGGCAACAAGTTTAATATAGATTCATATGCCTGATTTAATTAATAAAGGAAATAGAAATGTTGATTTTAAATTATAATTTTTTCTCCAAATGTACAAAATTACAAATATAACTCTAGCAATTGATTTTCCCCTATTACTTCGAACAAAAAAATCCAAAATGTTGACCTTCCTCATCCTTTTGCCTCTACAGGTGTGGTCTACCTGACCTCCACCCTGACCCACCTTGGCACTGCGAGCATCAAGCTGGCTATTACCGCCCAGGACAGTGAGGGTGTGACGTCGACCAGACCAGCGGAGGTCACGGTGAACGTCCTGCGCAGTGCCCAGGCCCCAGCAGTTTTTCAGAGGTCACGCTATGCCTTCACCGTGCCTGAGAACGCCCTGCCTGGCACCCCGGTGGGAATCGTGGAGGCCCTCAACCCTGCCAGTGAGTAGTGGATGGACGGGTGTGAGAGATGTTGATTGGGCTCTTATTGTGTGGGTTAGATCAGTGTAAACCAGATGGTAATGACTCTTTCTTGTCCACTGGAAGACTAGGTGCAGTTCAACCATATTGCTTACAGCGATCTAATCCATTCAGATGCGAAATTAGTCTAGTGGCCCAGTCACTAGTAGGTGGAAGTAATCCATGACTTGTTTGTTTTGTCCGTTAAAGTGACAGACTTCTGTCACTCCCCTTTTTTTAACTGTCCCTCTACTTCCTGACCAGGCTTAGTGCAGTTGTCAGCTGAGGTGGCTGTAGGGTGAAGATGCTCTTAGACCCTGATCTAGGTCAGTTTAGCATTTTCCTCACTAATGGTTAAGGTTAGGATTGGGGGAGGGGAAGCTGATCATAGATCTGTACCTAGGGGGAAACTTCACCCCGGAGCGCTTAGGTGAGTGCTGAGCAAAAGGCTGTAGAGCAGGCCGCCTGCCAGGGCTGGTGGGTGGCAGGGGAGTCGGGGGGTAAGTCTCTCCCTCCTGGATGATCACACAAAGGGGATTTGGTGGGCTTTGGTGTTCTTCAGCACCTGGCAGGGCCATAGGTGAATGGGCAAATGATTGTGACACAATGTGGAATTTTTTGCCTCCTGTTAACTGCTCACTACCTATGGCTCACAACACCTTGCTATTAAAATATAAACAAAGGGATATTTTGTTATTACCCTTTACTGTGTTCTACCTTGTTTTGATTTGTCTGCTTAGCAGGTGTGTTAGTCTGGTTAGTGGATTGACTACAATATACAACTGGCAATGAGGTATTTGCCAACAAAGGCAATGAGTATTAGGCTGATATGAAAACCTGGTGTTTTGTCCTGTTCATGCTGCATGACCAAACTGAAATGGACAGAATGGCACATTATCCAAAGTGAAATCCAATATACTGTAGGCTACTGCAACTTGCGACTTCTTCCCACCGACATTGTATTGTTTAAGAAAAGTTGCAACATAAATTGTAAGATGCAATGTTCAGAATCGCCTCCCGTAATGTGCCATCACATCTTTAAAAAAATGTAAAAAATTCTCATGTGACGTGATTTTTCACCTCATATCATTCAGCTGTACATGGGTAGATGACACGGGCCCATATTCAAGTGTCTCCCTGATCTTCAATAATCCAAGTGAACTAGCTTTTCAATAAGACCTGTACTTTTTCCAGGAGGAATTCCTTTGGGGATTCCCTTACTGTGGAGAGTTTCCCCACTTTTCGATTTCCCTGGTTTATCCCGTCACTGGCCACTCAGAGCAGTGTCACTCCTAGCTCTGGTCCAAGGCTTTAGTGTGGCTGAAGGCTCAGCGTTAGCATGCACCGCACTAATGCCCTGGACCAGAGCTATGCCACTCCTTTCAGTGTATCTAAACGACTAAGCCTTCAGCAGTAGACAGTCATTTAAGGTTGTCTCGTTGGTTAACAGATTAACCCCTTGGAGATAAAACTGTGAAACATCAAGAATGTCTGCTTTGAGGGAGGGGAGGGAAAGCCCCCTCTTAAGCCCCCCTCAAAGCTTTACTCTTCCCCTTGGCTGTTAGGGTATAGTTACTGTTAAAACACAAGGGGGATATTCCCATTATCACATTTTGTGAAAGTTGAATTGGTTGCTCGAGTTATCGATTATGTTCATTGATTGACTAAATAGGAATAATTATACAGGTCAGCCAAAAATACCTGATATTGTGGGGCCTAGTTTTATTTTAATATTAATATCCATCCATAAATGTTTTTCTTGTCATCCCAGACTCAGTGGACTCCATGTCGTACCGCATCTCGTCGGGCGACCCCCACGGTCTGTTCTCTGTCCACTCCAGTTCGGGCCTGATCAGTACCAGCCATCCGCTGGACCACGAGTCCCAGCCCTATGCCCTCCTGGTGCTCCAGTGCCATGCGGGCACCGCCTCGCCTGTCTACAGCAGCACCCAGGTCAACGTCACCATCGCTGACATCAACGACAACGCGCCTATTTTCCCCAAAATGGCAGACACCGTTGCCGTGTCCCAAAATACGCCTCCCGGAACAGTTTTGTTCATTGCCCATGCCCACGACGCAGACAGTGGCGCAAACGGGAGGGTGCGGTATTTCCTGTCACGTGGTAGTGCTAGGGGGAGTGTGCCATTTTATGTGGATGCCGACCAGGGTACAGTGTACTTAAACCAAAGCTTTTCTCGGGACCCTCGACCAAAGTACACCTTCGAAATACTGGCGAAGGACATGGGCGAACCTTCGCTCACCGCCACGCTGATGCTCACGGTCAACGTGGCACGCAGTGCCACTGAAGACGCCCTGGCCTTCGAGACACTAGTCTACCAGGTGGAAATGGGCGAGGGCACCCAGATAGACACCCGGGTCATCCAGGTGAGGGCGCATCAAAGCCGAGGAAGCAGCAGCCACCAACAGGGGTCCAACCCCAATCCAGTCCTCTCCTACTCCCTGGAGCCTGACCCAGACTTTCCCCCTCCACCTCTCCGAGTCCACCCCGCGAGTGGGTGGCTCTTTCTCTCCCAAAACCTTGACTACGAAACAGAGCCCATGTTTCGCTTCAAAGTCCTCGCCACTGTTCAAGACGAAACAACACTAGCTATGGCTAACACCACCGCTACAACCAATGTTATCGTGCTTGTCCTAGATGAGAATGACAATGCACCAGTGTTCACCAGCCTGGCCTACTTCTTCACGGTCCAAGAGGGACCTTCGCCCCAGGGCCTGGTAGGGACGGTGCAGGCGGTGGACCGAGACTCCAGGAAGAACGCGCAGCTGTCCTATATCCTGCTGTCGGACGGGAAACACTTCCGCATTAACACCAAAACAGGTAAGAGGCCCTTTCCAAAGACTTGTGCATACTTCCTTTCATCCCGTCATTGAAGTAATCCCTGATCTGACATGACTGGATGTGTTAAAACTATGAAGTGGGACCTTTGCTTTCACCAATCCATTTGTGATTTATTTCTCCTAGGAATGGAGCAGGTAAGGATTCATTTTAGCAGCATTTCAAACTGGGCAGAGTGATCATAGATCATGTTTAAGCATATGATAGAAGAGGCATTAAATGGTCGTTTCCAGTCAAGTTGAAAGAGTAGCCTGCCATGGTGGTCCGGGCTGTCTAGTATGGTGCCCTCGATCACTAATACATTGATTTCACCTCAAATACACAGCTATATTCTCAGGTCTGATTGGATTTTTTTATTCAACTAGGCAAGTCAGTTTAGAACAAATGCTTATTTACAATGACTGCCCCCCTAAATGGCATATATTATAAGATTGTTTTCCCACAAAAACAGTTTGGGCTAGCTAGAGGCACATGGTTTTCAGTAAAGTAATGGTGAAACCAGGGCAGTGGCAAAGCTGTGCTTTGATTTTTTTATTTTCTATGGCACTCGGGCTGCGCAAGGTAGGCAAATCATTATTATAATTGATAGTTTATGACTTTGGAAAAGGTAGCTGGTTCAAAATGAGTCTGTTACCGGCTATTTGGCCGATGACCAGCGCTTACGGAAAACACTGATTTTAAAGCTGAAATCAGTAATGGTTCAATTGCCACATCTGTTTGCAATATTACAACAGAAATTACTTCAGTCAACTATTGCGGATTCCAGCTTTAAGAATCTCATACATGATTGCAGATACTTATATTTCCCTATGCCTACCCTATCTTTGGTAATGGGGTTGCAGGTAGCCTAGCGGTTAGAGCCTAATAGTTAGAGCATAGGCGCTAGTAACTGAAAGGTTGCTAGTTCAAATCCCAAGACAACCAGGTGAATAATCTGTCAATGTGCCTTTGAGCAAGGGACTTAACCCGAATTGCTCTAGGATTGCCGTTGATTATGTCAAAAAGACACATTTCCAATTCACACATTCATATTAATACACACTTGTACATGTAAAATAGGACAAATATAAGCACCCACCAAAATAATTATTTCTAACACTAATGCTTTCTCACTCTCTTGCCCATCCTGCTCTCCCAGGGGAGATAATCAACTGGGTGTCTCTGGACCGGGAGCAGCACGCTGGGCACATCCTGAAGGTGATGGTGACGGACCAGGGCCAGCCCCGCCTCAATGCCACTGCCACCATTCACATCCTGGTCACTGACATCAATGACAACCCACCCCAGTTCACCCACCTGCCCGCCTCCGGCAAGGAGCTCAACGTCCAGGTAGAGAGAGACACACACATTTTCACCAGGCAGCATGTCACATGAGCTGAAACAAGTAACACTTAAAATCGTACTTTCTAACTAATATTATTAGATTATAAATGGCTGTGATAACCGGATGATGATGATGATTATTATATTATTATTCATTTGTAGAAGTTAACTGCAAATGAATTAACAACTGCCGGAAATTATAATTTTGAAATGTGATAAAGAAAAGTTACTATATCGTTTCTGTGAAGTCACGTGTACTAACTCAAAATATTCAACTTGACTGCATGTCCATCGGTATAGTATTTTAGAATGACCCACTATTATGAATGTTATTAATTATGCATGCAGTAGCATGTACATGTTTTTAGTAACACTTGTTTTGTTCATTCGTTCTCTTGTTGGTGTTCATTTAGGTTTGGGCAGGTCTGCCCTCAGGCTCATTGGTGACCACCATGTTTGCCAAAGACCTCGATGCAGGAGAAAATGCAACAGTCAGGTTTTCTCTCACCACAGGTAATGTTTTCAAATCTTAACACAGAATTGTTTTACAGAAACTTTACAGAGACGTCCTCTCGCTGTCAACTACGTTTATTTTCAGCAAATCTTTTTTTTGTGTGTGAATTTGACCCCTTTTTCTCCCCAAATTCGTGGTATCCAATTGTTTAGTAGCTACTATCTTGTCTCATCGCTACAACTCCCGTACGGGCTCGGAAAACTTAACGTGTAAATATTTGTATGATCATAACAAGATTCAACAACTGAGACAAACTGCACAAGTTCCACGGACATGTGACTAACATAAATGGAATAATGTGTTCCTGAACAAAGCGGGGGTCAAAATCAAACGTAACAGTCAGTATCTGGTGTGGCCACCAGCTGCATTAAGTACTGCGGTGCATCTCCTCCTCATGGACTGCACCAGATTTGCCAGTTCTTGCTGTGAGATGTTACCCCACTCTTCCACCAAGGCACCTGCAAGTTCCCAGATTTTTCTGGGGGGAATGGCCATAGCCCTCACACTCTGATACAACAGGTCCCAGACGTGCTCAATGGATTTGAGATCCGGGCTCTTCGCTGGCCATGGCAGAACACTAACATTCCTGTCTTGCAGGAAATCACGCACAGAACGAGCAGTATGGCTGGTGGCATTGCCATGCTGGAGGGTAATGTCAGGATGAGCCTCCAGGAAGGGTACCACATGAGGGAGGAGGATGTCTTCTCTGTAACACACAGCGTTGATTGCCTGCAATGACAACAAGCTCAGTCCGATGATGCTGTGACACACCGCCTCAGACCGTGATGGACCCTCCACCTCCAAATTGATCCCGCTCCAGAGTACAGGCCTCGTTGTAATGCTCAATCCTACGACGATAAACACAAATCCGACCATCACCCCTGGTGAGACAAAACCGTGACTCGTCAGTGAAGAGCACTTTTTGCCAGTCCTGTCTGGTCCAGCGATGGTGGGTTTGTGCCCATAGGCAACGTTGTTGCCGGTGGTGTCTGGTGAGGACCTGCCTTACAACAGGCCTACAAGCCCTCAGTCCAGCCTATTGCAGACAGTCTGAGCACCGATGGAAGGATTCAGCGTTCCTGATGTAATTCGGGCAGTTGTTGCCATCCTGTACCTGTCCCGCAGGTGTCCTGTTCGGATGTACCGATCCTGTGCAGGTGTTGTTGCATGTGGTCTGCCACTGCGAGGATGATCAGCTGTCCGTCCTGTCTCCCTGTAGCGCTGTCTTATGCGTCTCACAGTACGAACATTGCAATTTATTGCACTGGCCACATCTGCAGTCCTCATGTCTCCTTGCATCATGCACGTTCACGCAGATTAGCAGGGACCCTGGACATCTTTCTTTTGGTGTTTTTCAGAGTCAGTAGAAAGGCCTTTTTAGTGTCCAAAGTTTTCAGAACTGTGACCTGTAAGCTGTTAGTGTCTTAGCAACTGTTCCAGAGGTGCATGTTCATTCATTGTTTATGGTTCATTGAACAAGCATGGGAAACAGTGTTTAAACCCTTTACAATGAATATCTGTGAAGTTATTTGGATTTTTACGAATGATCTTTTGAAAGACAGGTTCCAAGTTTATTTTAATTTGTCTTACTCGGATACCATACCAGACTTAAAGGGACAGTTCATCAGAAAGTTAAAATTTAGGTTAGTTCAGGCCCTTTAGGGTTAATGTTTTTAGAGCTCAAAGTTGGTGTTATGTTGCCATCATTCCAGGCCATTGTGTTGATCCAGCTATACCCATCAATCCAAAATAAGGCAGTTGAGCACCATATCATTTTTATCTGTCTGTATGATGTGTGTTTTTCCTCTCTTTCTTTTTTCCATCTCTTTCTCAGATGAGGAACGGGGCCACTTTGAGATAGACAGTCAGAGCGGAGACATACGGAGCACGGAGCTATTCACCCAGAACGCCAAGACCCAATACACCCTGACAGTGGTTGCCACCGACAATGGAGCTGTCCCCCTAGAGGAGACAGCCGTCATTCACCTCCAGGTGCCCTGACCTTCCTTTTGCATAATGGGATTGATATTGGCCCAGTTCTCACGGAGTACTACTATGACATGCCTCTATGTTTGTAATTTACCTTTACCAGTTGCACTTGTCCAGGTGCATTATCTTATAATATGTTATAGATTACTGTGGATGGTTTGGAATTCTAGTGTAATTACTATAATTTAGTAGCATTTGTAACATGATTTGCGCTACTTGAGTCTGCATTGGCAATTAGACATTTAATGGTTTGAATTGAAGTTGAATTGAACCCATTTCCAGGTTCAAGCTGCAGAGAAACAACACGGCGGCACCCACCCCCAAAGTGTGCGACTCTTCTCCGTGAGGGAGGACACCAAACCCGGCACTGTCATCGGCTCCGTCCACCTCTCCCCATCCCCAATAACCAATGGCAGGCTGCGTTACTCCATCGCCGAGGGCGACGGGGTCCTTCACTTCGGCCTGGACAGCTCGTCCGGAGACCTGTACCTCAACCAGCCGCTGGACTATGAGTCTACATCACGCTACTTTCTGGTTGTACATGGCGAGGACGCCACCAGACCAGGGACGAACGTAACTGCATTTGTGAGCGTAGCGGTGGAGGACGTGAACGACCACGTGCCCTGGTTCCCCTGCGAGGTGATCACGTTGGGGTTGCTGGAGGACGTAGAAGTCGGAACGCGTGTGATCGCCTTCAATGCCAAAGATGGTGACGGGAGCCTGGCCAACAGCGGCCTGCGTTACTCATTGGCCTTTGATCCTGAGCTGGGCAGGTCAGGAGGGTCATCGTTGTCCTCCACAACATCATCATTTCCTTTCCGCATCCACCCACTCACCGGCACTCTCACCACGACAACTCCCCTGGACCGCGAGAGGAGCGTGAGCTTCACGTTCATGGTCACCGCCACCGACCAGGCAGCAAGGGCGGTCGACCGCAAGTTCGCGACTGTGACCGCTCAGGTGTTCCTGCTGGACGTGAATGACAACCGTCCGGCGTTTGTCTCCCAGGACACGGTCCTCGTGATGGAGGATGCAGAGGTGGGGAGCCTGGTGCATCGTGTGGTGGGCGTGGATGATGACGTCGGTGAAAGCGGCCAGGTCACCTATTGTCTTGTCTCTGGGAACAAGGAAGGGCTCTTTATTTTGGAGGAGAAAACAGGTATGCTCTTGGTAGATTTTCGATGAATGACTACAGTATGATTCTGGAAAATGTATGAGGAATCATTTACCTCACTACAGTCGTTCCGTAGTTTAATTTCCAGGCGAAGCACAAAAGGCCCCCCAAAGCAAAGCATCCAGGTAGTCTAATGAATCACACTAAATTCTTCTGCTGCTCTGTTGTTCTCTACATACTTTAGTCTGAGACTGCCATCAATGAATTTGTTTGTGGTGACAAGGGGCATTGTACAAAAAGTCCTCAGAGATTAAATTGTCTCCAACCAATCAGAGTATCAAAGCCAATGATGAATTTTCGAACCACTGCTTTACCCCTGTGTCTGGCTCTGGTCTGACCAACCGAATTGGTGATTGGACCAATCATATGGCGCTGAATGTGTTTGCATTCGGTGAAGCGATACTCCGACCCAAACTCATTGCGAAGAATAAAACCAATTTCCTTGGGCGTAGCGTTTGCATAGGGCAAGGAGTCTGGGTAGCCAGGCAAACATGCAGATCCTCTGACATCAAAAATGGTCAAATAAATCCTTGATCTAAGAATAACTTTGCATCCTAAACAACTGCTCATTATTTGATCATGGCTCGATTCTGCGCCTTGCCTTGCTCTAACTGATCCCTTCAGACACACTGAATCTTTTTAGGGGTAGCAGCACGAGGTAGTGGCCCGTCCTATCAATACAATGGCAGGGGAACACTGCCACAGTACATCAGTCTCAACTCGCCTCTTCTCCCCCCGTAGGTCTGCTGTACCTAGCATCCCCTCTGGACTACGAGCTCCAGACCTCCCACTCCCTGACCATCCAGGCCTCGGACCAGGGGCTCCCCTCCCTCTCCTCTATCCAGACCCTGATGCTGGAGGTAGGGGATGTGAACGACCAGCCTCCTCTGTTCCAGCAGGACGTCTACACAGCGAGCGTTGCCGAGAACAGAGAGCCTGGGGAGAGCGTGGTCACGGTGTCCGCCACAGACAAGGACTCCGGTACGTAGCACTCTGGATACTGTTATTTTTTTCAAATTGTGTTCCATTGTTCAGTTCAGATGGAGAATACAGAGCAGAAAAACAAGTTGCACAGTTTTCTCTCCATTTGCAGTGCTTCAATTATTTATTGGAGATATTGTTCTGCGCTAGCTAGCGCATCATCTCAAAGGAAGAAGTAAGCTTTGTCAGGGCCAAAATGGTCTATAGGGAAGGAGCCTCATGTTTCTGTAGCATAAGGCAGTTTGGTGTCGAAGTACACCCCCTGGAGATCACAAGGCCTTTACCTACCCCCTTTACCCCCAATCCATCTCCTTAATGCGTCGTGCCAAGCTGAGGCATTAGGTCCCATTTTTAGAGTTTTTATGAATCGGCCCATGATCAAACCCCCAACCTAAATCTCTAGATAACCTAGAGCCCACATCACTCATTGTAGACAAACCCATCCACAGTTTAGATTTACACAGTGGTCACATTACAGTATGTTAGTTTAGCCTCTAGGTGGCAGCATCGGCATATGAATTCTGCTTTGAGAGACCTTATGCGACTCTTCTCCTTGAGGGAGGACACCAAACCCTGCACTGTCATCAGCTCCGTCCACCTCTCCCCATCCCCAACAACCAATGGCTGAGTTGTGCTGAGACAGATCCATCCTGCGATTTAGTGGTCAACAAATACTGCTGATTATCCTTTCTAACCCAAAATCCTGACCATAAAATTGCATTTGATAATATAACCAAGTCGGCTATGGTTTGGATTGCGGTTTGGGACAATTTTTTTATACTCAAATTTGATTCTTATGTTGATCTCTCAATCTGTTCACTGTCCTAAATTATTTTTGATATGACGTACTGTATCTACAGCAGAAAAGACACCGCAATCTCAAATGTTTCCATAAGCTATCTCAAATAAGTATCAAGTAGGTGCAACTATGTGGTAACCTTGTTCCCTGAAAAGCCACACAAGTCTACCATAAACCCCCCCATTTTCCCTTTCACCCCCTGTCCATACATGGTTCATGTCAATCACCAGTATATCACACTGACAGGAGCACCATTAACTGACAATCCTCCTCAATCTGTGAGTTTTCAGTAGAGCCCTAGAGGCCTGACAGGTCAAGAATTTCTACTTCTCTGTTGGTCCCATTCCATTTGGGTTGCTTCCCAAATGGCACTCTGTCCTCTACATAATGCCCTATGGGCCCATATTTCCTATGGGCCCTGGTCAAAACTAGTTCACTACATAGGGAACATGGTGCTATTTGGGATGCATCCTTTGGGTTTGATTGAAATTGAGGGAGAGCCGCAGTGCGCTCCCCTGATCTTGTCTGCTGTTTTCTCTCTGCACAGGCTAGTTCAAGCATACATCCCACCGAATTACACTCACGACCCAACTTAATCACGTTCGCACATCCACACGTTGGCCCTTGTTTATTGGAACACTTTTCCCTGCAGTAGCCCGCAGTCCCCCAAATCACGTTTCTTAATTGCTCTCCCAAATATTGAAAGTTGAGGAAGAAGGTGAAGCAAGGGAGGGTGTGTGCTCTTTTTAAACACCAAGGAGGTGTGTGTCTGTCTCAGCGTGCGTCCATGTGGGTGTATGTGTGCGTGAGACATTCTTTGGGGTGAGAACAGTCTCTAAGAAAAGCAAGCAGACCGAAAGCCCCCGCTCCTCCAGGAGATGTGAAAGGTCCCACCGACGATGAGTCTATAATCCCAACCATCTGTGCTAATAGGCCTTGAGTGTTCATCTGTCTCCTCCAATCACCTCTCTCCGGAGTGGCCTGAATCTGTGGCGTGCCTCAATGGCCGCTCTCTCTCCATCTGTCTCACAATTAAATTGAGGAAAGTTGTATTTTATATTTATTTATTTTTGGCAGCCGTCATACCGCTAAGGAAGGAGACGCGTTCTGTCTCCTAGAGATGAACGTACATTGGTGCGAAAAGTTCAAATCAATCCCAGAACAACAGCAAAGGACCTTGTGAAGATGCTGGAGGAAACGGGTACAAAAGTATCTATATCCACAGTAAAACGAGTCCTATATCGCCATAACCTTAAAGGACACTCTCATCAAGGAAGAAGCCACTGCTCCAAAACCACCGTGTAAAAGCCAGACTACGGTTTGCAACTGCACATGGGGACAAAGATTGCACTTTTTGGAGAAATGTCCTCTGTGCTGATGGAATAAAAATATAACTTTTTGGCCATAATGACCATCGTTACATTTGGAGGAAGAAGGGGGAGGATTGCAAGCCGAAGAACACCATCCCAACTGTGAAGCACGGAGGTGGAAGTATCATGTTGTGGGGGTGCTTTGCTGCAGGAAGGTCTGGTTCACATCATGAGGACGGAAAATTATGTGGATATATTGAAGCAACATCTCCAGACATTAATCAGGAAGTTAATAACGCTTGGTCGCAATGGGTCTTCCAAATGTTCAATGTCCCCAAGCATACCTATAAAGTTGTGGGAAAATGTTTTAAGGCCAACAAAATTAAGGTATTTTAGTGGCCATCACAAAGCCCTGACCTCAATCCCATGGAACATTTTTGGAGAGAACTGAAAAAGTGTGTGCGAGCAAGGAGGCCTTCAAACCTGACTCAGTTACACCAGCTCTGTCAGGCCAACATTCCCCCAACTTATTGTGGGAAGCTTATGGAAGTCTACCTGAAATATTTGACCCAAGTT
Source organism: Oncorhynchus keta (assembly GCF_023373465.1). Classification (NCBI taxonomy): domain Eukaryota; kingdom Metazoa; phylum Chordata; class Actinopteri; order Salmoniformes; family Salmonidae; genus Oncorhynchus; species Oncorhynchus keta. Next base: position 1,934,791 of record NC_068436.1, on the reverse strand, counting down.
AAACAATTTAAAGGCAATGCTAGCAAATACTACTTGAGTGTATGTAAGCTTCTGACCCACTGGGAATGTGATTTTTATTTATTTCACCTTTATTTAACCAGGTAGGCAAGTTGAGAACAAGTTCTCATTTACAATTGCGACCTGGCCAAGATAAAGCAAAGCAGTTCGACAGACACAACGACACAGAGTTACACATGGAGTAAAACAAACATACAGTCAATAATACAGTATAAACAATACAGTATAAACAAGTCTATATACAATGTGAGCAAATTAGGTGAGAAGGGAGGTAAAGGCAAAAAAGGCCATGGTGGCAAAGTAAATACAATATAGCAAGTAAAACACTGGAATGGTAGTTTTGCAATGGAAGAATGTGCAAAGTAGAAATAAAAATAATGGGGTGCAAAGGAGCAAAATAAATAAATTAATTAAATACAGTTGGGAAAGAGGTAGTTGTTTGGGCTAAATTATAGGTGGGCTATGTACAGGTGCAGTAATCTGTAAGATGCTCTGACAGTTGGTGCTTAAAGCTAGTGAGGGAGAGAAGTGTTTCCAGTTTCAGAGATTTTTGTAGTTCGTTCCAGTCATTGGCAGCAGAGAACTGGAAGGAGAGGCAGCCAAAGAAAGAATTGGTTTTGGGGGTGACTAGAGAGATATACCTGCTGGAGCGTGTGCTACAGGTGGGAGATGCTATGGTGACCAGCGAGCTGAGATAAGGGGGAACTTTACCTAGCAGGGTCTTGTAGATGACATGGAGCCAGTGGGTTTGGCGACGAGTATGAAGCGAGGGCCAGCCAACGAGAGCGTACAGGTCGCAATGGTGGGTAGTATATGGGGCTTTGGTGACAAAACGGATGGCACTGTGATAGACTGCATCCAATTTGTTGAATAGGGTATTGGAGGCTATTTTGTAAATGACATCGCCAAAGTCGAGGATTGGTAGGATGGTCAGTTTTACAAGGGTATGTTTGGCAGCATGAGTGAAGGATGCTTTGTTGCGAAATAGGAAGCCAATTCTAGATTTAACTTTGGATTGGAGATGTTTGATATGGGTCTGGAAGGAGAGTTTGCAGTCTAACCAGACACCTAAGTATTTGTAGTCGTCCACGTATTCTAAGTCAGAGCCGTCCAGAGTAGTGATGTTGGACAGGCGGGTAGGTGCAGGTAGCGATCGGTTGAAGAGCATGCATTTAGTTTTACTTGTATTTAAGAGCAATTGGAGGCCACGGAAGGAGAGTTGTATGGCATTGAAGCTTGCCTGGAGGGTTGTTAACACAGTGTCCAAAGAAGGGCCGGAAGTATACAGAATGGTGTCGTCTGCGTAGAGGTGGATCAGGGACTCACCAGCAGCAAGAGCGACCTCATTGATGTATACAGAGAAGAGAGTCTGTCCAAGAATTGAACCCTGTGGCACCCCCATAGAGACTGCCAGAGGTCCGGACAGCAGACCCTCTGATTTGACACACTGAACTCTATCAGAGAAGTAGTTGGTGAACCAGGCGAGGCAATCATTTGAGAAACCAAGGCTGTCGAGTCTGCCGATGAGGATGTGGTGGTTGACAGAGTCGAAAGCCTTGGCCAGATCAATGAATACGGCTGCACAGTAATGTTTCTTATCGATGGCGGTTAAGATATCGTTTAAGACCTTGAGCGTGGCTGAGGTGCACCCATGACCAGCTCTGAAACCAGATTGCATTGCAGAGAAGGTATGGTGAGATTCGAAATGGTCGGTAATCTGTTTGTTGACTTGGCTTTCGAAGACCTTAGAAAGGCATGGTAGGATAGATATAGGTCTGTAGCAGTTTGGGTCAAGAGTCTCCCCCCCTTTGAAGAGGGAGGGATGACCGCAGCTGCTTTCCAATCTTTGGGAATCTCAGACGACACGAAAGAGAGGTTGAACAGGCTAGTAATAGGGGTGGCAACAATTTCGGCAGATAATTTTAGAAAGGGTCCAGATTGTCTAGCCTGGCTGATTTGTAGGGGTCCAGATTTTTCAGCTCTTTCAGAACATCAGCTGAATGGATTTGGGAGAAGGAGAAATGGGGAAGGCTTGGGCGAGTTGCTGTTGGAGGTGCAGTTCTGTTGACCGGGGTAGGAGTAGCCAGGTGGAAAGCATGGCCAGCCGTAGAAAAATGCTTATTGAAATTCTCAATTATGGTGGATTTATCATGAAAGAAATAAAGGCTGAAATAAATCATTCTCTCTCCTATTACTTTGACATTTCACATTGTTAAAATAAAGTGGTGATCCTAACTGACCAAGACTGACATTTTACTAGGATTAAATGTCTGGAATTGTGAAACTGAGTTTAAATGGATTTGGCTAAGGTGTATGTAAACCTCCGACTTCAACTGTGCCCATCTTATATTTTTTGGCAATAAAAGTAATAACGTAGTAGTTTTATTGTTGGAAAATACAAAATAATACTTTATTTTCTCCCCGAGTTTACAATCTTTTACTGACATTTTGCGTGACTGTTTCTCTTGTTTCTCTTCACTTTGTTGTACAATTTATAGTATAGCAGAAATATGTGCTGTTTTTCAATGTGTTCCCACAAGTATTTAAAAAAAATATATCTCAATGTCAACAGTGAAGAGGCGACTCCGGGATGCTGGCCTTCTATGCAGAGTTCCTCTGTCCAGTGTCTTTTGCCCATGTTAATAATTAATTTTTATTGGCCAGTCTGAGAGATGGCTTTTTCTTTGCAACTCAGCCTAGAAGTCCAGAATCTCGCAGTCGCCTCTTCACTGTTGACGTTGAGACTGATGTTTTGCGGGTACATTTTAATGAAGCTGCCAGTTGAGGACTTGTGAGGAGTCTGTTTCTCAAACTAGACACTCCAATGTACTTGTCCTCAGTTGTGCACCGGGGCCTCCCACTCCTCTTTCTATTCTGGTTAGAGACAGTTTGCGCTGTTCTGTGAAGAAAGTAGTACACAGCATTTTACCAGATCTTCAGTTTCTTGGCAATTTCTCATGGAATAGCCTTTATTTCTCAGAACAAGAATAGACTGACGAGTTTCAGAAGGACAGTTTTATTAATTTAATCAGGACAACACTTTTCAGCTGTGCTAACAGAATTTCAAAAGGGTTTTCTAATGATCAATTAGCCTTCTAAAATTATCAATTTGAATGAGCTAACACAAAGTGACATTGGAACACAGGAGTGATGGTTGCTGTTAATGGGCTTCTGTACGCCTATGTAGATATTCGGTATAAAATCTGCTGTTTCCAGCTACAGTAGTCATTTACAACATTAACAATGTCTAGACTGTATTTCTGATCAATTTGATATTTTAATGGACAAAAAAATTGATTTTCTTTAAAAAACAAGGACATTTAAGTGCCCCCGAACTTTTGTGTGTGATAACTGTACAAAACAGTCCACTGTAATCACCGGGGCCGCTAGACAGGGAAGAGAATATACCCCACAGTCACCCCTGACAATTAGTGGTTGAGTTATATTTGTCCTGTGAAAGTGTGTGGTGATGTGAACCACATGCGAAGACCTGCTCTGGCTGGTGCCTGATGGGGCTGCTCTACCACCTGACCTCTGTCGGTAGGGCGGAGGGCTATAACTAGGTCAGGGACATCAGTCTGTATCTGTTTGGTACTCTACTAGCAGCACTTTCCCTACTGCCACCTCTCCCTGTTCTTCCTCGAAACCACCAATCTGGGTTGTGTTCATTAGGGCACGCCGTAGCAAAACATTTTGCAATGGAAAACAAGTGTTTCCTATTGGACATGTACCTATCTGTTTTAGGGGGAGGCGAGTGAGATGATGGGGGCGCGTGTTCAAGGTTGTTGTGCATGGGTGATCCACTTGCATTGAATCATGCCACAGCACTTGGTGGGGCTCATGTGAAGGTTAGCTAAATATTTTCATTTGTTTTTTTTCCTTTATTTAAGTGACGGATCATATCTCGAGGTGATTTACCCCTGTTAGCACTGGTTTCAATCTGTGAATCAGATAAGGCCCCTTGTCCCAAACGCCTCTTTCTCTCCAGACGGGCCCCTAAACATGGCACCGTATTCCCTGCCATTTGGGACATGGGCTGACCTAACGAGATGCTAAATGGCGACATCAGAGCCGAATGTTTATTAATGCGCCCCTAAACTTCAAGTGTGAGTATGTCCCAAATGGCGTAGTGCACTTTATTTGACCTATTTTGTATATAGTGCACTACTTTTGGTCTGGTCAAAAGTAGCGTGCTATAAAGGGAATAGGATGCCGTTTAGGACACAACCCAAGATGTCTAAAAAGGAGCCAAGTGGAATTTGCTCGGTTATCATCCATCATATTGCCAGAAGAAAAAAGTAGTTCATTGGTTTTGATGGAAAGCATGAGTGAATGTTGGTGGGAAATGTTGGAGGCTGGAGCGCTAGACTAGCCGTAGCAAGGGTTGTTAATATTGAAATGGATGGTTTTTATGCGCATACCTGCCATTTATTGAACAATGTCCTATTTATGACATGTTCCTTGTTTTGAATGCCTTTGATTCAAACCATGAGCTGGACGGATGGTGCCATGGCTACGTGCCCTCAACCTTCATGCTGTTTTCGTGTGTGTGCCAGACCAGAGTTCAAATAATGTTTTCTTTCAAATAGTTCATTTCTGCTTGATTGAGCTTGTGTGACACAATGGAACCAGAAGTCCAAACCCTGCCTATCTGGCACTCAAGGCAGGCTCAAGCAAACACTGGAAGTATTTGTAATATTAAATTATTTTCTGTACCATGCATCTGATATTGATGTGAACAGTACTCCACCTGTAATCAACACTGTCCATCCATCTCTCTACCACAGAAGAGAATGCTGCGGTGTGGTACAGCCTGTTGCCCGGGCCGGGCTACGACTTCTTCTCCATCGACCCCCATTCTGGAGAGCTGAGTACCACCTCCCAACTGGACAGGGAGCTGCACCAGCACTTCACCCTCAGAGGTTCTACACATTACACACAGCAACTCTTTACTGTTAAATGTGCAGTTTGTCACTTTCATTTCAGGTAGCAGTGACATCCTCTGTACTTTTTTGTAAATGGCGGCATTGAGTCAATCTTGAATGATTATTTTTGTGTGTGCGCGCGGACTGGCTTGTGGTTGGTTCATTGAGGCTCTGGAAAAGTTGAAGATCCACTGCACCTTTCAACAACTGTTGAATTACCATGAAAGTTACAGTATTTCTGTAGTTCTAACAGTCATAGTGCATTTTGTAAGTCAATCAATGCTCATCTCAATTACATGCACTCGCACGTATATCAGTAACAAATAATTAGCCACACTCAATTTAGTTGGTCGATATTTAACTAATTGTTTCTCTGCAGTGAGAGTTCCACCTGAAGACTGTAATAAGGGTGGATTGCAGTTCAGCGATGTCCAGAGTTGTGGTGGCGGGGGCGGGCGGCATATCTGGGGATATCAGCTAGAGTGGAATTGTAGCACCATTTTCAAATCAAATTGTATTTGTCATATGTGCTGAATACAACAGGTGTAGACCTTACAGTCAAATGCACACTTACAATGTAGTTTAAGGAAAATATGTCTCTTATAGTATTTACTAAAATAAACTGAAGTAAAATAACAAATAATTAAAGAGACAAAATAAAATCACAGTAATGAGGCTCTATACAGGGGGAACTGGTGCAGAGTCAATGTGCGGATTAGTCAAGGTAATTGAAATAACGTGTACAGTACCAGTCAAAAGTTTGAACACTTACTCATTCCAGGGTTTTTTCTTTGTTTTACTCTTTTCTACATTGTAGAATAATAGTGAAGACATCAAAACTATATGAAATAACACATGTGGAATCATGTAATAACCAAAAAAGTGTCAAACAAATCAAAATATATAATATTCTTCAAAGTTGCCACCCTTTGTCTTGATGACAGCTTTGTACTCTTGGCATGTATTTTGATTTGTTAAAAATAAATTGGTTTACTACATGATTCCATATGTGTTATTTCATTGCTTTGATGTCTGCACTATTATTCTATAATGTAGAACATAGTAAAAATAATGAACGCTTGATTGAGTAGGTGTTCAAACTTTTGACTGGTACTGTACGTCCCAGATTATCTCCGTCTCTTCATGCAAATGACGAGGATTTTTGGCCCTTGTCTGGTGCCTGAAGTGAATCCTTTGCATCCAACTCACTAATATTTAAAATCCCCACCATGCGATGCGTGGTGACAGTTATCCCATACGGCAGTCCTCTCTCATTTAGGGCACCTCTCAGCTTGTCACATCTGTTTCCACCATAGGGCTTAATAAAATATCTAGAATTCCCCCCCTCTTGCTCCTTCTCTCTCCCCCTCTTTATTGCTTTCTCTTTCTCCCATTCTCTCTTTCTCCTGCTCGCTCCTTCCTCGCTCTCTTGAGCTGTCCCTCTCTTGCGATTTGCTCACTCTCGCCTCTGCTCTCTCGCCCTCTTTCAATCTCTTTTTTTGTTGTTGTATGGTTCACAGCCAGAGTCATAAAGAACTCGGTCTACCCACTTTTTGAAAGCAACATTATTCACCAGATTTGATTTATCTTGAGGCTAGACGTTACATGGGTACGTCCAAAATGGTACCTGATTCCCTACATGGTGCACTGCTTATAGGGAATAGGGTGCTATTTAAGACTCTCAGCTTTGTTGCTAGACTCATGTTCCACGGACTGTTTCATGCCTTGGACTAGGGTATTTTTCGTGTGCTCCCCCAGCATCCCCCCTCTTTACAAGAATACAATTATATCCAAAATATGCAATAATATTTTGTGATAAACTGCTTTCAGATGTGCACATGACGATATTTGTACAGTCTGGAGGGAGTTTGAACAATTAAAATCTAAGGAAATATAATCACAGGAAAGCCGTGATTTGAAGTCGTGCCAGAATCGACCCGGTGATTATTGTGAAATACCAAGAGACGTCGGGCCAATTTTCCACTGGTACGGTCAGATTAAAACAAGGGGGAAAATGAACCCTGAAAAAAAATCTGTTTCATATCAGCATTTTTTGGGGGGGAGGGGTGGGTGGGCAGTAGAAGATGTTGGTACAATGTAGAGAGAAGCTGTGAAAGAGGTACGTCTTCAGTTATGACTTTCAAAGGACAGTTTATTTTGCTAAGTTGTTGGTCTGTTAAATCTGAAGGATACAAAACGTAGAACTCATGAAATAAAGAAAATCTGTGAAGTAGCCGCTGTTTGTTCATGCCGATGTTTGTGGGGGAAAAAAGAGCATTCGACTGAAGTGGTGAAAACCACAAAGTTGATCCCTTGCTCCCACCTTTCCAGATGTTAGTTCAGCTATCACATCAAGGAGAGGTGGCACACTTGCGTTTTTATTCTATTCTCACTAGTATAGTACTATCTATTCATAAAACCACAGCTATTCTCGAGCAATGCTTTACTTGCAGTGATCGTGATATATGGCCGTCTTACCTACTTTTGTCAAATGCACTGATTGCATGTCACTCTGGACAAGTCTCCAAAATGACACAAATTTAATGAAGAAAGTTTGAACAATACTCAAACAAAGTATTTCAGAAATTCCTATTTAAAATCATTGTTCCCGTATGATTCTGGGAATCTTCCAACTGGGATTTCTGGAAAATCTAGGAATTTTGCAACCCTATTCAAACAGAACCTAAACTATCACCCTCCCCCTAAACCCTCACCTTCCTCTCCCTGTTGTCCCTCTGCATCATCTCCCTCGTCCCCCTCACCAGTCCAGGCTCGGGACAGCGGCGTCCAGTCCCTCTCCAGCACATCCACGGTGCTATGCTCTGTGCTGGACGACAACGACAATGTCCCCGAGTTCATGCAGGCCTCCTTTCAGCTTAGCCTGCCAGAGAACCTGCCCCCCGGGGTCATCCACACATCCCAGGCCTCGGACCCAGACCACGGAACCAACGGCACCATCACCTACGCCATACAGGGTGAGATTCCTAAATGGAGCACCTCAGTGTTTCAGTGGAAAATTACTTTGTGGTTTCAACAAGATTTAATCTAACCGGAGTGAATTGACTTATCCCTCCAGGCGAGGACTACGGCGGGCGTTTCACCATCCACGCCACCACGGGCGCCGTCAGCACCATGCGGGCCCTCGACCGGGAGGAGCGGCCCAGCTACACCCTCTGCATCCAGGCCAGCGACGGCGGCCAACCCTCCCCCCTCAGCTCCTCCACCCAGCTCCTGGTGCTCCTGCTGGACCAGAACGACAACAGTCCGTCGTTTCACCGCAAGAGTTATCGCGCTTCCTTGGCAGAGGGGCTCCCCGCAGGGGCCGAAGTGCTGCGTCTGGAGGCCCGAGACCCGGACCAGGGTCCCAACGGCGAGGTGACATTCTCTCTGGCCGAGGACACCCTGGGGGCCTTCTCGGTAGAGCCCACCACGGGGGTAATTCGGACCACCCGGCCCTTGGACAGGGAGAGCCGTGCTCAGTACACCTTCAGGGCCGTGGCCACCGACGGCTGCGCCAGAGGTCCACGGAGCTCCGCCACCGCAGTTACCGTGCAGGTGGAGGACGCCAACGACAACGCGCCCGTCTGCACAGAGAACCCCATTGTCGGCTGGGTCACCGTGGAGACGATCCCAAACAAGATTGTCGCCACGGTGACGGCAGTGGACGGTGACCGTGGTGAGAACGGGACTGTGTGGTTTAGCTTGGTGGAAAACAACCCTTTTTTCACCATCAACGGTAAATCGGGAGACATACGATTGAATGGTTCCATTAGTCAGAGTTTCTTGGGTGCTAACCTGCAGGTGTTGGCTGCAGACCAGGGGAGGCCAGCTCTCACCTCTACCTGCCTGGTCATTATTCACGTGAAGGGAGAGGACGAGCCACTGCACTTCACTGAGACGCTCTACGAAGCAGTTGTAGTGGAAAACAGCAAAACTGGTACGGAAGAACTGCTCTAATATCAGTATATGAACAATTATTCAAGACAAGTGCATTGATATGTACCAGATCTGGTTTCAACTAATATTTGTTTTCTATCATATATATGTTTGATTGAACTTGGCTGCTGCAATGGAGCCAATTGAATAGTCCTAAAAGTTGGATCCCAGCCCGTCTGGCTCTCTCGTCAGGCTCAATCAAACACTTTAGTCTGCTGTGTATGTTCAATACTTTATCCAAACTATTTACTGGCCTCACGCTATCTATCAAACCCTTTGAGTTCATGTTAGGGCTAAAAGCCATTGAGTTATCTTTTTTTCCCATCTCTTCTCCTTTCACCTTCAGGCGCGTGGGTGGGAAACGTGGTGGCTCACGACCAGACCGACGACAGACGGCGAATCGAGTACAGCATTTTCAACGGCAACGAGAACGGCGCCTTCGCCATCAACCGACACACGGGTATGAACCTTTCCAATACTAAACTATATTTCTCATGTGGTCCAGTGGTTAGTGCCACCATCCCCGGCACACATATATACCAGAGTCAGAATGTGTTTAAATCCACCTTTTTGATTCACAATCTCTCCCACCTTTTTTGTCTCTTCACTGTCCTAATCTTCAATAAGTACATTTAAAACCCTGAAATAACTTGTTCTCCTCACCAGAACACTTCTCTGAGGCTGGAATCATAGACATAGATTAGGCTCCAGTGTGCTTGTTGGCATAAGCCAGTTAAGATTCTTCCATTAGTTGCCTGCAGCAGGAACTTAAAACCATGCTTGTCTTTTCTTCCTTGTTCGTTTTTCAGGCAAGTTTTTGACTCCAGGGACACACCAAAGCCAGAACCTCCGCCTGTCCCTGCATCCATCTGTCTAGTTTTCTGTATCTCCATCCAGGCTAATAACCCTGGCATTCCAGACTCCTCAGATCCCCTTCCCAAACAAGATTTCACTCCCTTTTCTTCCAATTAGCGCGACTAGCCTCTCAATCCCTTTGGACCATCGCTCGCTCTCTCTCGCACGATCGTTAATTTCCACGTAACACATTGGGGGCGATGAACAAAGGAAGGAACTGAAGAGGGCGGGGAGACCGTTGGGCAATGTGAGCTTGGACGAGGGAGCGTGAATAGGGTGTAAAAACACGAGTAAATCAGCTCAAAGTGACTTATTTCAGAAATCTATTCCCACGCACAAAGAGACATGATCGTATACAAGGTTTGAAATAGAAATAATAGTTTTAGACAAACATATCTGTTTGCAGTCTACAAATATTTTTGGCCCCCCGACCATCTGCTCAAGAAACAAATCGGCCCGCGGCTGAATCTAGTTGATGATTCCTGCACTATAGTTTCCAGCCCCTACTGGATTATCTGTAGATGCCTAGCCTGCTTGCTTGTGTAAACAACGTCACGCTGCTTCGTGTGTACCACTTCCTCCTGATTTGGACCATACCTGGCACAAACTCGGGACCTCTGCCTCACACATGACTCTCCTCCCTCAAGCATCTTAGCCGATCGCACCACCTCAAAAGCTAGCTAATGAGGCTACACAAGCGGGACACTCAAGGCTGTGGCGTATGTGTCTCACATCCCCATGTGCTACACTAGCACGCACATGAGGGCGACGCTAGAGTGGCTATCCAAATTATCGTGTGGAAATCCCCTTTTAGGATTATTGAAGGCATCGTCTACTACAGCAGTCAAGAGGTTGTTTTCCCATATCCCCCTGTTCCGAGAACTGGACTTGTATCCCAAATGGAACCCTATTCCATATGTAGTGCACTACTTTTGACTAGGGCCCATAGGGCTCTGTTCAAACACAGTACACTATATAGGGAATAGTGCGTCTTGCGGGACACATACACAGGCTTTGCTGTGGATTATGGACTACTTGCCTTAGCCAGCATGGATTCATTATGGCCCAAACTCTCCCTGAGCCCCTATATACGCAGCGTGGCTGAAGTGGAACGGGTGGGGGGGAACATCAAAGTCCAGATTACATTCTTGTTTGGATACTCAGAGGAATCAAGTTGTTAATGGAATGTGTACATATGTTTTGAATGCACAACTGCAAAACATGGATGCAACATGGTGCTAGAATAGGCTCATGCGCAACGTAACTCTCTGTGAATTCTATGAACTTTTTATCGTACATCCATCATACAATCTTTCTCATTTGCGCTCACGCTCTCCCTCTCCATCTCTTCTCCCACTTTCCTGTCTCTCTTTCTGTTCGTTCGCTCGCTCGCTAAATCCCTCTATTTCTCGCTTTCTTGGTCTTTCCACCCCTCTCCCAGGTGACATCACAGTGTGGGACCAGGCCAGTCTAGACTACGAGGCCAACCGGAGGGTCCACCTGGTGGTGCTGGCTGACGGCGGCCCCATGCGCACAGCCCACTGCCGGGTCACCGTCATGCTGCAGGACGTCAACGACAATGCGCCGGCCTTTGAGCAGGGCCACTACCGCACGGCCGTGTGGGAAGGCCAGGTACACAACACCTACGTCATGCAGGTATGGATTGGAGGCCAGTCAATCGAGTTGTTACTGTGTCATTTTGAGCTAAGGCAGAAACATAATTTGTCGTTACCAATCAGTTTCTTTTGAGCTATGTTCCTCTCTAGGTTTCTTCCATCTCAGGTGTTTTTCCTGGGCACTGGGCTCTTGCTTTTGCTTTAATTGATTGATTGAAACATGGCTGTAAAAAAAAAAAAAAATCATTACAATCCATTTCAAATACCAAATGCATAGCATTATTGTGTATTTTTTTCGTTAAGTGTTGTGTGGCCTGTAAGTCTGAACTGACTCTTGCAAATGTTATTTTTATATTTGCAAATGTGCCATGCTTACGCTGGGTATTGGCTATGAAGAAGTAGGCTTCCTAACTCTATAATGCCTTTCTTCCTGTTGTAGGTGTTTGCCTCTGATGCGGACAGCGGTGTGAATGGTCAGATTGATTACTCCATCTTGTCTGGTAACCAAAACGAGGCGTTCATCATCGACTCTGTGCGCGGGATCCTTGCCACCAACACTGTTCTAGACCGGGAAATCACTTCCTCTTACAAGTACGCTAGCTTACTTTACGCTACTATTAGAGTTGTCACTTGCTATGGTCATGTATTGTGAGTTGTGTGTATCTAATCCTACATGCTAGACAAAAGATTGCAGTGCCCTTGAACGGGGTATGGTAGTAGGTTTCAGGCGCACCGGTCTGTGTCAAGAACTGCAACGCTGCTGGTTTTTCATGCTCAACAGTTTCCTGTGTGTATCAAGAATGTTCCACCACCCAAAGGACATCCAGCCAACTTGACATAACTGTGGGAAGCATTGGCGTCAACATGGGCCAGCCTCCCTGTGGATTGCTTTCAACACCTTGTAGAGTCCATGGCCTGACGAATTGAGGTTGTTCTGAGGTCAAAAGGGGGTTCAACTCAATATTAGGAAGGTGTTTATAATGTTTGGTATACTCAGTGCTTTTCTATACTGAACAAAAATATAAATGCAACAATTTCAACAATTTTACTGAGTTACAGTTCATAAGGAAATCAGTCAATTTAAATAAATTCATTAGGCCCTAATCTATGGGTTCCACATACCTGGGCAGGGGCACAGCCATTTGTGGGACTGGGAGGCCATAGGCCCAGCCACTTGGGAGCCAGGCCCAGTCAATAATAATTTGTTTTTCACCACAAAAGGGCTTTATTACAGACATAAATACTCCTCAGTTTCATCAGCTGTCCGGGTGACTGGTCTTAGACGATCCCGCGGTTAAAGAAGCTAAATGTGTAGGTCCTGGGCTGGCTTGGTTACACATGGTCTGCGGTTGTGAGGCCGGTTGGATGTACTGCCATAGTCTCTAAAACAACGTTGGAGGCGGCAAATGGTAGAGAAATTAGCATTAAATTCTCTGGCAACAGCTCTGGTGGATATTCCTGCAGTCACCATTCCAATTGCACGCTCCCTCAAAACATTAGACATCTGTGGCATTGTGTTGTGTGACCAAACTGCATGTTTTAGTGGCCTTTTGTTCCCAGCACAATGTGCACATGTTACATTTACATTCACATTTAAGTCATTTAGCAGATGCTCTTATCCAGAGCGACTTACAAATTGGTGCATTCACCTTATGACATCCAGTGGAACAGCCACTTTACAATAGTGCATCTAAATCTTTTAAGGGGGGTGAGAAGGATTACTTTATCCTATCCTAGGTATTCCTTAAAGAGGTGGGGTTTCAGGTGTCTCCGGAAGGTGGTGATTGACTCCGCTGTCCTGGCGTCGTGAGGAGTTTGTTCCACCATTGGGGGCCAGAGCAGCGAACAGTTTTGACTGGGCTGAGCGGGAACTGTACTTCCTCAGTGGTAGGGAGGCGAGCAGGCCAGAGGTGGATGAACGCAGTGCCCTTGTTTGGGTGTAGGGCCTGATCAGAGCCTGGAGGTACTGAGGTGCCGTTCCCCTCACAGCTCCGTAGGCAAGCACCATGGTCTTGTAGCGGATGCGAGCTTCAACTGGAAGCCAGTGGAGAGAGCGGAGGAGCGGGGTGACGTGAGAGAACTTGGGAAGGTTGAACACCAGACGGGCTGCGGCGTTCTGGATGAGTTGTAGGGGTTTAATGGCACAGGCAGGGAGCCCAGCCAACAGCGAGTTGCAGTAATCCAGACGGGAGATGACAAGTGCCTGGATTAGGACCTGCGCCGCTTCCTGTGTGAGGCAGGGTCGTACTCTGCGGATGTTGTAGAGCATGAACCTACAGGAACGGGCCACCGCCTTGATGTTAGTTGAGAACGACAGGGTGTTGTCCAGGATCGCGCCAAGGTTCTTAGCGCTCTGGGAGGAGGACACAATGGAGTTGTCAACCGTGATGGCGAGATCATGGAACGGGCAGTCCTTCCCCGGGAGGAAGAGCAGCTCCGTCTTGCCGAGGTTCAGCTTGAGGTGGTGATCCGTCATCCACACTGATATGTCTGCCAGACATGCAGAGATGCGATTCGCCACCTGGTCATCAGAAGGGGGAAAGGAGAAGATTAATTGTGTGTCGTCTGCATAGCAATGATAGGAGAGACCATGTGAGGTTATGACAGAGCCAAGTGACTTGGTGTATAGCGAGAATAGGAGAGGGCCTAGAACAGAGCCCTGGGGGACACCAGTGGTGAGAGCGCGTGGTGAGGAGACAGATTCTCGCCACGCCACCTGGTAGGAGCGACCTGTCAGGTAGGACGCAATCCAAGCGTGGGCCGCGCCGGAGATGCCCAACTCGGAGAGGGTGGAGAGGAGGATCTGATGGTTCACAGTATCGAAGGCAGCCGATAGGTCTAGAAGGATGAGAGCAGAGGAGAGAGAGTTAGCTTTAGCGGTGCGGAGCGCCTCTGTGATACAGAGAAGAGCAGTCTCAGTTGAATGACTAGTCTTGAAACCTGACTGATTTGGATCAAGAAGGTCATTCTGAGAGAGATAGCGGGAGAGCTGGCCAAGGACGGCACGTTCAAGAGTTTTGGAGAGAAAAGAAAGAAGGGATACTGGTCTGTAGTTGTTGACATCGGAGGGATCGAGTGTAGGTTTTTTCAGAAGGGGTGCAACTCTCGCTCTCTTGAAGACGTGTGTAATGATCGTGCTGTTTAATCAGCTTCTTGATATGCCACACCTGTCAGGTGGATGGATTATCTTGGCAAAGGAGAAATGCTCATTAGCAGAGAAGTAAACACATTTGTGCACAAAATTGGAGAGAAATACGCTTTTTGTGCATATGGAACATTTCTGTGGTCTTTTATTTCAGCTCTTGAAACATGGGACGAACACTTTGCATGTTGCGTTTTATATATATTTTTCAGTATATACAGTACATGTCTATAGATCTCTGTCTTCTACCTACACTGGCTAGTTGGAGTCCTAGTAATGTAATGGTGTGCATTTCCTTGTGGTGTTGTTTTCCCAGGTTGGTACTGCAGGCGTCAGACAGGGGTAGCCCTCCCCTTAGCAGCATCACCACCGTCCGGGTCCAGGTGGTGGACATCAACGACAACAGTCCCGCTATTCCCCCCATGGAGCCTGTGGTCATGGCAGAGAGTAAGACACCACCCCTCTCAAATGGCACCCTTTTCCTTTTACAGTACACTACTTTTGACCAGGGCCACTGGGGTAACCATTTTCGGTCTACATTTTCTAATCAGAATTTATTTTTCAGTGTTTATTTATTTAAAGCAACTTCACAGTAGGCCCAGATTTGGTAGCTGGCGCTGAAAGGATGAAGTCCCTCGTTGTAACAGTTCCACAGGCTGTTGTGCCTGAGGCAAAGCTCTATCCTTATGCCACTGTCCTGAAGGAGTGAAGATCACTTCCTGAAACAAATTGCTTGGGAGACAAGCCCACCCAATGAGCAAAATGAGTTGAAATCGGTACATCCAAACAAAATCCGTATTTTCAATGTCTTTCCAATGTATTTTGCTCATAGGGCAGTTCCCAGCCCCTCACTGACACACTGATTCGGCTAACCAAAGTTTTTATGATTAGTTGAATCAGGTGTTATAGCAGAAGATTTTATTGATTGACAGAGATTTCCAAGAGAATTGTTAACTTAAGATCATGTTTCGGTTTAATTTGTAATACTAAATACCTGTAGAGATGAAGTAGGACCTGTACACACAATTGCTCTTCGGCTCAGGCCAGGTCAGTACCCCCTAACAAGTTGTGTGCGTTTGACTATATAGACTATTTGGTACTAAATACTTCTTACACTGTTATCTTGTTGGTCACCAGACCTCCCAGCGGGCTACATGGTGACCCAGGTAAGCGCCAACGATGTGGACCTCAGCTCCACCGTGACCTTCAGTTTTTTGGACAATGCCAGCACTGCCGGGAGCTTTGCCATTGACCGCTACACGGGCGTGGTGACCTTGACACAGATGCTTGACCATGAGGAAGAGACGACGCACAGGCTGGTGGTGTGGGCCTCGGACTCCCTCCACCAGACCACGGCAGAGGTCCTGGTTCAAGTGCTGGATGTAAACGACAACGTGCCCGTCTTCTCACAGGACTCCTACCAGGTAGCTAGAACTGCAATCGATTTTGTATTTCACTAATGATGCATTACAAGACACAGTTATAGTTATGGAACACAAATCCCTCCACACACACACACACACACACACACACACACACACACACACATCTACTTCGTGGTGAGCCTTTCCACATTAGTAAAACATGATTATTTAGGAGGCAGAAATGAAGTCGTTTAACATGTTAACATGACTGACTCACTGAGAGGATGAGGTGATTTGTGAATGTCAATTTGGACAATGTCTGATCTATCCATTTGACACCATTGTACTCCCTCAGTGATGTCTTGTGACTCCCAAGTTCTCCTTGAGTCCTTAATGAGATGTTTGTAAATGCATGTAATTCTTCCTGGCAATTGACATGAGATGTTTGTTTGTTTGCACCATCAGGTGAAGTTGCCAGAACTGTCTCCTGCCAACATGTTGATCCTGACTGTGGCAGCCACGGACCGAGACTCTGGGCTTAACGGCAAACTCGGCTACAGACTCCTCTCGTCACCTCTACACGGCTTCTACATACACCCAGACAACGGTAAGCACTATTAGATTAACCAATTAGATTCAAATTAAATGAATAGCTTTCATCAGAATTAGCCAGATATAGTCAACTCGCCTGTTTACATTTACATTTAAGTCATTGAGCAGACGCTCTTATCCAGAGCGACTTACAAATTGGTGCATTCACCTTATGACATCCAGTGGAACAGCCACTTTACAATAGTGCATCTAAATCTTTTAAGGGGGGTGAGAAGGATTACTTTATCCTATCCTAGGTATTCCTTAAAGAGGTGGGGTTTCAGGTGTCTCCGGAAGGTGGTGATTGACTCCGCTGTCCTGGCGTCGTGAGGGAGTTTGTTCCACCATTGGGGGGCCAGAACAGCGAACAGTTTTGACTGGGCTGAGCGGGAACTGTACTTCCTCAGTGGTAGGGAGGCGAGCAGGCCAGAGGTGGATGAACGCAGTGCCCTTGTTTGGGTGTAGGGCCTGATCAGAGCCTGGAGGTACTGAGGTGCCGTTCCCCTCACAGCTCCGTAGGCAAGCACCATGGTCTTGTAGCGGATGCGAGCTTCAACTGGAAGCCAGTGGAGAGAGCGGAGGAGTGGGGTGACGTGAGAGAACTTGGGAAGGTTGAACACCAGATGGGCTGCGGCGTTCTGGATGAGTTGTAGGGGTTTAATGGCACAGGCAGGGAGCCCAGGCAACAGCGAGTTGCAGTAATCCAGACGGGAGATGACAAGTGCCTGGATTAGGACCTGCGCCGCTTCCTGTGTGAGGCAGGGTCGTACTCTGCGGATGTTGTAGAGCATGAACCTACAGGAACGGGCCACCGCCTTGATGTTAGTTGAGAACGACAGGGTGTTGTCCAGGATCACGCCAAGGTTCTTAGAGCTCTGGGAGGAGGACACAATGGAGTTGTCAACCGTGATGGCGAGATCATGGAACGGGCAGGCCTTCCCCGGGAGGAAGAGCAGCTCCGTCTTGCCGAGGTTCAGCTTGAGGTGGTGATCCGTCATCCACACTGATATGTCTGCCAGACATGCAGAGATGCGATTCGCCACCTGGTCATCAGAAGGGGGAAAGGAGAAGATTAATTGTGTGTCGTCTGCATAGCAATGATAGGAGAGACCATGTGAGGTTATGACAGAGCCAACTGTTCTAATTACAAAATATATTTACTTTAGTGTTTTTATTGAAGAGAGAAATTATGACCGAGATTGGAGGGAGAATGTGTCATTGTGAAGAATGTGTAGGCCGGATATCACCCAATGCCGACGTGTACATACAGTATGTGTACCAGAGACTATGGCCCTAACTACTGTACCATCCAGTCCACTCTAAATCAATTTGAACCAAATTGAAAGGTAACAATGGAAGAACTTATTTAGGCACAAAGTCTCTAAAGTGCAAACTCTTGGCAGAGGCCTCATGAAAATGTTTTTAATGGACCCAGGACCATTATCCCAATCATACCCAGAGTCCAAGGACGAGTCAGTCAGAAATTCCAAGGCTGAATCTATATAGCTGCTGCTAGGTCTTGAAGAAATAGGCCTAATCCTCCCGCGATGCTACAAAAAGTGCTTCTCTTAATTCCTACGATTGACTGTCAAAATGTAGTAGGAGAAGAAAAGTTACCGCTACATGCTTTCCAAGGTTCACGTCTTAAGACTGTCTGGTAGCCCAGTTTTCATATTAATCTTTTATATTCCCTTGTTTAAAATCACATTTTTCTGGCGCGACACGCTTATTTTACACATGTTGGCCAAGAAATAGGGGTTTGCGCCAACAGTAAGTATATGCCCAGTTCTGCATGGTTCTACATATCAAGGGTTATTCAGAGTATTCACACTGTCAGTAGCATCAGTTTCTCCATCCATCCTTTCTCTTTTTACGGGCTTGGATGTGTGGAGGGGGAGAGAGAAAAAAGGGGTGAGTGGGAGAGATTGCTGATGAGAGGTCACTAATATAGAGGTCTGCTTCAGAGCCGGGTCTGTCCTGTAATATCCAGTCTCGGGAAGCAAAGTCTTCGCCCTCCCCAACCCGACAAGTGAAGAAGACTAATTGAACCCGACGAGGCTAAAAGAGAATACTACATTCTCAAACTCTCTTTTTTTTTTTTTTTTTTAACATGTTTTTTGAGGCCACCTTATCAATGTCACTGGCCCTCGAAAGTAACATCTGAGAAATGTGTTCTCTGTATTTTGTGGTGGAAGTAACTAATGGGAAGTGAAATTTTGATTGGTGTCAATATTAGAATTGAGCCTCTCAGAATCGTGTCTTCATCCTAACTCGAACCAGAAACTAGATACTGGCGCATTCTTTTGTGTTTCCTCATGTTTCCAGCACTCATGTTAATTATGTGTTTCAGATAAGTTTCAAAATTACAGGAGGCCGGGTGATATCCCAAACTGATTGACTGTAAGGTAGTGCTCGATTCTATGTCATGAAAAATACCAATCTTGCTCGTTTTCAGTCTCAATTTACTGTGCTCACATCAGTAAACTCATTAGATAGTTAAACATTCTCAAAAGAAACTTAAGCAAAAAGCCTACAGAATGCACTTCTATAGAGAGCATTAAAGACACAATCCTGAATTTGGATTTCAGTCAAAAGGTGGGCCCCGCCACTCGGTTTGCTATAAAGCTGAGGAATGGTGCTGGAGAAATGTAATTATGCTCAGATTCCTAGACTAAGCAATGGCTGCAACTCATGAGGTAGAGTGATATTATTCTACTGTACAGGTTGCCAGGTCTCCCTTGTATAGAAAAAAGAAAAGTTTCAATCACCAGGGACTTTCCTGGTTAAAGGGGCAAACCACCAACTTTGCTCTATTTGATAGGGTGTTCTTTACCATAATAACAGCTAGAGAGCTGTGTTATCGACAGGCAGCATGGTAAAGCCTCCCTCATGGTAGCTGTAGTCTGAGTGGACAGCTGAAACCCTACATTAGACAATGTTAAAATAGATCAGTTTGAGTGTTTGTCTAATTATAACATTTTTATTTTGAATGCGCTTTTAAATTCTGCATAGGAATAAAGCGATATCTAAAGGACCTGCAGCACTTTCAGTTGATTAAAAACACTAAGATGTTTTTCACTGTTTTTAAAACTCCAAACCCATTTGTCTTGTAGGGTCGGTGTTCACCAACAAGCCCTTGAAGTATGTCACCAACGGTAACGTGATTCAGCTCCTGGTGGAGGCCAGAGACTGGGGCGACCCAGTCCGCTCTACAGTCACCTCCGTGGACATTGTGGTCCTGGATGCCAATGACCACACCCCGCTCTTCCAGCATGACGCTTACACGGTCAGCCCGCTTGAGGATACCCCCGTCGGCACCACCTTGCTGACCCTCTGGGCAGAGGACCTGGACTGGGAGCACGAAAACACCCACCTGGACTTTGTCATTGCCAGTGGCAACGAGGACAGGAGGTTCTGTATAGAGGTAGGTGCGGTTGAAACAGAGAGCCAGCAGAGGACTGCTGGGAGTCTGGTTCTGTGCCAACTCCTGGACCGCGAAACCACTGAGGGCTACATCTTGACAGTGATAGTTTCTGACCGTGGCTCGCCTCCGCTCAACAGCTCGGCGGTCGTGGTGGTGACCGTAGCGGATGTCAACGACAACGTGCCAGCTTTTGTCAGCGCAGAGTACCATGCTCAGGCCAGTGAGAGCAGCCCAGCAGGGACCAGGTTGGTTCAGGTGACCGCCCAGGACCCTGACCGCGGAACCAACGGTCAAGTCCGGTACGACATCATCTCAGGCAACAGCAAGGGTCACCTCAGGTTAGACCCCCACACCGGCGCCCTGGAGGTCAACCACAGTCTCGACTACGAGGAAGACTCCAAGTACGCACTGACTGTCCAGGCTTCCGACGGGGGCGAACCCGGAAACCGTAAAGTAGCTTTCACCGTGGTCTTTGTTATGGTGTTGGACGAGAATGACAACTCACCCTACTTTATCTTCCCCGTAGTCAACTGCTCGGTGCCGGAGAACCTTCCTGCCTTCACCCCCACCTGTTCAGTCCATGCCATCGACCAAGACGCTGGGCCCTATGGCCAGCTCACCTACTCCATCATGTCCTCCTGCTTCATGGACTACGGCAGTGGCAGCCCTGACAGGAAGGAGGCCTTTGCCATTGACAGCCTCACTGGGGACATCCACACCCGGCAAACCTTTGACTTCGAGCGGGAGAGTGACTACTGCTTCATAGTGGAGGCCAGGGACAAAGGCGAACAGGCGGCCACCGTGCGGGTCCAGGTGGCCATCGAAGGGGCAGACGAATTCAGTCCTGTCTTCACCCAGAGGCAGTACCGTTTCATTCTCCCGGAGAACGCCAAGGCGGGGCAGACGGTTGGTCATGTTATGGCCATGGACCATGACGGAGGCCTGGATGGCATGGTGGAGTACTCCCTTGTCAACCCCTCACAGTTGTTCTCCATCAACAAAACAACAGGCGCAGTGTTCGTCTCGGGCCCAGTGTACCGCAAGAGAGGAAGTTTTTCCAACGAAGACGTGGTGGAGCTCTTGGTGACAGCCGGTAGTCCCAGAATGGACTCCAGGTCCACCACCAGCCTGGTAACAGTCAATATCTCCAATTCGGCTGAAGCTCTGGTCGGGGTGGCCCTCGGTGTCCAGACAGTCACTCTGGGCGTGTCGCTGGCCATCTTCCTTCTCCTACTCGTCAGTTTCGTGGCCCTTGTTCTGAGGTACAAGACCAAAGAGGCCGCCATCAAGAAGGCCGCTGCCCTCGCAGCCAACCTAAACACCGGCACGTTCGGCAGGAACGGCGGTGCCCAACAGCACAACGGTATCGGCTTGCGGGAGCTGAGGGCGCCCATCACCATCCGAGTGAAGAGGGAGATACCCCTCCCTATCCGGAACTCTGACTCAAGCGGCCGCGGCTCTGCAGAAGGTGAGACGGCTGAGGACCATGAGATCAAGATGATCAATGAGTACCCGTGCCGCAAGAGGGCCAACTCGGCTAAGAGCAGAAGGGTCCCTGACTCTGGCTTGCCCAAGGACTCGGACCAGCTTTCCTGCCATTCAGAGGATGGAAACCCAGGAACGGTCATAACCACGGTCTCCAGCACATGTCTGGCCACAGGGATGCAGAGCTCCGAGAGCCTCCACACCTTCAAAGAGGAGGGAGGGGGGGAGGGGATGCTGCCGCGGGTCAGGGTGAGAGACATGGAGGAGAGCATGAGGGGCTACGTCCCTCTCTCGGATAGCCAGGCCTCGGTGGACGGCTCCTTCAGCTCGCTGTTGTGTCCGGAGGAGCAGCTCCGGGGCAGCTATGGCTGGGACTACCTGCTGGACTGGGAGCCGCGCTACCACACGCTGGCCTCAGTCTTCACCGACATCAGCCTGCTGCCCGACGAGGACCTCCAGGGGGGCCACGAGGGCCTGGCGTCCGAAGCCTGCTGTCTCATGCATCCACCACCCCTCATCACAGGCGTGGCGCAGCCAGGCATCAGAGCCGTGCCCCCCCGGATGCCCCTGAGCAGCATGCACACCCTGACTCGGAGGCCCTCCTACCCCAAGTACGCCTACGCGCCCCTGGCCAGGAACACAGGGCTCACCCCGTCTGCCATGACGCCCAGTTTCTCTCCCTCGCTGTCTGTGCTCACGCTGCGGACCCCCAACGCCTCCCCGGTGGTCTCAGAGACTGGGCTGGGGGTCTTCAGGCTAGACGCTGGCAGCCTCCTGGAGGGAGAAATACAGGTGTAGACTTGCGGACCTTTTGATATTGACTTTGAACAATATTGTATGATAGATGCCAAATACTAGCATTAAATAATTTGGTTCTCAAGCTTATTTTCAATCTGATTTTAACATCACTATTCAATTAGTTCCTTCAGTTAGTTTCTCAACATAACGGATCTACAAATCAATATTGGCTCATGTTGAACATTTGGACAATATTCTGTTGATCTGTTCATCTGGCACATCTATTAGTAAGGACATTATACAATGCAGATGCATGGGTGAAATCAGACATTTATTAAATGTCTTTGTACAATGAATGATTTGCATTGTGGTGCATTTAATATTTTCATAACTTGCTTTTGTAATAAAGTTATGTATGCAAAAGCCTGAACTCTGGTTTGCATTGCAATAGCACAACGCAGCACTCTGTACACGAGTGGATGTTTGAATCCACAATTAATGAACAAATGTATGGTCATAAAAATGTTTGCATGCTAGAGACAATGAAATGAATTTTTATTTCAGTTGGCTATAGCTTTTTGACTTGGCAAGTATGCTTGTTGTTCTGTAATTGAATTATGTCAGAGTACCATGAGCCCATATTCTGTGAACTACTACATTTCAAATACCTACAGTATTTGAAATGTCATTAACAGCTGTACAAAGAGCCGGTGCAGTTGGTGTGGGACCAGTCTTTTGATATTGATGTGTGCGCTGATTGTGCACTATAGATACTAACGGCAGTTTTGTGTGTGTGTAACATTTCAAAATGAAAAGTGTTCTATCTCAATTGTAAAATGTATATAAGCAAAGGTCATTTTAAGTAGGTAAAACAATGTCCTGCTATCTTTTAGCTCTATGGGGCAGTTCTAACTAACTTGAACAACAATTAGTGTACGATTCAATTCCACAATGGTTTGTGACTTTCTCTTCATTGATTTTCATCGTTGAACTGATTTGTTAATGTGGTTCATAAATTAAACTATTCCAATGGAAAATGTGTTTTTCTTACGGAGCAATCATTTTTCCAGACTCCCTCTGCAATTAGGACATTCTAAATAAGACTGAACTATCACATTTCAGAAACCTATTGATACCACATGGAGAACAAAACCCCCATAAGCCTTTATTGTTGTTCTTCACATGGTGGATCATGCTTGTTAAGAAACTGGAAGTCCCACTCTTTAGAAATGTCTTGGAATCACGATCGAATAGCATTTTGGTTCCATCCAACATTCTTCCACAAACCCATTTTCCACATGGCCACCCTGAATGTTTCCTTTAACCCAGTGTTGGAGAAAGTCTGATGCAAAACAATTGTTTTAATCAGTTTCAAATGGAATCCAGACCCCCCTCCAACCATTCACTGGCTAATAGAATAGTTGCATTTTTAAAGGGTGGGATAAAAACAAGGTTTGCTTGTGGCTCTCTGAAAAGGTCCAACGTGAGAATCCCAAGCTTCAGAGGCTGGTATCGTTGCTCGGAGGTTATACAGTAGAACATGTTTTCCATGACACTAGATCTCGTTCCTCGCACTGTTTTTGAGGTCTTTGTCCATTTTCCTCCTCACAGCTATGAGGAAAGTGCCAGATGAAGATACAGTATGCTTCTCTCTTTCCAAGGCAGCATAAACGGTGTCGGAGCTCGGGGGACCTAACACTCCTCTGCTTGGCTTGGCTTGAGAGCATCCTTAATGTTAATCAGCTGTTTCCTCACTTTCTGGTCACAGTGACAGAGATGATGCATCAATTGTTTTTGGTTGGAGAGCAAGAATCTATTGAAAGACCTTTGGTCTGGTGTGAAAGCTAGTGTGGTAATGAGGGGTCTCTTACTACCCCAGAGATCCTTGAAGCTGGCCACAGGGACCCAAACACTTCTTCAGAGGCTCTGTCTCAAGATTAACATATGGATTTACTGTCGATACATTTGGCCACTGTGATGCAAAAATATGGAATTGCTTTTGGCCTTGAAACCCTTTTTGGAAAAAAGTGTAAGGATTTTGAATTAGCCTTTTTCAATGTGTTTTTTTTACTCATTTTCAACTCAAATGAGACTCCACACGATTTTACGTTGAGGCAATAAAATGGCACCACCACTGCTGGTGAAAGACTCGTGGAGAAGTAATAGGCCCTGACATCCAAGTCTAATAAGGTCTGATGACTTTCAGCCATTTTTCCCTTGCGCCCACCCAAGCGTCCCTTACTGTCCATAACGGCCATCTGAACACCCACGCATTCCTTTGCTCCAAAAGCAATAAATAAAATGCTGGGCGATTTGACACGGCTTCACTTGGGCAGGTACTAATCCCCCCAAAAAGTGTCGGTAAGAGGTCTGAGCCCTTATCAGGAAGCTTAATTAAGGATAATAAACATTTGCGTGGCTCGTCGGCTAGCTGTGCAGGCTTCATAGGTTAGGCCATGATGGGCATCTTATTTATTGACTCAGTTCTGGGTCACTCCTTCCTGCCAGGTTGGTTTGGACTACAGCTCTGCTCGCTGATATTTGTGATTTCGGTGGGTATTTGGCTTTGGGAAGTACAGACGATGGAGAGATCTCTCCTGTGTCATGATCTGGTAAAACAAGCATCTGCATGTCTCGGCACACTGTAGCTGAGCGAGTCAGGGGACCCGGACAGGAATATAGAGATCCTCTGAGATGTTCCATCACCACTCCTTCAACGTCTGTCAGTCAGCTGACAATGTTTTGGACAGAGAGCGGAGAGGAAGCCCGTTTTGGTAAACTTTCACCTTGTGGAATTTCTTCTCGAAATTTGACTGTTAGTGGATTTTTTAGATGGTTTTATAATTATGATAAACGCTTTGCAGATGTAAAACCTCTTCATCCTTGAGCTATCAGACATTCTAGGCCAAACAGCCTTAGTATTAAGCACTTGTTTATCCCCCCACTACTGTCATAAATGCGCTGTTACCTGCCTAATGTCAGTACTGGTCTGCTCTCTCATATCGTAATTTGAGAAGAGGTCGAGTTTCCCCAGAGGTGCCTTGCCTTCCGAGCACAGTAAAACAATCTCCTTGCGTCAGACACGAGCAGTTCATGATTCATGATTCATGCTCATGATTATGCAGGTCCGATGTTTCGTTGGACGGGGATGCGTGTTGGTAAATTCAAGACAGCTGCACTCTAACCTGGCTTAGATTTCATACTACTTCGCTTGATATTGAAATATGCATTGGCTTCTAAACAAGTCCTGCATTGTCTGTTTTCTCAGCGACTGAGCTCTGTAACATCTCAAGGGGGGTTTGAGTCATTCACTGCAAAATCTAGATTGCGTTCGGATTTGGCGGAGGAACACTCACTGAAGGGGGAGGAGGAGGGAGGGTGTACAGTCCGGGTGACAAGTTGTTTTATAAGGATTCGGTTTCTGGAGCGCGATTAAAAGGCAGTGGTGAAATATTTAATCAAACGCTAAATCTGATAATGTTAAAACAGCTCTACATATTTGAGCAGGCAGAGCAGACTCTTGCCTCTTTCAATGTTTTCAAGTAACAGTTGACCGCCCTCACCCTTTAAACGTGTATTCTATTTTTGGAAGCCAACATACTTTTAATGTGCGACTCATTTGTCAGTGTTCAACAAAGACTTTAAAAGCAGATGTTCTAACAATGTGAAACACGAAAATATCATTTTCTGTGGGCCCGCATCCAAAAGGTGATGTGGCTACAGAGAGAGATAATGAGTTAGTCAGCTAATTTGCCTAAATAATCTGAAATAACATTTTTTTTTAAAGACCAGCTTTAAATGGGCATCATCAAATTGACTCATCAACCAGAAACAAATTAAAATTAACTATTGATTTTCTGATTAGTTGAAAAAGTTATTTGTTGTTTATCAAAGTTAACAGGTTAACTCGTTGATCATAAAGGTTAAATCAAAATAAAAATCATGCTTTGTGGTATACCGATCTTGAGTAGCCTACACATAAACTGTTCATTACTGTTTCCCCCGAAGTATATTTTGGAAATAATTCATTTTGAGTTGCCTTCAACATGGTCTAGCTCTGCTCATTATGCAGCCATCTAAGCAGCTGGCTAGCTTTCGTAAAGAGATCGTTTTGGACACTAAAGGCTACATGTCTTATGTCACGATTATGGAAAATAAATATCCCCAAACTAACTTTACTGGCGATTCTAAAATAAACACGGTTACACTACGGGCTCTTAACGTCTTTGTTTTCAAACACGGGCGACTAAGAGTGCATTTTTGGGGCTAGACCATATAGAATATTTTACTCAGCCTTTGGAATCAAAATGGCCACCTCAGCTCTTGCATTTTATTATTTATTTAACTAGGCAAGTCCGTTAAGAACAAATTCTTAATTGCAATGACAGCCTACCACGGCCAATTGTGCGCCGCCCTATGGGACTCCCAATCACGGCCGGTTGTGATACAGCCTGGAATCCAACCTGTAGTGACGCCTCGAGCACTGAGATGCAGTGCCTCAGACCACTGCGCCACCCTGTGACCAATTTAATCACTCTAAACAAGCTTTTTCCCCCTAGTTATTAAAATCTTCAACTTTAGTCATATGTTGTATTAAATCATAATTATGTAAATGTAATAATTCCATTACCTGTGGGAAAACATTGACATACACTTTAATTCAACATGGTCCCCTATACTATAGAAATACTTCCCTGTGCAATATGAATCAGCTTTTGTCATATAGATTTCAGAAAATACAATCTTGAGTAAACTGTTGAAAATGTACACATCTGCAGTGGATTGAATATAAAATGGTAAAACACATTAAACGACAGTCTAGATTTACAGCAGACCCTGTAATCTGTTTACTGTCTTTCAACACTACTGTAGTGAGGAAAATAAATTGGGTCTGCTCGGTCATAAATCAACGCTCGGCCCTTTTAACTCCAGACACTCAGCATTTGGGCAAAGAGTCAACATCGTTGCCTTAAATCTGTAAGTTGGCCTTCCTCAGCCCCTTTGCCCTCATTGAAGACGTATATAAATATGTTATTCGGGACATGCTTTGTGCTTCATTTGTGAGCTTGCCACATTCCTAAATTTGAATGTTTTCTTTCATTTGTCTTTTTCTCTCCTCCTCCCCCAGCTACCAAATAAAAGCAACATGGTTGACAAACAGCTTGAGAAGAAAATGTTTACTCTGTTAGCGTGGAGTGAAAGTAAGATGTAGCGTTCCCATACCACTGAGGCATTAATGAGAGAAACATTGTATACATTTGTATTAATTTTTAAAATCTTGGAATGACATCTCATTGTTGTGCATGATTTAAATGTACCGTCTCGCAGTTACTAACTTCACCTACAAGTACTTGTAAAATATTCGATATAAAGGAGGTATTAAACCTTATTGATAACATAGCATTGTCCTTATTTGAATACAGTGTGTACTTACAGTATTTGTTCTAATCATTAAAACGGGTGACATCAGGAAGGGCACCAGTACTGTAACAGTACCATGGAGAAATCATTAGAACAGTCGAGAGCGCTTCACTCGGTGACCATAGCTCACCTCCAGTCCTTATCGAAACCATGTGGAACATCCCCTCTATGGCTTTCAGATGTTTGACAAGTGTGTGGGGAGATGGATGCCAGAGTGCGTGGCAGTGCCCGTACCTGGGAGTCTTGAGGAAAATGAACACAGACGGGATATGAGTTGGAGAAGTTTGAAAAGAGTGAACAGGCCCCATGCTAGAGCTGGAGTTCACAGTGTTTCATAGGGCAGTCATGGCCCTTTTTCATTTTTTATCTACTGACTAAAGCTAGATGGATTTTCCAGCTTGAATAAGTGTCTGGGGGCCCAGATAGTTTGCTACTATACGCCTCGCGTGTGCCGCTCGCGTGGGGTGCAGTTTCCCTTAAGCACTGATCTGAGGTCAGTTTTGCTGGTTTACCATCTCATACTAATAATTTATTAGGTTGTATGGGGCACTGAAAAAAACATGCGTAGAGGCAACTTGTTCAATGAGCCCAGCAAATACAGCTGTGACCAATTTAAAGATGTTGCTAAAGGGACTCTCGAACAAGACTGTTTGGGAGAGGGAGTGAGAGGTGTGTGTGTGTGTGGATGGATGGATGAAGCATCACATTTGCATCTAATCACCCCAGTGATGTTTTTGTTGGCCACCGTATGTAAAACAGATGTACAAATAGATGGAGGGGGTTCTTCAGTATGTAGCCTCTTTTTAGAGCACAAAGCAGTTCGATGTATTGAATACCCTGGTCTCTTTTAATGATTCAGATAATATATTCTGATCCAGAAAAGTGATATTCAGTAGAATGGTTTGCTTTTTTCACACACTGTGGTATGGCAGTCTTTTAAAATCATTTACCCTCTTCTAAGTCCCAAGTCTTTGATATTGGATCGTTTTAAGATCAAAATAGGTGAAATCTGAAGATTCATATTGATCTCTTTTGCCTTGGGTCTACAGAATGTGTGGCTTTGGCGGTAACTTACCACAAACTGTCCGTTTCTCTACGCCGGCCTAATGGATTGAGCACCAAGTGAACGTGTCTTAACGTGAATGTCGGACGTGCCGAGTTTGCCTGACTTTGTCTCCCACCCTCCACTGTGGAGTTGCCAACTCCCGGGCTTTACTAGAGGGGGCTGAGGCCAGGAGCGGGGGCTAGCTGAGAGGTGAGGTCCCCTTGAGGCAGGTGTTCGATCCTGGGTGTTCTCTTGACAGCTGCTCCCCCAGTGACGGATGAATCTGGCTGTGGATGCCTGGCCCCCATGTGGCGGGATCACCCAGCAGGGGAGGCCCTCATCTGGGAATAGAATGTCAAGACTGGCCCTAGAGGGAGATTTACACCCCCAAGCCCCCAAGCTCCGGTTCAAATGGCCGTCTGTGTCACACCATAGGGAGGGTGACACCGACGAACCAGTCCTTACGGGCCAACCGTAGGGCCTGGTTCTCTTTCGGCTCTCTCTCTCTTTCTCTCTCTCTCTTCCACACCCAAAAAAAGAACAGAGGACATCCATTATTGTCTCTGGGTGCATCTGGAGGTCCACGGAGATCAAACATCTTGGGGTCAGGTTTTTCCAACCCCACTCTTTGCTACAAAGCAACAGACGTGAGCCATCAATCTATCAAGCTATAGTAGAGAGACCACTGTTTATACATGTCTAGTGTAGCTAAATTACGCTGCTCTCTGAATATGGTTGACAGTCTAGTTGAGTCGATTTAATGGTTGTCTGATGGTGCAGTACGTAGCAAAAGTATAAGGTCAGTGCTCTGCACTGTACAGTGTCTTCAGAAAGTATTCACAACCCTTGACTTTTTCCACATTTTGTTATTACAGCCTGAATTTAAAATGGATTATATTGAGATTTTGTGCCACTGATCTACAGTACACACAATACCCCATAATGTCAAAGTGGAATTATGTTTCTTAGAAAAGTTTACAAAAGCTGAAATGTCTTGTTATGGCAAGCCTAAATAAGTTGAGGAGTAAAAATGTGCTTAACAAGTCACATAAGTTGCATGGACACTGTGTGCAATAATAGTGTTTAACATGATTTATAAATAACTACCTCATCTCTGTACCCCACACATGCAGTGCATGTAAGGTCCCTCAATCGAGTAGTGAATTTCAAGCACAGATTCGACCACCAAGACCAGGGAGATTTTCCAATGGTTCGCAAAGGGCACCTATTGGTAGGTGGTTAAAAAATTCAAAGTCATTGAATATCCCTTATTCAGTTGCCAGAGAGGAAGGAATCCGCTTAAGGATTTCACCGTGAGGCCAATGGTGATAAGAAAACTGAGGATGAATCAACAACATTGTAGTTACTCCACAATACTAACACATGACAGAATGAAAAGGAATAAATTACAGTTATGTTTGTGGCAAATCCAACACATCACTGAGTACCACTCTTCATATTTTCAAGCATGGTGGTGGCTGCATCATGTTATGGGTATGCTTTTCATCGGTATGGACTAGGGAGTTTTGTAGGATAAAAAGAAACGGAATAGAGCTAAGCACAGGCAAAATCCTAGAGAAACTTCGTTCAGTCTGCTTTCCAACAGACACTGGGAGACAAATTCACCGAAAACACAAAGACAAAAATACACTGGAGTTGCCTACCAAGACGATGTTGAATGTTCCTGAGTGGCTTAGTTACAGTTTTGCCTTAAATCTATGGCAAGACTTAAATGACAGTCTAGCAATGATCAACAACCAACTTGACAGAGCTTGAATAATTTAATGAAAAATGGGCAAATATTGTACAATGCAGGTGTGCACCGGCTCTTAGTCTTACCCAGAAAGACTTTGGCAGCTGTAATCGCACATTTTATTTTTACCCCTTTTTTGTGATTTCCAATGTCTAGTTACGGTCTTGTCCCATCGCTCCCGAAGGTTAAGAGCCATGGTCCTCTGAAACACAACCCTGCCAAGCCACACTGCTCGCTTAACCCAGAAGCCAGCCGCACCAATGTGTCGGAGGAAATGCCATACAACTGGTGACGGTGTCAGCGTGCATTGCGCCCGGCCCCCCATAGGAGTCGCTATAGCGCGATGAGACAAGGACATCCCGACCAACCACATCCTCCCCTAACCATGCTGGGCCAATTGTTCCCCCCGCCACATGGGTCTCCCAGTCACGGATGGCTGCGACACAGCCCAGAATCTAACCAGGGTCTGTAGTGACGCCTCAAGCACTGTGGTGCAGTGCCTTAGACCACTGCGCCACTCGGGAGGCCAGCCAAAGGTTTTTCTAACATGCATTGACTCAGTGGGTTGAATACTTATCTAATCAAGACACATTCATGTTTTATTTTCCATTAATAAAATAAAAATGTTAGAACAATGATAAATGAAATGCATAGTAATCCCAATTTGTAACACAACAAAATGTGGAAAAATTTGAAGGTTGTGAATACTTTCTGAAGCCAATGTACATGTCCACGGATGAAGAGACCAATCTGGAGACTTTCTTAACCCTACACACACACACACACACACACACACACACACACACACACACACACACACACACACACACACACACACACACACACACACACACACACACACACACACACACACACACACACACACACACACACACACACACACACACACACATCTGAGCATAGGACCTATGCAGTGAGTGGTTGTTCCCAGAGCCGTTCTCATACATTCGACAGCTTGCCTTTCCCAATCCACCCCTCCTCGACACACACTACACCCCCATGCCAGTGATGGAAAAAACCCAGGTGGCGAGCGGCACGAGTTCAGAACCGCTGACCAATGAAATTTCCCATTGGTTAGACCATGCTAACGAGACTCTGAGGCCTCTACGGTCTTTGAAGGGCCTATTAGTGCTTTGGCTGCACTGGGAGGTTGGCGGGAGAGAGGTATCAAACAATTAGGGCCGTCGACCCAGATGTGGGTAGAGGAAGAAGGAGAGAGGGGGAGGAGGAGAGAGAGTGTTGGGGCTTCACAGGCCTGAAGAGTGGCTTATAATGGGGCTGAGAGCGTAGCTAGCTTTAGCTTCATGTGGCACTCATTTCACTCTTTCACTGTTCTCTCTCTCTCTTAGAGTATCTGCAGGCATCAAATGCACAAGACCTGGGTGCTTTACCAATGCAAATGTAGCATATACTTTCTTTGAGGCCCTAGTTTGGCCCTCAGACAAGGCTGTTAAAGAGTAGAAAAGTGTGTGCCACTGTATGTGCTATTGTTACAATGAGCTAGCTACAATGTTTGTGGGCGCTAATTGTGTTTTGATAGAACCATTTGCGAGCTGTTTGGGAAGCCTCTTGTGACAATGTAACAAACAGAGCACTTATGTAATTAGCATTTGACCGAGAAGTCTTTTTAACTAATATTTCAGCTTTAGCTACAGAGTGATAGTAGCTACTAATAACAGTTCCCTGTAAACAAAAGGTTTTCAAAGGACCAGAAGAAAGTATTCCCTCGTCTACTTCCCCTGTCGTGAACTTCCTCCTATAAAGTATTGATTTGTAAAAGTATTTGATGTACAGTACTGTTACTCACCTTTCTCACATACTCACAATACTGTATCACTTCCACTCTAAATTGACAATGAGTGGTTGAGATATCAATGAGATTAGGAGAGTTTGGAATCTTTAAAGACGACAAGTGTTCTCCCCTAAGACGAGAGACCCAAAGTGAACCATGGCTTTTTTTTGTTTTTGCAAGTTCCCTCGCCACACCATCCACAGAAATACAAACAATACCTCAAGATTCCTGCCTCGCGAGCAGCAAGATTGGGTTTCTGCTGAACAATGTCCACTCGTTCTTTAATATATTTTTTACGAACAGAGATACTTTCCATTGGAGTGCGACTGAGGCGTGCTTTGCGCAACAGATCATAATTCTCCCTTTGAGAATAAGGCGAATGGAAGAAAGCCCCATTGTCTTGAGACTGTGAGTAAGTTTGTCACTTGTTATTTTCGATTTTGAGCAGCCCTAAAATTCAGACACAGTCGTGAACATGGAATGGATTAAGATAACAACATGCGTCCAGAGCTTTCTGTAAAATGGTTATGTCATCTTGAGAGGGCAACTTAGGGTCTACTGAAGGGTAGTGTCAGGGAAAGTGTTTGGTTGGGGCCATCGTGATCTAAACATGATTATGATGTCCATGTATTTCACAGTTATTCCTTGGATTTGAATATAAGTCCAATGTTCTGATCATAGTCATAAGGTTTGTTTGAACACCAGTTGGAAAGAAGCGGGCCTACCGCAGCCTAGTGAACACTGATCACAATGGTGCTGCTTACCTTGACTAGTGTTTTACCAACCCCGGTGCAGGTTTTTGTGTGGGCCTACCCCGGGGTTGGCCGTCATTGTAAATAAGAATTTGATCTTAACTGACTTGCCTAGTTAAATAAAGGTTACACAACCTTGAACTTAACACTAACCTTGATTCTGTTCTGTGCTATTTCAAGTGTGTTCTTGGTTGGAACAAAAGCCTGCACTACAGCACTACAGAATCAGGGTTGATGACCAACTAACCAAACATCGTAATTAGACAAACAAAGTCAACTTAATTGGATTTCATTTATTGTCGAAAATAAAATGGTAAATGCAAGCAAACAGTACGTAATTGTTGTTTAGAGAAGCATAGCTACCATCCTACCTCTTTTAAAAACAAGACCAAAATATCAAACAATTAGCTCGTAGGGACTTTGGAGGTCGTCTCATCAAGGTTTTGGAAATGCCTTCAGCGTTTACAGGAGGCCATCATTTAGTTCATGTGCAGCGGCGTGTCTCCCAAATAGGTTAAGGCTAATGCCTGGTCTCTTTCTGCTGCTCCCAGCAGGACTCTGCAGGTATAATGTGCAGTGCCTTGGGCTTGTTCCATCCAAGCACAATTCCAAGTTGGCACACCCTCCTCTTGGCACGGTGGATGAAGGTAAAATGAAATGTTCTGTACTGTAAGTCAATGCAAAGAAGCTGTGCGATGTATTATGGCTAGGAATTTGGGCTATTCACCTAAAGGTCTATGCTATCTTTATACTCGAAAGCAAGTGGAATTCATTTTTGTGGTTTATCTGCAGACAATGTTCTCCACTGACTTTGAGAGGTACGAAAAATGTCTTCATGTCGTCAAATGGAGTTGAAATCAATGATGTATTACAACTCTATATCAAACGTTGTTATTGTACTGTGGACCAGGAGGATGGTAATCTCCTTTGGAACAATATCAATGTTTCAAATGTCAATGTATCCCATGCCGGGTGGGACAAAGACCTTCTTTATCCTTTAATGTTGTGCCTTGCTTTGGTCCATAGGTGCTAAATAATGAATAATGATTCATTCCCCAAGTTTGCATTAAAAGTAAGTTTTGCTGACATGAAGACACAGGGTCTTTTTAAATCCATTTCTATTTGTTCCTAATGAAATACTCAGGCATTTGGATAAAGGTACATTTTGCCTGGCTCTATTAAAAAGTGTAAACTTGGATGGTAAAAGTGTATTATAAAACTGCTACTTTTGCCATTGGAATTTTAAAAACACAGTAAAAAATGGCAGGGGAAACCACTTTTAGCCATGGTTAAAAAGCCTAAGCAAGTTGCGCTATGGAAAGTTCTCTTCAATATAAAGCAACTCCCTTTCAATATCGACCGTATTCTGACATTAGGAACGCCCAACCTTAACAGCAAAACAGTACATGCAATCCCATGAAAATGCATCTTTCCAAAATGTTTAGCTAATTCATTCTTGTGGTCACAAATGGTCCAGTTCTGTGAGGGAAAAGGACAGTACGTTCCTCAAATGAGATGATCCAACTCGCCAAGGGAATGATCGCATTGGTTTCTACATGCTCTAGGACTTATTTGAAGTGGTTGCACACAGTCATCCATCAAGCATTGTCAAAATAATTGGACATCTTGGTCGAAAAAACGTCAACGTACCAGAGCATGGTGGTACTGGTGATGAACGCACACTGACTGCATAGTGCGGTTCCGTTAGCAAATGGGCAACAACAAGTGGATATTACCCTCATAATTAAATTCCCCTTAATTAACAAGGTTACATAAGAGTTAAAGGACATTTTGACATATGGACATTCTGGTGCAACCTTTTGTCATGTTAGACTGCAACACCCGATTGTCCCATTTGAAACATGGATTCTAAATGAAAATGGACCCTTTCCCTTGATCTCTTGTTGTGACTATTACACGTAGCGATAGTATTCGTGAATACATACACACACAGGTTCACGTCAATACCCTCATGTACTATATGTAACTAAATCCATGTTAGATTAAATATTCAGGAATTATTCATCATTTGATTTGCTGCAATCACATCTTCACTTGTTTCTCAGATTCTTATCGGGTGATTTGCGTTCCTAATATTTCCACGTTTCCAAGAAATCTGTGTTATACTGTATGCTCTGTTTACATACCTCATACCTCAACACAATCTGCCTCATAACAATCAATGGCATTTCAATGAAATTACCTTCAATTAACTGCTTACAACTACAGTAATCTTATCACTGATTAATGCAACAAAATCTGGAAAATCCAAAACCATTTCAAACAGGCAGAAATGGAAACAAGACCTTATCGCAAAATACATCTGCAATAAAAACAAATACAAATAATTACCTAGCCAAAATAAATGTTAGTTTGTAGGCCTACTGTAGTGTTCCTTTTTGGATAATTATATTTTGATAGTGACTTCAGAGACGGACTCCAGGTCACTTTTTAACGTCTCACGTTCACGGGCTGGCGGGGGATTTCTTGGTGATATGATGGAGGAGAGGTCCTTGCTCTCACGTCTGTTTCTGCTCAAGTGAAACCTAATGGATCCCTGTAAACTAATTCCGGCCTTGTCGCCGTGGCTGCGACTTTCCGAGTGGGAATGCCGGAGTGTTATTTACACAAGTCTGCATCTGGTATTCCGGGGTCACTTCAGGTCACTAAAAACACCCACAGTCATGTTGGCAAAAATGAAGAGGGGGTGATGAGGGTTTGTGTAAACTGTCAAATGACACACAATGTCAAGTGATCCATGACTGGCGCAAGAGCAGTCATTTGTTCATGTCACTGAGACTACCGCTGCTCGTCTTGTAGCACTTGCTTTTAGATAAATACTTTATGGTCCATATTTACGTTGCCTGGAAAAACATCCTGACTTGTTTTATGAGCTAAGAAGTATTTTTGTTTTGGAGGAGTATTTGGGATTTAGTCTCATCCCTCTACAACACTTAATCATTGATAGAGCCTGGGTCATTGATATCAATAAAACATGTAGCTGAAAAAACAGCAATGGACACTCAAAAACAAGTCTCGCTAAGTAAACAGAGTGATATCGCGTCTCTAACAGCTTCAGACCAAAAAGGTACACTGTACACATCACCGTACCTGAGGTCTTGAAGTTTGATAAATGTTGGTGCTCCTTGCCAACCTGGGCATGAGTTCAAACTTTTTTGAGTCAGTTAATTAGATACCAAATGCAATCTCTTTATGAACCTCTTTAGCTACCTTTCTTTTTGTTCCAGCATTTTACAGATGGAGCTAAAGTCAGACCCTTATCGCTTATGGAGCTCTTATACAGAATCCTTGGCTTCGTCAAGCCAACAGGTTGTCCAAAATACAGTACACAGACTACGTATCGACTGATAGGCCTCTAATTTCACAGCAAATCATCTTTCAACAAAAAAAAAATCAGCACAGGCCTATGCTAACTATGTACATCAACTGAAAGTGCCACTAATTTAAAAAGTTAATAGTTGGTTTCCAAGGGCATAAACATGAGCGAAATGTCAGGAAATGACCCCACCTTTGAGACAATTTTTACAGTTGGCCATAATGGACATCCGGCAGCCACGCCATTTTGTTTAATTGGTTAACGTCTTATCTGTGTTTTTCCAAGCCTTCCTAATAACGATTTAGAGCGGTAGGTAGGTTAGTAGCCCCCTCTCTTTTTCCACAAGGACTGACTTAAGTAAACGCCTATTGGGATGGAATGCGTCTCAGTAAGGGAGGGGGTCTGGGGGGGAGGGGGTGGCAAGAACGGGATGGTGGTGCCCTTCTCCGTATGAGATGGAGATCAGGTCTGGGTCATCCAGAGACAGTGCAGTAACCCCAGGGCTGCTCGTTGCTTTGGTGTGCGTCGTAAAAAGTCCCTCTAAGCCCCTCACAGTGTGAGTCTTCCAGCTCCAGTGTCGGTCAGAGGTCAAAGAGCAGGGCCATTCCGAAGCATCCGCTTGTCGTGGGTCGCGGACATCCTGTGAGAGTAAACCTGTTCGGCTCAATATTTCACGCGCTGCACTTTATGTTCTGACGCTTTTCTGACCTTTTCAAACGGCAAGCTGTTGACTTTTTTTATTTAAAAAACGTACCCCTCCCTTTCGGTCGAACATTAAAGCGTGCCAAGGTCGTTCCCAGAAATATAATCATCACATGACCGTAAGGCTAGTCAGCAAAAGCATGTGGTTTGAATTTCAAAACCACAAAATGTGTTTGTTAAATTTACCAACGCAGAACATTTATGACCATTTCAATGGTAGTCATAATGGTCGACTTTTATCCGTGTGTCCCAACGTGCCTCGCTGGCGAGTTACTCATCTGCCAAAAATGTGTAGCGCCCAACACCTACATTTTATTTGATCCCAACACAAAAACAGTTTTCCAGCTCGTCTGAAAGAGGAAGACCTCATGTGTACTAACACAGTCATTCATGTAGACATTGTGCCTGTTCAGTTGAAGTAGCTCAACCCGTTATGGTTCCAGGTAAAAACCCTTTCACCCACAAAGAACCATTTTGGAAGCCTTTATTCTATATATATAAAATGGAACACTTTTCATCCGGGGGGTTCTCCAAAACAGTCTCCATGGAAAAAACAGCTTTAAGAGGGTTCTTTGTGGGCAAAATGTTTCTACCTAGAATCATAACGGGTTGTTCTACAGGGACAAACCTGAAGAAGCCTTTTTTTTGTACCAAGCTGCTGACTTTGACTCACACTGTATACACAATTAACATAATGTTTAAACATTCAAACATTTCCATGACATAGACTGACCAGGTAAAAGCCACGATCCCTTATTAATGTCACTTGCTAAATTCACTTCAAATTAGTGTGGAGGGGAGGAGACAGCTTAAATAAGGATTTTTAAGCTTTGACAAGTCAGACATGGATTGTATGTGTGCCATTCAGAGGGTGAATGGGCAAGACACAAAATGCAAGTGTCTTTGAACAGGGTATGGTAGTAGGTGTCATGCGCACCAGTTCGTGTCAAGAACTGCAACCCTGCTGGGTTTTTCATGCACAACAGTTGGCTGTGTGTATCAAGAATGGTCCACCACCCAAAGGACATCCAGCGAACTTGACACAACTGTGGGAAACATTGGAGTCAACATGGGCCAGCATCCCTGTGGAACTCAATATTAGGAAGGTGTTCTTAATGGTTGGTATAGTCAGTGTATATAAACTCAGCAAAAAAAGAAATGGCCCTTTTTCAGGACCCTGACTTTCAAAGATAATTCGTAAAAATCCAAATAACTTCACAGATCCTCATTGTAAAGGGTTTAAACTTGTTTCCCATGCTTGTTCAATGAACCATAAACAATTAATGAACATGCACCTGTGGAACGGTGGTTGACACTAACAGCTTACAACAGCAATTAAGGTCACAGTTATGAAAACTTAGGACACTAAAGAGGCCTTTCTACTGACTCTGAAAAACACCAAAAGAAAGATGCCCAGGGTCCCTGCTCATCAGCATGAATGTGCCTTAGGCATTCTGCAAGGAGGCATGAGGACTGCAGATGTGGCCAGGGCAATAAATTGCAATGTCCGCACTGTGAGACGCCTAAGACAGCGCTACAAGGAGACAGGACGGACAGCTGATCGTCCTCGCAGTGGCAGACCACGTGCAACAACACCTGCACAGGATCGGTACATCCTAACATCACACCTGCGGGACAGGTACAGGATGGCAACAAATGCCTGAGTTACACCAGGAATGCACAATCCCTCCATCAGTGCTCAGACTGTCCGCAATAGGCTGAGAGAGGCTGGACTCAGGGCTTGTAGGCCTGTTGTAAGGCAGGTCCTCACCAGACATCACCGGCAACAACGTCAACTACGGGCACAAACCCACCGTTGCTGGACCAGACAGGCCTGGCAAAAAGTGCTCTTCACTGACGAGTCACGGTTTTGTCTCACCAGGGGTGATGGTCGGATTCGTGTTTATCGTTGTGGGAATGAACGTTACACCGAGGCCTGTACTCTGGAGCGGGATCGATTTGGAGGTGGAGGGTCAGTCATGGTCTGGGGCGGTGTGTCACAGCATCATCGGACTGAGCTTGTTGTCATTACAGGCAATCTCAACACTGTGCGTTACAGGGAAGACATCCTCCTCCCTCATGTGGTACCCTTCCTGCAGGCTCATCCTGACATGACCCTCCAGCAAGTCAATGCCACCAGCCATACTTCTCGTTCTGTGCGTGATTTTTCTGCAATACAGGAATTTCAGTGTTCTTCCATGACCAGCGAACAGCCCGGATCTCAATCCCATTGAGCACGTCTGGGACCTGTTGGATCAGAGGGTGAGGCCTAGGGCCATTCTCCCCAGAAATGTCCGGGAACTTGCAGGTGCCTTAGTGGAAGAGTGGGGTAACATCTCACAGCAAGAACTGGCAAATCTGGTGCAGTCCATGAGGAGGAGATGCACTACAGTACTTAATGCAGCTGGTGGCCACACCAGATACTAACTGTTACTTTGATCCCCCCCCCCCTTTGTCAAGGGACACATTATTCCATTTCTGTTTGTCACATGTCTGTGGAACTTGCTCATTTGATGTCTCAGTTGTTGAATCTTATGTTCATACAAATATTTACACATGTTAAGTGTTCAACTAACATCAAGGCGGTGGCCCGTTCCTGTAGGTTCATGCTCTACAACATCCGCAGAGTACGACCCTGCCTCACACAGGAAGCGGCGCAGGTCCTAATCCAGGCACTTGTTATCTCCCGTCTGGATTACTGCAACTCGCTGTTGGCTGGGCTCCCTGCCTGTGCCATTAAACCCCTACAACTCATCCAGAACGCCGCAGCCCGTCTGGTGTTCAACCTTCCCAAGTTCTCTCACGTCACCCCGCTCCTCCGCTCTCTCCACTGGCTTCCAGTTGAAGCTCGCATCCGCTACAAGACCATGGTGCTTGCCTACGGAGCTGTGAGGGGAACGGCACCTCAGTACCTCCAGGCTCTGATCAGGCCCTACACCCAAACAAGGGCACTGCGTTCATCCACCTCTGGCCTGCTCGCCTCCCTACCACTGAGGAAGTACAGTTCCCGCTCAGCCCAGTCAAAACTGTTCGCTGCTCTGGCCCCCAATGGTGGAACAAACTCCTCATGACGCCAGGACAGCGGAGTCAATCACCACCTTCCGGAGACACCTGAAACCCCACCTCTTTAAGGAATACCTAGGATAGGATAAAGTAATCCTTCTCACCTTCCCCCTTAAAAGATTTAGATGCACTATTGTAAAGTGGCTGTTCCACTGGATGTCATAAGGTGAATGCACCAATTTGTAAGTCGCTTTGGATAAGAGCGTCTGCTAAATGACTTAAATGTAAATGTAAATGTTAAGTTTGCTGAAAATATCCTCAGCTGACAGTGAGAGGATGTTTATTTTTTTTGTTGCTGAGTTTATGTAGATATTGTTGAATTTGAGCATTGTACAGATGTGTAGATCTAGTTGAAGTAGAAGCTGGACAGGGCCATAGCTCTTGGCTAGTGTTCATCTGATTATTACCCCCCTTAGCCTGAGAGTTGACTGTGTCACAGCTTCCTGAACCGCCATACTGAAACAATTTTACCTCTCTAATGGGGGCATTTCATGAATTACACTCAGCAAGCATTATCTATATGACTCTTTGGAACTTTAATGAGATTAATACATTTTAGATGTCAAAGTATGCGGAGGGATTACCGCTAACAAGCTCATTAGTACGTGTGGTCCATGTGGACTTCAGTTCATATCCTGGACTATATGTTGATTCTCTGCTGGGGGTCCTGTGGTGGGCCCTATGTGATAAGTACAGAGTAGAGGTTCTAGTGGAACAGCCTTGTTGATTTCACGAAGCATCGGTCTAACTGTCACTCAGACCATGAACCATGTCCATACAGTACACTGTGGATCTATAATAGATCATACACTGCAGATCTAAGATACATCTATGATAGATTGGCACTTGCCGACCACTATGGCTGCTGGTATTTCTTACACTAATTGGTCTTCTGGCCAATCAGATCAGATCTTTTTCATAGCTGATCTGATTGGTCAGACCTGAGAAACTTAGTGCTTAAAGGATTGTTTTATTTTTTTAAATGTTTTTTATTTACTTTTAAATGTATGATACAGTATGTACCCATTTATTTATTTATATTTTTGAAAGAAAATAACTTGGAAATGCCTCATGAGCTAAGTTCAACAGTCTTACTCCATCAGAACCCATAATATAAGATTGTTTAAAACATTGTATAACCTTAAAACATAGTTGAAACTATCATTTTGATTTCATGGATGGTCATTTTTTTCATCCATAGATCTCCATGGATCATTTCTCGGGCCACATCCTTCAGCTCTTTAGCAAAACAGTGGTGTGGTGACAACTTGTTTGAACTGCCGCTTTAATGACAAGCATTTGTAACTGCTGAATTTTAAACGTCAATCAGCTTTAACAACACCCTTTAGATGTGATATATTCACAATATATCACACCTTTTTGAAACCTCATTGTTTAACCAGTATCTTTGAACATGAAGTCTTTGTCAAAACTTCCACCCTTCTAAAAAGCCCTTCTCGAACGCCATCAACAATTATTTTGGAACCGTGATTACAATAGAATGTCGTACCATAACGATGAAAGAGATTGGCTTACATTGTTTCACTGACACTAATCCCAGCTACTATAATTAGAAATATGTCACTAACAACCAAATTATAGTAAATATAGTCCTGACTAGTGAACTCCTTCCCAAATAGCAAACTTTAAAAAATTTAAGAATGTTGGTGTAAAGTGCAGATGGGAAAAAAGGAGCTTTCCGATCAAGGAATAGCGACTTTGATGTGAAAACATGAAAGAGAAATCTTGTTTTACATTCGAGCGGCCCGATGGTCCAAGCCCCCTTCACACCGCAAGGAACTTTATTGACGCTCGATGAATTGATTCCTCAAAGGCTTCCAGTGGGGTTTGGGTTTCTCTTGAACCCGAGGAAACATTCCCTCACTAATGGCTTGTGACAGTAGTCCGGCCTGCGATTCTCAATAAAAAATGCAAAAAGAGAGGAAGGTAGGGTTCCCAGCCTACAGATGAGCGAGTCGCTCCAACAAAGCTGCGTCTCATTTTGACACAGCGTCGTAATGAGAACCTGCTGGTACTTGCTCTGGGGAGATGTGGCCCCTTTAAGCGCAGGCCTAGGAGCAGCTTCCCTATTCCTGACTATACCCTCCAACCATAAAGTTGTCAAACTCCAGACTGACCTGAGATCTATGCTTTGTTAGGGAGCATCTCCCTTGGCTATGGAGGACAAATATGGGCCAACACAGATTGTGCTGATTTGTATGACACCGTTATGCTGTTTGGGGTTCTTGGTTGCAGGGTACAACGCTTTACATCACGCTTGTGGTCCGAATAGCAATTCTGGGGTTTTGTAAAACATTGCAATGTCGGTGACACACTCTACTTGGCACAGGGTGACAAACCAGAGACATTTTGATTACTGGCCCAACACTCTTAACTGCTAGGCTAAATTATTCAAATCCAACCACAATGTGCTTTTCCTTTCGCCTAGGTCATTTTAATCTGACATGGGCTTTGTCTCTGGTGCTTTTGATGAGGTTTAGGGTGATGTACAGGCAGTGTGTGGTGTTCTGTGCACAGTGGCGTGTATTCATAGGTGCTAAGGGAAGCCAGGCTTCCCCAAAAAATTTACCAGGAAAAAAAGGAAACACACATTATTGTGTCTCTGTGTTTCATAATTTTCCTTAAATTCCCAAGAATTCTCTCGCCAGAGAAAGCATCCGAGTGAGCGAAACAGCGCCCCTCTGTCTCTGTATGTCTAGCCCATCTATCTGATGCTGTCTGGTCAAAAAGAGTATGACATTGTTGCTGTCCGTAGAATTGAACGCAAGGGAAGCCAGAGAGCATTTGGTCTCCCTTGATAATTAAAATAAAATGATATTTTAGCTCAACGTTGATTGGCTGAGCGAGCTCAACTGTGAATGGTCTTAGCGGACCAAAAAAAAAGTTTTAAGGGAAGACAGTTTGGATTTGGCTTCACATCAATGACATCAAAAGCAAATTGTCAAAAAACATGAATCGTTGCATATCATGGTGTCGTTGTCCTCCGGTAGCTAGCTAGATAAAATTGTCCCTTTCCAAAATTAGCCATGGATGGAGATAACGATTTGGTTTGAATTCATTCTCTCTGGCCAGTGATTTATATAACTGCGATCCAACCAACCATAAATTCATACATTGTGCCCGTAATGTTAACATTGTTATCCATGAAGGACGTAGACTAGCGACAAGCATTTTAGCCAGGTAGCCTAGGAGGACAACAAATACTATGCATGTAACGTTACTGTATGACCAAGTCACAGACCGTTTTGGCAATATGAAGGAGAGGATGGCATTGGCGTTTCTCTGCAAGTAGGGTTGCGCGAGCTCACTCACTCACTCACTCACTCACTCACTCACTCACTCACTCACTCACTCACTCACTCACTCACTCAAGCACGCACACACATCAGTACCATGGAAAGCCACATCATATTTAGCTTGCATTGTTTGGACTAAATAGTTTTTGGTATCTTTTAGTTATCACTGTATTAGGTGATTTGATCATTTGAATCCTGAAGTTAAAATGGTGCTGGTGTTTTCTTAGCGACTTGCGGTAACACTCCGTGGTTCGAAATCAATAGTAGTTAGAAAATGACGTAAACATTTAACTTGCTTGACCATGCTCTAGGTCATGTAACTGTTTGTTACATGCAATAGGCTTCGTGGACTTCACTGGACAGATGCTGCTCTCCGGTTTTGTGATGAAACAAAGGTGTGGTTGAATTTATTCTGCCATTGTATCTTCTTATTGTCTCGGCCTTAGGCCTACAGTATATATCACGGTGGCAAGGCATATGACCTAATAGGTTATAGAGAAAACAACGCAATTATCATACAGGTTGTAATATGGCTTTCTTTTCTGGCTTCCCCAGTGATTTTACCCACTCCCCGTGGGCCTGTGAAGCCTCAACGCATTCTACGCCCCTTGGCTTTCCCATTGAATGTGTCCACAACCATTCTCTGGGCCCGTATTCACAAAGCTTCTTAGAGTTGGAGTACACTGATCTAGAATCAGTTGTCCCTTTCAGATCATAATGGATAAGATTATATGGACAAGGGGGGGACCTAATCCTAGGTCAGCACCCCTACTCTGAGATGCTTAGTGAATACAGGCCCTGGGTGTAGCGAGATATAAAGACTCCCCAGTATAAGCCGGGCTCCCGTTTGTAGCCTTTAGATCACCCCGGTAGCCCAACAGAGGGGATTGTCACTTGAACTATCAAACCTTGGGTTTAAACCGTGTTTAAATAGCTGGGCTCGCTGCGTGGCTTTTAGCCTCAGGACCCTGAGGTTCAAGGGAAGCCGAGTAGTGGGTTAATGGGGCTGTAGTGAGTAAATACGACCTTACAGGTGTCTCCGCAGAAGCTTTTTGTGGAATTTGCTCACTACGAAGAGGAGCGAGTTTGAAGGGAGAAGCGTTGTCCCATAAAAGCAGAGCACTGGAGTCCATTGATCCTCAGACCACTGGGGGGTGGGCTAAGTTACTCTCGGGGACGTGCGCAGTGGACACTCAGCGAGGAGCGGTCGAAATGTTATTGGAGGATGGTAAAATGGGAGTGCCTGTAGTCAGTTTCACATTGTCCCAACACACAATGGCCTTGCTTTGACAGCGAATGTATATGTTTATGCATTCTAAAATGCGCTCCAGGTGATCCGCCTTCCTGAAAAGGGGGCGTAATAGGTACAATTATTCGTTACAAATCCATACAAGCCTCTATAAAGATATAAAGAGATGAAATGTGTGACTCGGTAGAAGGTATGCCATCTGCTCATGATTCTATGATGACTCATTCCAGGAGAAATTTAGAAGTATTTTATCATGGCTAGCGAACAATAAAACACCTAATTTAAGGGAATGGGAAAATGCTCAGCTATTAATTTGGACTGATAGACAGTTTACTCATGCCAAACACTCCTAGTCATTTATAAGATATAAGTTCTGTCTTGTTTTACCACAGAATAAAAATCCCAAACTTTAGGCATTTTCCCAACGGAACCATCCTCT
This sequence comes from Oncorhynchus keta, assembly GCF_023373465.1. Taxonomy (NCBI): domain Eukaryota; kingdom Metazoa; phylum Chordata; class Actinopteri; order Salmoniformes; family Salmonidae; genus Oncorhynchus; species Oncorhynchus keta. The sequence continues at coordinate 1,889,806 of NC_068436.1, read as the reverse complement.
TTATCCCTTCCCGCTGAAAAACTGGCACACATAAAGCTATAAACTTTAATGATGGGTTTAATTCAGACACTGTAAACTACTCTCTGGTTTTCAATTGACTTCTATTCTCCTCCCTCTTCAGCCATTTACTTATATCAACTTCTAGGGCGAACGAAGCGACTGCTGCGCAGACCTGGTTTTCCTTCGAATACTATAAGCATTTGCTTGAGCCGACTGGAGTGCCACTGTAGCAGGTGGGTGGGATTTGAACCCAGATCTGCTGCTGAGGGGTGCTGGAAGGGGGTCTCGAGAAGTGAAGTCGAGATTGCGAGACCGCAGCAAAATACATATTGCACTTCCTGTCCCAGAAGAAATCTTTAGCAAGGAATCATGTTCATTGGTTTTTCCATCCAAAGGTGGTGAGGGGAGGGGGGGTCAGTTCATGGCTTGTTTGTCATGGATGGCACACGGCTAAAAGGCTTTATGGGCCTCGTAAAACAGCTTTAGGACGTTTGATAGATTACTCCTACAATTTGTTTCCCTTGTGTATTTTATTATCGCGGTTTTGGTTGATGCTATATCGCACCATTGCAATGTCACTTTCTTCCCTCTGATTCTTTTTTCAATGCAGTATCATTTTTTTCTATAGTAAAAACCCATATAGTACTTTCACATTGGTTGTGTACATTATTGTCATGGTAGGTAACATGTCAACTACAAGGCAATAACATATTTGTGGGACATACTAGAAGGGAAGTTACAAATCCAATGTGTGCAATCTGCTACAATTCCTTGTGCTTAAGATCCCTGAGTGCATCTTTAACATATCACCCGAATTGCAAAATTCGTATGACATCATACAAATGGCAAAATCCATAAAGTATCACACGAAATGGATGACGTGGTACACAAAATGGATGACGTGGTACACAAAATGGATGACGTGGTACACAAAAAAATGGGGACCCGTTTTTGCCCGTGACCATCATTTTCAAAACTACTGGCTGAAATTATACAACATTTGAGGCCGTCTTTAACAAGCAAGAACACATTATTGTTGCTTTAATAAAAGGTCAAATTCCATAGAACAATGCAATGCACATGCTCCCTTATGTTCTTATTGTGTGTGGCTGAACATCAACATTCTTCTCAGAGTACTAGCTTTCTAGTAAGGAAATGGAGGCTGATCACGTCAACTCCAGCACTCCCTTTTTACCCATTGATCGAGCTGTACTTGTCGGAGCAAAGACTCCTGCGAGCATGAACAGCATCAACCTTTAAGATAAAGCTCTCACCATCTCCCCCCAAGGAGAAAGTAGGGCAGGATGTCAAGGCTGAGAAGAACCATTTGGCTGTCTGCAGACCAGACTCCAGCCCAGGGGGTGTTGAGTGGGATGGGAGCCAGGCTAGAGCTACAGCCAAAGGGGGAGATGAAGTTTCACCCCTGGGTCCAATGCGCCAGGCTCTGGTTCTCTCACTGGACTATATTTCACCATGTGGTGTATAAACCTGAGGAATGGGCTAGAAGGTTTAAACCCTGGTAATGATGATAAATTAACACATAGATGAATTGAATTGTGGCACTTTCAATATAGCTCTCCTAACTCCATACTTACTCCCTAAAGACAAGCTGTAGCTTATGGGTTTTAATTGGTAAATGCATTACTATTGTTTCTGGCAGCTTACTCAAAAAAGCATAGGAGACTGGAAAGCCTACGTTTAAGTGATATAGTTCTACCTAGTAAAGAACAGTGCAAGACATCGTTTTGTAGCATGTGTGAGGTATTTTTCCCATTCTGCTGGCTTCAATTGCAAATAGGTGTGCTTGGTAGTGAAATAATTTACCATGTAGAGTATATTTTGCTAATATAAGAAATGAAGAACATTGTACATTGTATAACATATCCCAGTGCACTGCCAGTCGAATGTTTACCTGACACCGAGGAGTGAAACTGGACCAATGGATGAGATTACTTCGCGCCCTTGACTCCTCCCAAACATGCCCACAAGAACACCCCATGTTAAACTACTACATATTCAGAACATTGTCAGTGGTCCTCTACTGATGCTGAAGAACACCTGGATGAAGGCATTGCAGCTCGCCGTTTCGATTTAAAAAAAAAAACAATTTAGCTAACAACTATGAATTACAACATTCTGTCCATAATATGGGCGATAACATTACCTGCGTGCATGGCAATCCACGGATTATACAATTTCGGTCAACCCGAGTTATTCTACAAAAAGAATAACTGCAAGCCCATCCCGGCCAATCTTGTCCTGTGCCATGACATCGAATACACCGAGATGCGTCTCCCGAACCTTCTCGGGCACGAGACAATGAACGAGGTTTTGCAGCAAGCCTCTTCGTGGATTCCACTGGTCCAGAAGCAGTGTCACCCCGACACGAGGAAGTTTCTTTGCTCTCTCTTTGCACCGGTCTGTCTGGACGATATGGACGAGCCTATCCAGCCGTGCAGGTCGTTGTGTGAGAGCGTCAAACACGGTTGCGCACCAGTGATGTCCGCGTTCGGGTTCCCGTGGCCAGATATGCTTGACTGCGAGCGCTTCCCGCCCGACAATGACCTGTGTATCCCTCCAGCGGGCATCGATCATTTCATGCCAGTCACCAAAGAAGGTAAGGTATTGGCATAATCCGGCTAGACACTTACAATTTTCACAGAATAAACCTCAATCGATTATTTTTTTGTAAAACCTGTTTAACTTCCAGTTCTGAAAACAAAATACACGGCTTTATTATGGAAACATAACAAAAAGTACAAGGTTTATCTGATATTTACATAGTACTATATAAAGCAACATTTTACACACACAAACGCGCACACGCACACACACACACACACACACACACACACTACAGCTGCATTCTGTTGGCATTCACCCCCAAAAATATACTGATAAAGTCAAGGCAAAATATGTCTTAGCCTACAGTAACATGACACTACTTTAAACGGGAAACGGCCAATGACACATTTGATGTAGGAGCCTAATGAGATCCAATGCGGTAATGTAACGGAGTCGTTTAATAAAACGTCATAGCCATGTTCCTGGAGCTCCATTCCCCCCTGGATTTTCATAAGCCTGAGCATCAGGTTAATAGTGGGGAGGCTTGTGGAATCTCCTTTGGGCAGGACCTGTTTTTACTGGGTTGTTCTCTTAATAAGGGGATGTGTAAAACGGCCACAGGTTACTCCTGAGATCACTCTCAACAGTGGGATGTGAGAAAGAATGCATTGAAGAGCTTTACTATTTAAACTGTCATATGCTGCATTATGTGACAGTCGATAGAACACCTGTTGAATGTACAGTGGGAGTATAATACATGTGCTCTCGTTTCTCCTGTAGTGCCCAGAGTGTGTGACGCCTGCAAGGAAAAGGAGGAAAACGACAATGAAATAGTTGACAACCTGTGCAAAAATGACTTCGGTAAGTCCTATTCCTGAATTCTAACTAAATACAGTCGGCTTATTAGCACTCGCTTTCAAGTCCAACAAATCCAAACCTTAACCTCCACCTCTTCCTTTCACCCCTGGCTGCTTTGCGTAGCCCTGAAGATCAAGGTAAAGGAGATCTCCTACATGAACGGCGACACCAAGATCGTGCCCGAGACCAAGAGCAAGACCATCTACAAGCTGAGCGGCGTGACTGAGCGCGACCTGCGCAAGACGGTGCTCTGGCTCAAGGATGGCCTGCAGTGCGTGTGCGACGAGATGAACGACATCAACGCCTCCTACCTGGTCATGGGCCAGAAGATGGATGGCCACCTGGTGATCACCTCGCTCAAGCGCTGGCAGCGGGGCCAGCGTGAGTTCAAGAGGATCTCGCGCAGCATCCGCAAGCTGCAGTGCTAAGCGAAGCAAGACTCAGATCCAGATGAGTCTTATCGAAACTCTTAAGAGCCGGATCTGGTCTGATCCGGATGCAACTAGTTCTCAGTCAGTATTGTTAAATGTCCTGTCCTTAGTATCATGTTTAGCACTGCCATAGGCTACTTTTCAACAATTTCATGGTTTATTAGGGTCTCATTTGAGCCATCAATTGTCTTTAAGACAAAGCAAATCACATACACATTACAGTCAAATCAAAGACAAACAGGCCTTACGACACATGTCATGTTGTCTGCATTTTTCAGTGTTTCTGAAAAGACTGAAAATCATTAGTTTACCAGTCATTTTTTTCATGATTAAATGCAGTCTGTTAGGCTACACTTATCCAGACTTGATGATGAGGCTGGATACATTTTCAGTGCATAGGCCTATCATCAGGTGAGAGGAGAGTGTGTGGTTTCTGTGTGCATGGTGTGATATTGTTCAGATGTGTTCTTTAAGATGATGATAGTGAGACTAAGGTATGTAATGAAATGCAGTGTAATGTGCTCTTTTTTTTACGTATTCTTTTTCTCAAGCAACGAGAGATAGCTGGCTATATTCTCTGCCTTTTTAGATACTACTTCCAATGTACCCCTGGCATCGGAAGTTCAACGGGCCAGAGCAAGGCCCATATCATTGTGGTGACAACGATCCATTATTTGACCCTCTGCAGTCAATGGACGGTCAACTTTTTGTACATGAGCCTCAATGCTGCACTGTTCCTATTTCCACCACAATTATTGATTATGAAATGTGCCTCTGTTTCAAGCTTTTTCACGTTAGTTCCTTTGACATGCCATTTCTGTGTTTCAATTTTTTAAGACATTTATTCTCACTATGACAGCGTGTCTTAGGTATGTTAACTAAGTATATCAGGATTGTATATTAGTGGTCGATTGTGTTTTAATTGCTTGGGGTGAATGCAAAAAAAAAATGCAGCTGTAGTGTGTGTGTGTAAAATACTGCTTTATATAGTACTCTGTAAATAGCAGATAAACCTTGTATTCTTGTACATAATTTTGGGAGACCGCAGAAGTCGGGACAAGTGTGAATTCAGATGGTAATAAGTTTTTTAAAATTCCAACACTAAACATATATTTGTATAATATTAATCTGAGAAGTGTGATTCTTATAAATGACCGGTTACTGCATCTTTTGATCCCTCTTAATTAAAGGAAACAATTCAAGGAACCTTTTAAAATACAAATCAATGGCATGTTTATTATGTTTGGAACAGATATGAAGTGAAGACCGGAGACCTCTTCAGAACCATTCCAGACCAAGACCCAACTTCTTGATAACCAGAGCTAGATTCAGCTTATTGACACTATGACAAGATCGGTTCAAATGTGGAAAGACAAGACCCAGACCAACCCTCTTAAAGTATCCATCTACCTAAACGTTAGCATGCCATTACGGCCTCCACATTTAAAGCAAGGTGCCAGGGCAAGAGATGGTACTCAGTCTCATTTATTTGGTGCTACTGTAACATGCGTCCTTTGTCCTGATTGTGCCCACATTTGTAGACAGGTGTAGATGATCAAAAAAACACATGGTGATCTGATGTTCTTGACCCCTTGCAGAGGTAGCACAGCACGCATTGTGTCCGGATATCTCACAAGTGTAGACAGATCTGGACTGTAAAAACATTTACATAATTTTCCGGGTGGCACCATTGTCTTAAAATGAATACATTCATATTATTTTTAAACAATATCTGTCCAATAATTTGCATAGAGAGAGGAATCAAAAACATCTGGCCACAATACAGAGAAAGTGGACTGATAAAATACACATTTTAATGCCCAAGTATAGACGACAACCCCATGTGAGCACCAGGTATAAATTGGGCTAGTGATGTTCTGTATCTTCACCACATCATGAGCTGAGACCACAAAGACGAGCCAAGACCCAGACCAAACCAATACTTTGGGCACTGAGGCCCTGACCAAAATATCTCTTAGGGTAAAATGTATACAATAATGAAGAGCTCACTTGAGTAATAGCACCATCTGCTGGATATATTTCAAATTATTAACGAACAGGGCCAATGTGACAGTTATGGGGATTTTAGTGTTACCACTATCAATTTACAGATATACATATTTTCAGAATATGTGACCCATGTGGGGATCAAATTCATATTAATAAGAGTTAAGGAAATTAGTATTCAGTTTAGAGAAGGGAATGGTTTAATACAAATACTGACCAATCAAATTCATATTAATAAGAGTTAGGGAAATTAGTATTCAGTTTAGAGAAGGGAATGGTTTAATACAAATACTGACCAATCAAATTCATATTAATAAGAGTTAGGGAAATGAGTATTCAGTTTAGAGAAGGGAATGGTTTAATACAAATACTGACCAATCAAATTCATATTAATAAGAGTTAGGGAAATGAGTATTCAGTTTAGAGAAGGGAATGGTTTAATACAAATACTGACCAATCATATGCATATCCCGAAAGAAGGAAATGATCTCACTACAATAAATGTTAATAGAAAGTTAGCAAAAATAGATCTTACTACCATGGAAGGAAAATACCTATCTATTTGTGGAAAAATCACCCTGATGAACTTTTTAGTCAAATCTTCCAGTTGACCTATTTGCTTATGGCCCTGCCTAACAACAACCTAACAACTTTTTAAAAAAATTATATGAGCAAAAAATATTCCATTTAATTTGGAACGGCAAGTCAGCCAAGATTAAACAGGCCTATTGATAGAAAGTGCATTTGGAAAGTATTAAGACACCTTGACTATTTCCACATTTTGTTACGTTACAGCCGTATTTTAAAATGTATTTAAATACATTTTTTCCTCATCAATCTACACACAATACCCCATAATTACAGAGCGAAAACAGGTTTGACATTTTTACAAATGTATTATAAATAAACAGAAATACCTTATTTTCTTAAGTATTCAGACCCTTTGTTATGAGACTCCAAATTGAGTTTAGCTGCATCCTGTTTCCATTGATCATCTTTGATGTTGCTACAACTTGATTGGAGTCCACCTGTGGTCAATTGAATTCATTGGACATGATTTGGAAAGGCACGCACCTGAGACAGGATTGTGTTGAGGAACAGATCTGGGGAAGGGTATCAAAAAATGTCAGCAGCATTGAAGGTCCCCAAGAAAGCAGTGGCCTCCATCATTCTTAAATGGGAGAAGTTTGGTACCACCAAGACTCTTCCTAGAGCTGGCCGCCCAGCCAAACTGAGCAATCAGGGGAGAAGGGCATTGGTCAGGGAGGTGACCAAGAACCCAATGGTCACTCTGAAAGAGCTCCAGAGTTCCTCTGTGGAGATGAAAGAACCTACCAGAAGGACAACCATCTCTGCAGCAGTCCACTAATCAGTCCTTTATGGTAGAGCGGCCAGACGGAAGCCACTCTTCAGTAAAAGGCACATGACAGCCCACTTAGTGTTTGCCAAAAAGGCACCTAAAGGACTCTCAGACTATGAGAAACACTGGAGAGACGTGAAAATAGCTGTGCAGCGGCGCTCCCCATCCAATCTGACAGAGCTTGAGAGGATTTGCAGACAAAAATGGAAGAGACTCCCCAAATACAGATGTGCCAAGCTTGTAGCATCATAGCCAAGAAGACTCAATGCTGTAATCACGGCCAAATGTGCTTTCACAAAGTACTGAGTAAAGGGTATGAACTGTGATATCAGTTTTTTATTTACTTCTAAAAACCTGTTTTTGCTTGTCATTATGGGGTATTGTGTGTAGATTGAGGGAATAAAAAATAAATACAAATAAATATATACATTTTACAATAAGGCTGTAACGTAACAAAATGTGGAAAAAGTCAGGGGTCTGAATACTTTCCGAATGCACTGTAATGAATATGAATTTGGAGGGCAAAAATAATTAAACATTAAAGTATTGGACCTCTCAAAGGCTTCAGTTATACAAAAACTATACCTAAATCCAAACTGGTTCTCCAGCAGATTAGTATTAAGGGCTCCCCCAGTGTTCAAGAATGGCCTTTTCCCCTTCATTCAGATTTGGTTATTTGAAGATGAAACAAGCCATAGAAAGTTGGTTGCAATTTCAGTTTAATCCACCAGAAAAGACAGAGCAAATAGTACAATAAATATTCTGGTTAAACTCAAATGCACTAAATTATTTGTATTTTTTTTTTACAGTGTAATATTTGTCAATTATTTCATACTTAGGACTGGTGGAATTGTCACACAAGCAGCTAACAAAACTATTGAAATGTCTGCTCTATCCAAAATTACAACAAACTAATTGCAGAATTTCAGTAAAAATGGAAGAGGCAATTGGATGAGGGAGAAGAAGGTAAGGAAGGACCTTGTCTGTCAGCCCTGCATTAAAGACCAAAGCAGGTTAAAGAAAATTATAAATAATTTCATTTCAGGACCCAAACATTGACAGCTGTGCCATACAGGTAGCAAAATATTGTAGTTGGGTAGAAATTTTTGATGTACCGATGCAATGGTACATGTTTTAGGAACTGATACGCAATATGACGCTGGATTCAAAATGTATGAGTTTTTCTATTTAAATTATACCAAATTCTTGCAACCAGTAGAATGTTTATATATACAGTTGAAGTTGGAAGTTTACATACACTTAGGTTGGTGTCATTAAAACTCGTTTTTCAACCACTCCACAAATTTCTTGTTAACAAACTATAGTTTTGGCAAGTTGGTTAGGCTATCTACTTTGTGCATGACATAAGTTATTTTTCCAATAATTGTTAAGGCAGATTATTTCACTTATTATAATTCACTGTATCATAATTCCAGTGGGTCAGAAGTTCACATACACTAAGTTGACTGTGCCTTTAAACAGCTTGGAAAATTCCAGAAAATGATGTCATGGCTTTAGAAGCTTCTGATAGGCTAATTGACATCATATGAGTCAATTGGAGGTGTACCTGTGGATGTATATCAAGGCCCACCTTAAAACTCAGTGCCTCTTTGCTTGACATCATGGGAAAATCAAAAGAAATCAGCCAAGACCTCAGAAAAACAATTGTAGACCTCCACAAGCCTGGTTGATCCTTGGGAGCAATTTCCAAACGCCTGAAGGTACTACGTTAATCTGTACAAACAATAGTACGCAAGTATAAACACCATGGGACCATGCAGCCATCATACCGCTCAGGAAGTAGACGTGTTTTGTCTCCTAGAGATGAACAAACTTTGGTGCGAAAAGTGCAAATCAATCCCAGAACAACAGCAAAGGAGCTTGTGAAGATGCTGAAGGAAACAGGTACAAAAGTATCTATATCCACAGTAAAACAAGTCCTATATCGACATAACCTGAAAGGCTGCTCAGCAAGGAAGAAGCCACTGCTTCAAAACTGCCACAAAAAAGCCAGACTACAGTTTGCAACTGCACATGGGGACAAAGATTGTACTTTTTGGAGAAATGTCCTCTGGTCTGATGAAAAAGAAAACTGTTTGGCCAGAATGCCCAACCATCGTTACGTTTGGAGGAAAACGGGGGATGCTTGCAACCTGAACAACACCATCCCAACTCTGAAGCACGGGGGTGGCAGCATCATGTTGTGGGGGTGCTTTGTTGCAGGAGGGATTGGTGCACTTCACAAAATAGATGGCATCATGAGGGCGGAAAATGATGTGGATATATTGAAGCAACGTCTCAAGACATCAGTCAAAAAGTTAATGCTTGGTCGCTAATGGGTCTTCCAAATGGACAATGACCCCAAGCATACTTCCAAAGTTGTGTCAAAATAGCTTAAGGACAACAATGTCAAGGTATTGGAGTGGCCATCACAAAGCCCTGACCTCAATTCTATAGAAAATGTGTGAGCAGAACTGAAAAAGTGTGTGCGAGCATGGAGGCCTACAAACCTGACTCAGTTACACCAGCTGTCAGGAGGGATGGTACAAAATTCACCCATCTTATTGTAGGAAGCTTGTGGAAGGCTACCCAAAATGTTTGACCCAAGTTAAACAATTTAAAGGCAATGCTACCAAATACTAATTGAGTGTATGTAAACTTCTGACCCACTGGGAATGTGATGAAATAAATAATTCTCTCAACTACTTTTCTGACATTTCACATTCTTAAAATAAAGTGGTGATCCTAACTGACCTAAGACAGGGAACCTTTGCTAGGATTACATGTCAGGAATTGTGAAAAAATGAGTTGAAATGTATTTGGCTAAGGTGTATGTAAACTTCTGACAATATATATATGGGGGATACAAACATCCCAGTTGTTCAGATTTTGCTGCAAAGAGACAATCATCAGATCACTTCTTTGGTACTGCCCAGATGAAGCATGTTTAGGAATGGCTGAAGAACTGCAACATTTACCTGGAGCTAACTCTGCAAATACCACTGCTGGGTGATTTAACAAGTCATATTCAATCGATCAATATAATAAAATAAGTCTCAGAACAAAAATGTTTGCTTTAGTTACAATCTGTATAAACTGTGAGAATAGAAAAGTTCAGGACTTTTATGAAACAGCACAGTTTAAAAATACATGGCAAATAGAAATCAAAACTGGATGGTGTTCAGAGATAGATGGGAGGGGTGAGGGGAGCGCTGAAGGGTGGGACTAAAAAGAACAAAACAAGATGACTAATGTGTCCATAAAATGTATATAGTGTGTGTCAGCAGGAAGTCAAAGCCTACGTATTGTTGTCCATTAGTCTTCTCCAATTAGGGGAGGGATGGGGAGGACAGCCGAAAGGGAGGAGGTCAGAGAACTGGCAGTGTGGTGCCAGGACAACAATCTCTCCCTCAGTGTGAGCAATACAAAGGAGCTGATCGTGGACTACTGGAAACATCAGCAGGGCTGTAGTGGAGCGGGTCGAGAGTTTCAAGTTTCTTGGTGTCCACATCACCAACGATCTATTATGGTCCAAACACACCAAGACAGTCGTGAAGAGGGCACGCCTCAGGAGACTGAAAAGATTTGGCATGGGTCCCCCAGAACCTCAAAAAGTTCTACAACTGCACCATCGAGAGCATCGTGACCGGTTGCATCACCGCCTAGTATGGCAACTGCTCGGCATCTGACCGTAAGGCGCTACAGAGGGTAGTGCGAATGGCCCAGTACATCACTAGGGACAAGCTTCCTGCCATCCAGGACCTATATAATAGGCGGAGTCAGAGGAAAGCCCATAAAATAACCAGAAAAACAGTCTCTCATTTACATATTGGCATGATATTGATGAGTGTTTCATCAAAATAATTTCTTTGCTGCTGCTTCCAAGTCATAGGACTGTTTTCTCTGCTACCACACGGCAAGTGGTACCGGAGCGCCAAGTCGAGGACCAAAAGGCTCGTTAACAGCTTCTTCCCCCAAGCCATAAGACTGCGGAACAATTAATCAAATGGCCACCAGACTATTACATTAACCCCCCAACCCCCCCTCCCAATTGTTTTGTACACTGCTGCTACTCGCTGTTTATCTATGCATAGTCACTTCACCCCTACCTATAAGTACCTATTACCTCTAACCTGTACCTACGCGCACTGACTCGTTACCGGCACCCCCTGTATATAGCCTCGTTGTTATGTTATTGTGTTACTTTTATTATTTTTTACTTTAGTTTATTTGGTAAATATTTTCTTAACTCTTCTTGAACTGCATTGTTGGTTAAGGGCTTGTCAGTAAGCATTTCGTGGTAAGGTCTACACTTGTGGTATTCGGCACATGACAAAGATTGATTTGATTTGGTGGAGTTAGGGGGAAAATAATAAAGGAAAATATTCACTACCGTTCAAAAGATTGGGATCCTTAGACATGTCCTTGTTTTTGAAAGAAAAGCATTTTTTTTGTCCATTAAAATAACATCAAATCAGAAATACAGTGTAGACATTGTTAATGTTGTAAATTACTATTGTAGCTGGAAACGGCTGATTTTGAATAGAATATCTACATAGGCGTACAGAGGCCCATTATCAACAACCATCACTCCTGTGTTCCAATGGCACGGTGTTAGCCAATCCAAGTTGATCATTTTAAAAGGCTAATTGATCATTAGAAACCCCTTTTGCAATTATGTTAGCACAGCTGAAAAGTGTTGTCCTGATTAAAGAATCAATAAAACTGGCTTTCTTTAGACTAGTTGAGTATCTGGAGCATCAAAATTTGTTGGTTCGACTACAGGCTCAAAATGGCCAAAAACAAAGCACTTTCTTCTGAAACTCGTCAGTCTATTCTTGTTCTGAGAAATGAAGGCTATTCCATGCGAGAAATTGACAAGAAACTGAAGATGTTGTACTTGAGAAATGTAGTACAAAAATAAACCACTGGGTTCCTTGTGTTAAATAACTTGATTTAAACATAAGTGTGGTCAGTATTCTAAAATGTGTTCCGAGTCCCCCTTACCAGTCCGTGATAATCTGACTGTCCCAAATCCCCTTGGAGCCTCTGTTCCTGCAAGCCATTTTATATATCTGGCTAAATAAAATGTAGGCTAAACAGCATTTGTGATTCACCTTGTGTGCCATGATGCCATTGGTTTCTGGGACCAATCAGAACGGTTAGAATGTGTTTGCGTTCCAAGAAATCTTTGGGGAGACTCATTGCAGAGAAGAAACTAATGTCTGTGGCGCAGCGTTTGGCCGTATAGCAAGGAGTTTGGGTAGCCAGGCAACGATGTCAAATAGTGAGCATAGTATTTCCCCTTTCTCTGTCAAACAGTATTTATGGACCAGTCCATTGAGTCAAAAGAGGAAGTGAAGCCAGAGTGGGGACTGGTGCTATTTCTGATTTATACTGAACAAAAATACACTGCTCAAAAAAATAAAGGGAACACTTAAACAACAATGTAACTCCAAGTCAATCACACTTCTGTGAAATCAAACTGTCCACTTAGGAAGCAACACTGATCTACAATAAATTTCACATGCTGTTGTGCAAATGGAATAGACAACAGGTGGCAATTAACAAGGCACCCCCAATAAAGGAGTGGTTCTGCAGGTGGCAACCACAGACCACTTCTCAGTTCCTATGCTTCCTGGCTGATGTTTTGGTCACTTTTGAATGCTGGCGGTGCTTTCACTCTAGTGGTAGCATGAGACGGAGTCTACAACCCACACAAGTGGCTCAGGTAGTGCAGCTCATCCAGGATGGAACATCAATGCGAGCTGTGGCAAGAAGGTTTGCTGTGTCTGTCAGCATAGTGTCCAGAGCATGGAGGCGCTACCAGGAGACAGGCCAGTACATCAGGAGATGTGGAGGATGCCGTAGGAGGGCAACAACCCAGCAGCAGGACCGCTACCTCTGCCTTTGTGCAAGGAGGAGCAGGAGAAGCACTGCCAGATCCCTGCAAAATGACCCCCAGCAGGCCACAAATGTGCATGTGTCTGCTCAAACGGTCAGAAACAGACTCCATGAGGGTGGTATGAGGGCCCGACGTCCACAGGTGGGGGTTGTGCTTACAGCCCAACACCGTGCAGGACGTTTGGCATTTTGGGCACTGGCGCCCTGTGCTCTTCACAGAAAAAAGCAGGTTCACACTGAGCACGTGACAGAGTCTGGAGACGCCGTGGAGAACGTTCTGCTGCCTGCAACATCCTCCAGCATGACCGGTTTGGCGGTGGGTCAGTCATGGTGTGGGGTGGCATTTCTTTGGGGGGGCCGCACAGCCCTCCATGTGTTCGCCAGAGGTAGCCTGACTGCCATTAGGTACCGAGATGAGATCCTCAGACCCCTTGTGAGACCATATGCTGGTGCGGTTGGCCCTGGGTTCCTCCTAATGAAAGACCTCATGTGACTGGAGTGTGTCAGCAGTTCCTGCAATAGAAAGGCATTGATGCTATGGACTGGCCCGCCCGTTCCCCAGACCTGAATCCAATTGAGCACATCTGGGACATCATGTCTCGCTCCATCCACCAACGCCACGTTGCACCACAGACTGTCCAGGAGTTTGCGGATGCTTTAGTCCAGGTCTGGGAGGAGATCCCTCAGGAGACCATCCGCCACCCCATCAGGAGCATGCCCAGGTGTTGTAGGGAGGTCATACAGGCACGTGGACACCACACACACTACTGAGCCTCATTTTGACTTGTTGTAAGGACATTACATCAAAGTTGGATCAGCCTACAGTGTGGATTTCCACTTTAATTTTGAGTGTCACTCCAAATCCAGACCTCCATGGGTTGATACATTTGATTTCCATTGATCATTTTTGTGTAATTTTGTTGTCAGCACATTCAACTATGTAAAGAAAAAAAGTATTTACTAAGAATATTTCATCCATTCAGATCTAGGATGTGTTATATTAGTGTTCCCTTTATTTTTATGAGCAGTGTATAAACACATGTAAAAGTGTTGGTCCCATGTTTCAAGAGCTGAAATAAGATCCCAGAAATGGTCCATCCGCACAAAAAGCTCCCCCCCCCAAAATTGCACAAATTTGTTCACATCCCTGTTAGTGAGCATTTTGTCCTTTGCCAAGACATGCCCCACCTGTCAGGTGGATGGGTTATCAAGAAGCTGATGAGACAGCATGATCATTACACAGGTGCACCTTGTGGTGGGGACAATAAAAGGCCTCCACATCGTCTGTGACCAGCCACCGGGACAGCTGATGAAACTGAGGATTATTTCTGTCTGTAATGAAGCCCTTTAGTGGGGAAAAACTAAATCAGATTTGGGAGCCAGCCCCAGCCAGACGGTGTACTTGGCTCCCAAATGGGTGGGCCAATGCACTCCCAACTCCACCCATGCCTGCGCCCCTGTCCAGTCATGTGAAATCCATAGATTAGGGCCTAATGAATTTATTTAAATTGACTGATTTCATTATATGAACTGTAACTCAGCAACGGAGTAAAATAGTTGAAATTGTTGCATGCTGTATTTATATTTTTGTTCTATAATCAAATCAAATCTTATTTGTCACATACACATGGTTAGCAGATGTTAATGCGAGTGTAGCGAAATGCTTGTGCTTCTAGTTCCGACAATGCAGTAATAACCAACAAGTAATCTAACTAACAATTCCAAAACTACTGTCTTATACACAGTGTAAGGGGATAAAGAATATGTACATAAGGATATATGAATGAGTGATGGTACAGAGCAGCATAGGCAAGATACAGTAGATGGTATTGAGTACAGTATATACATATGAGATGAGTATGTAAACAAAGTGGCATAGTTAAAGTGGCTAGTGATACATGTATTACATAAGGATGCAGTCGATGATATAGAGTACAGTATATACGTATGCATATGAGATGAATAATGTAGGGTAAGTAACATTATATAAGGTAGCATTGTTTAAAGTGGCTAGTGATACATTTACATCATTTCCCATTATTAAAGTGGCTGGAGTTGAGTCAGTGTCAGTGTGTTGGCAGCAGCCACTCAATGTTAGTGGTGGCTGTTTAACAGTCTGATGGCCTTGAGATAGAAGCTGTTTTTCAGTCTCTCGGTCCCAGCTTTGATGCACTTGTACTGACCTCGCCTTCTGGATGATAGCGGGGTGAACAGGCAGTGGCTCGGGTGGTTGTTGTCCTTGATGATCTTTATGGCCTTCCTGTAACATCGGGTGGTGTAGGTGTCCTGGAGGGCAGGTAGTTTGCCCCCGGTGATGCGTTGTGCAGATCTCACTACCCTCTGGAGAGCCTTACGGTTGAGGGCGGAGCAGTTGCCGTACCAGGCGGTGATACAGCCCGCCAGGATGCTCTCGATTGTGCATCTGCAGAAGTTTGCGAGTGCTTTTGGTGACAAGCCGAATTTCTTCAGCCTCCTGAGGCCTTCTTCACGATGCTGTCTGTGTGAGTGGACCAATTCAGTTTGTCTGTGATGTGTATTAGTTCCAAGATGGCGTAGCAGTCGGACGTGTGTTTTGTCTTGTCCCGTCCTGTCTAGTGTAAATATAGTTTTCTTCGTTTTTTTTTTTTTCTGTATATATTTCGTACATATTTTAATCTCACTTTCAAACTAGAGCTGAATATACTCTCCTGCAACCCGCATCACCCAATGTGGTACGGATCCGCTTTTTCTATACTTTACTTTAGAACCGGAACCACCATCAGAAGCTAGCCAGCTAACTAGCTACTAGCTCGTACTCAGTTAGCCATTGCTAGCGGTCTTCTAAGCTAACTAGAACACCAGCGCGACATCAACCCAGAGCATATCAGACTGCTCTTTCTCTACCACATCTCCGGATTCCTACCGCAAGCTCTGAACCTTTACACCGGATCATCGCAACTAGCTAGCTGCAATTCCGAGTGGCTACTCCTGGCCAACGTCTCTGGCCCAAAACAAGCTACAGTTAGCCTTGAGCTAAGCCCACCTCCCGACTAGCCGAAGAGGCCCAACGATACCTCTTTCGCCAATTGGCCTGGACCCTTTACTGCCGACACGGAGCGCCGCCGATCCATCACGACTGGTCCGCCGACATAATCGTCCGAGGTGGTTTCAACAGGCTTTTTCGTTGCGACATCGCCAAAGATCCATCTGCTGGCCAAGGCCCGCGAGCTTTCTGAAACGCTGTGTCTCCAGCTCAACCAGCGTACTAGAGCTCCTGTAGCATACTCCTGGGCTACAATTACCCGGGCCCACGACCGGTCTGTCGATGTCACCGCAAGAAGAGGAATAAACAGACTCACCCCATCGCGACGTCCCCAAAGGTTAGCTCTCTAGCCCTCGCTATCTCCCTACTTGCTAATTCGGCCTGCTAACGGCTAGCTTGTCTAGCCCGGGCCTACGAACTGGTAGCTTGTTAGCACAGGCCTGCTAACCATCTGACTCACCTCATCCCAAACACTTCTGAACACATTTACTTTCCATCTCTCTTTGATTTTTATTTGTTTATACCTTCCGGAAACCTGCCTCACCCACTGTGATACGGATTCGCTATCACTTTTAATTTTTATTTTATTTTTATGACACACTCAAGAACCTCCAGACGCTAACCAGCTAACTAGCTACAAGCTATTTAGTCATTGTTAGTTGTTTTTTTAAAAACCTGGATAACACTCGCCAGCCCAGCTTCCCTGCCCATCCACCGCTGCCCCTGGACACTGATCTCTTGGCTACATAGCTGACACACGCTGGACTGTCCATTAATCACGGTACTCCATTCTGCTTGTTTGTTTATCTGTCGGCCCAGTTGCCTAGTCAACGCCATTTTACCTGCTGTTTGTTGTGCTAGCTGATTAGCCTCGCCTACTGTTTTTAGCTAGCTTTCCCAATTCAACACCTGTGATTACTGTATGCCTCGCTGTATGTCTCCCCCAAATGTCAATATGCCTTGTATACTGTTGTTCAGGTTAGTTATCATTGTTTTAGTTCACAATGGAGCCCCTAGATCCACTCTGCATACCCCTGTTACCTCCTTTGTCCCACCTCCCACACATGCGGTGACCTCACCCATTACAACCAGCATGTCCAGAGATACAACCTCTCTCATCATCACCCAGTGCCTGGGCTTACCTCCGCTGTACCCGCACCCCACCATACCCCTGTCTGCGCATTATGCCCTGAATATATTCTACCATGCCCAGAAACCTGCTCCTCTCATCCTCTGCCCCCAACGCTCTAGGCGACCAGTTTTGATAGCCTTTAGCCGCACCCTCATACTACTCCTTCTCTGTTCCGCGGGTGATGTGGAGGTAAACCCAGGCCCTGCATGTCCCCAGGTACCCTCATTTGTTGACTTCTGTGATCGAAAAAGTCTTGGTTTTATGCATGTCAACATCAGAAGCCTCCTCCCTAAGTTTGTTTTACTCACTGCTTTAGCACACTCTGCTAACCCTGATGTCCTTGCCGTGTCTGAATCCTGGCTCAGGAAGGCCACCAAAAATTCAGAGATTTCCATACCCAACTATAACATCTTCCGTCAAGATAGAACTGCCAAAGGGGGCGGAGTCGCAGTCTACTGCAGAGATAGCCTGCAAAGTAATGTCATACTTTCCAGGTCCATACCCAAACAGTTTGAACTACTAATCTTGAAAATTACTCTCTCCAGAAACAAGTCTCTCACTGTTGCCGCCTGCTACCGACCCCCGTCAGCTCCCAGCTGTGCCCTGGACACCATTTGTGAATTGATCGCCCCCATCTAGCTTCAGAGTTTGTTCTGTTAGGTGACCTAAACTGGGATATGCTTAACACCCCGGCAGTCCTACAATCTAAGCTAGATGCCCTCAATCTCACTCAAATCATCAAGGAACCCACCAGGTACAACCCTAACTCTGTAAACAAGGGCACCCTCATAGACGTCATCCTGACCAACTGGCCCTCCAAATATACCTCCGCTGTCTTCAACCAGGATCTCAGCGATCACTGCCTCATCGCCTGTATCCGCCACGGAGCCGCAGTCAAACGACCACCCCTCATCACTGTCAAACGCTCCCTAAAACACTTCTGTGAGCAGGCCTTTCTAATCGACCTGGCCCGTGTATCCTGGAAGGACATTGACCTCATCCCGTCAGTTGAGGATGCCTGGTCATTCTTTAAAAGTAACTTCCTCACCATTTTAGATAAGCATGCTCCGTTCAAAAATGCAGAACCAAGAACAGATACAGCCCTTGGTTCACTCCAGACCTGACTGCCCTCGACCAGCACAAAAACATCCTGTGGCGGACTGCAATAGCATCGAATAGCCCCGTGATATGCAACTGTTCAGGGAAGTCAGGAACCAATACACGCAGTCAGTCAGGAAAGCTAAGGCCAGCTTCTTCAGGCAGAAGTTTGCATCCTGTAGCTCCAACTCCAAAAGTTCTGGGACACTGTGAAGTCCATGGAGAACAAGAGCACCTCCTCCCAGCTGCCCACTGCACTGAGGCTAGGAAACACGGTCTCCACCGATAAATCCATGATTATCGAAAACTTCAATAAGCACTTCTCAATGGCTGGCCATGCCTTCCGCCTGGCTACTCCAACCTCGGCCAACAGCTCCGCCCCGTAGTTCCTCACCCAAGCCTCTCCAGGTTCTCCTTTACCCAAATCCAGATAGCAGATGTACTGAAAGAGCTGCAAAACCTGGACCCGTACAAATCAGCTGGGCTTGACAATCTGGACCCGCTATTTCTGAAACTATCTGCCGCCATTGTCGCAACCCCTATTACCAGCCTGTTCAACCTCTCTTTCATATCGTCTGAGATCCCCAAGGATTGAAAGCTGCCGCAGTCATCCCCCTCTTCAAAGGGGGAGACACCCTGGACCCAAATTGCTATAGACCTATATCCATCCTGCCCTGCCTATCTAAGGTCTTCGAAAGCCAAGTCAACAAACAGGTCACTGACCATCTCGAATCCCACCGTACCTTCTCCGCTGTGCAATCTGGTTTCCGAGCCGGTCACGGGTGCACCTCAGCCACACTCAAGGTACTAAATGATATCATAACCGCCATCGATAAAAGACAGTACTGTGCAGCCGTCTTCATCGACCTCGCCAAGGCTTTCGACTCTGTCAATCACCAAATTCTTATCGGCAGACTCAACAGCCTCGGTTTTTCGGATGACTGCCTTGCCTGGTTCACCAATTACTTTGCAGACAGAGTTCAGTGTGTCAAATCAGAGGGCATGCTGTCCGGTCCTCTGGCAGTCTCTATGGGGGTGCCACAGGGTTCAATTCTCGGGCCGACTCTTTTCTCTGTATATATCAATGATGTTGCTCTTGCTGCGGGCGATTCCCTGATCCACCTCTACGCAGACGACACCATTCTATATACTTTCGGCCCGTCATTGGACACTGTGCTATCAAACCTCCAAACGAGCTTTAATGCCATACAGCACTCCTTCCGTGGCCTCCAACTGCTCTTAAACGCGAGTAAAACCAAATGCATGCTTTTCAACCGATCGCTGCCTGCACCCGCATGCCCGACTAGCATCACCACCCTGGATGGTTCCAACCTTGAATATGTGGACATCTATAAGTACCTAGGTGTCTGGCTAGACTGCAAACTCTCCTTCCAGACTCACATCAAACATCTCCAATCAAAAATCAAATCCAGAGTCGGCTTTCTATTCCGCAACAAAGCCTCCTTCACTCACGCTGCCAAGCTTACCCTAGTAAAACTGACTATCCTACCGATCCTCGACTTCGGCGATGTCATCTACAAAATGGCTTCCAACACTCTACTCAGCAAACTGGATGCAGTCTATCACAGTGCCATCCGTTTTGTCACTAAAGCACCTTATACCACCCACCACTGTGACTTGTATGCTCTAGTCGGCTGGCCCTCACTACATATTCGTCGCCAGACCCACTGGCTCCAGGTCATCTACAAGTCCATGCTAGGTAAAGCTCCGCCTTATCTCAGTTCACTGGTCACGATGGCAACACCCATCCGTAGCACGCGCTCCAGCAGGTGTATCTCACTGATCATCCCTAAAGCCAACACCTCATTTGGCCGCCTTTCGTTCCAGTACTCTGCTGCCTGTGACTGGAACGAATTGCAAAAATCGCTGAAGTTGGAGACTTTTATCTCCCTCTCCAACTTCAAACATCAGCTATCCGAGCAGCTAACCGATCGCTGCAGCTGTACATAGTCTATAGGTAAATAGCTCACCCTTTTTCACCTACCTCATTCCCATACTGTTTTTATACTGTTTTTATTTATTTACTTTTCTGCTCTTTTGCACACCAATATCTCTACCTGTACATGCCCATCTGATCATTTATCACTCCAGTGTTAATCTGCAAAATTGTATTATTCGCCTACCTCCTCATGCCTTTTGCACACATTGTATATAGACTACCCATTTTTTCTACTGTGTTATTGACTTGCTAATTGTTTACTCCATGTGTAACTCTGTGTTGTCTGTTCACACTGCTATGCTTTATCTTGGCCAGGTCGCAGTTGCAAATGAGAACTTGTTCTCAACTAGCCTACCTGGTTAAATAAAGGTGAAATAAAAAATAAATAAATAAAAATGCCGAGGAACTTAAAACTCACTACCCTCTCCACTACTGTTCCATCGATGTGGATAGGGAGGTGTTCCCTCTGCTGTTTCCTGAAGTCCACAATCATCTCCTTAGTTTTGTTGACGTTGAGTGTGAGGTTATTTTCCTGACACCACACTCCGAGGGCCCTCACCTCCTCCCTCCCTGTAGGCAGTCTCGTCGTTGTTGGTAATCAAGCCTACCACTGTTGTGTCGTCCTCAAACTTGATGATTGAGTTGCGGTCCTTCTGTAGCTCAGTTGGTAGAGCATGGCGCTTGTAACGCCAGGGTAGTGGGTTCGATTCCCGGGACCACCCATACGTAGAATGTATGCACACATGACTGTAAGTCGCTTTGGATAAAAGCGTCTGCTAAATGGCATATATTATTATTATTATTATTATAGTTGGAGGCAGTCGTGGGTGAACAGGGAGTACAGGAGAGGGCTCAGAACGCACCCTTGTGGGGCCCCAGTGTTGAGGATCAGCGGGGAGATGTTGTTGCCTACCCTCACCACCTGGGGGCGGCCCGTCAGGAAGTCCAGTACCCAGTTGCACAGGGCGGGGGTCGAGACCCAGGGTCTCGAGCTTGATGACGAGCTTGGAGGGTACTATGGTGTTGAATGCCGAGCTGTAGTCTATGAACAGCATTCTCACATAGGTATTCCTCTTGTCCAGATGGGTTAGGGCAGTGTGGTTGAGATTGCATCGTCTGTGGACCTATTTCGGCAGTAAGCAAATTGGAGTGGGTCTAGGGTGTCAGGTAGGGTGGAGGTGATATGGTCCTTGACTAGTCTCTCAAAGCACTTCATGATGACGGAAGTGAGTGCTACGGGGCGGTAGTCGTTCAGCTGTTACCCTAGCTTTCTTGGGAACAGGAACAATGGTGGCCCTCTTGAAGCATGTGGGAACAGCAGACTGGTATAGGGATTGATTGAATATGTCCGTAAACACACTGGCTAGCTGGTCTGCGCATGCTCTGAGGGCGCGGCTGGGGATGCCGTCAGGGCCTGCAGCCTTGCGAGGGTTAACACGTTTAAATGTCTTACTCACCTCGGCTGCAGTGAAGGAGAGACCGCACGTTTCCGTTGCAGGCCGTGTCAGTGGCACTGTATTGTCCTCGAAGCGGGCAAAAAAGTTATTTAGTCTGCCTGGGAGCAAGACATCCTGGTCCGTGACTGGGCTGGTTTTCTTCTTGTAGTCCGTGATTGACTGTAGACCCTGCCACATGCCTCTTGTGTCTGAACCGTTGAATTGAGATTCTACTTTGTCTCAGTACTGACACTTAGCTTGTTTGATAGCCTTGCGGAGGGAATAGCTGCACTGTTTGTATTTGGTCATGTTACCAGACACCTTGCCCTGATTAAAAGCAGTGGTTTTTGCGCTTTCAGTTTCACGCGAATGCTGCCATCAATCCACGGTTTCTGGTTGGGGAATGTTTTAATCGTTGCTATGGGAACGACCTCTTCAACGCACGTTCTAATAAACTTGCACACCGAATCAGCGTATTCGTCAATATTGTTAACTGACGCAATACGAAACATATCCCAGTCCATGTGATTTAAGCAGTCTTGGAGTGTGGAGTCAGCTTGGTCGGACCAGCGTTGGACAGACCTCAGCGTGGGAGCCGCTTGTTTTAGTTTGTCTGTAGGCAGGGATCAACAAAATGGAGTCGTGGTCAGCTTTTCCAAAAGGGGGGCGGGGCAGGGCCTTATATGCGTCGCGGAAGTTAGAGTAACAATGATCCAAGGTTTTTCCACCCCTGGTTGCGCAATCGATATAGTTAAAGATCAACGAATATCCTACTCCTAGAATCTTAAAAATTACACTTTTATAAACATACTTTTAATTGATTGGCATCAATTGTGCACAGTGATTTGAATCGATTGATTTCTTGTTTTGATCTATGTTTCACTGTATATTATTAGGCCATCACCTGCTGTACATTTGAATTCTGTGTCATTTTCTGGTTATAATTGATTTTGTAAAGTGATTTCAACTGCTGTATGAAAGTGATTTTGATGGATGGCAAAGATAACAAGCTTATACGGTCCAATCTGCTACTGCTAAATAGTTGTAGTGTGGGGGACAAAGAAAACAAGACATCAAAGTACAAAACTTTTTAAATGTTTTAATTTTCTATGATCAAAACATCTAGAAAAATATACAACAAATGCTTAACCTTTCACAACATTGAACGTTTGAAAGAAAAAAATAACATAAAAGTAAAGGAATATTCACATTTTTCCCCCATTATCGATAAAAGCACATTCATTTCTTGTTCCTTTCTTTTATAGCATCGTTTTTGTTTGTTGTCGTCGGTTATGCCAGGTTTTTATTAAATGTCACCACAGTAGCCCGAGTCGTTGGACAGCTGCGAGTTTGAGCTGCGGTTGGATGAGGAGTTCCAAATGTCCAGGTTCATGTGGGGGCCGAAAGGGTTGAAGCTGGAGTACTGCTTGGGGCGGCACATGCCCCCGGGCTCCCGGTTGAAGGGGGCGTGAGGCGGGGTGATGGGGCAGACGGGGGACATGGGGGCTGAGCGCTCGGGTTGGAAGTGGCTTTGGTACGGCTCACTCTGGGGGGTCCAGATGGAACCAAACAGACTGGACATGGGGGACAGGCTCCTGGTGCCGGGGAAATATGGCTAAGGGGGAACAGAGTGAGAAAAAAAAACATGGTTTAGAAAAGATATGCCACCATTTATTTAACAAAAATTATAATATTAAAATGTTGCTGGACACTTCAGTGAGGGCAAAAATCTAATAGTAAATATCAAGTTTAATATCAAGGAATATTTCACTTTCTCTGTTCAAAGGAGTAACACATTTGTGCATGAGGCAGTGGTGCAATAATGAGGTGCGACTCGGGTTTCGTCCATTATCTGGAAGACCGTGTCAGTGGAGGAAAGGGAGAAAGGAATGAGGTTGAGAGGCGGACCCTCAGTCTGCTGCTCTCTCCCTCCGCTGAACAAGCCCATCAGATGCAGGTACCATCAGCCCAGTAATTTTTTTTAAATGTATGCTGTGCTTCACACGTTCTGCCCCTAAACAAGGCAGTTAACCCACTGTTCCTAGCCCGTCATTGTAAATAAGATTTTTTTATTAACTGACTTGCCTAGTTAAATAAAAGGTCAAATAAAAATAAAAAAAATACAACAACGGATCTATTACTGGTGTGATCGTATAGCCTCTCGTATTTCAAATTTGAAAAAACGGCCTGAACAACAGCGCATTGGCAGGGCAATTCAAGCAAAGCCAATATTCAGTCATAACTTATTGGGCCTATAGTTTACTGCACAAACCTCATTTGCCACGGTACTGTTTTAAATTGGTTAATGTTGCATAGGCTTAAGTTGTTAATGTCGGGAAAAAAATCTGAGCGGTAGATCTCAGCTTGCATTTTGACTCAAATTGATCTTGACTCAGAAAAGGTTGGTGACCACTGTTCTAGAGTTCACTTAACACTATTAACATTTCCCTATACTGTTGCAATTGTGATCGAATCAACGCAATATTAGCCACTTTCTATGCAACATACCTAAACTATGCAAGAGATTTTGTTGTAGACAGAGCGCATAGGAGTAGGATTCAATTGCATTTATACTCAATACTTCGCCCGTACTCTACACAGACTTGTGCGGCATAAACAATCAGGGCTGCAGTAGGCCACTGTTAAAACTAACTGAAAGCAGTCTTCACATTAAACGTGCATTGGAAGTTGCACCAAATTTTCACAACATTCAAGTTTGCACTCATCAAACCAGAAATTTGCTCAGTGCCCAACAAAAATTTGAGGGAACATTGCACACAAGACATAATGGAGGTGGTCGGGATCTTGATAAATACAAGCATAAAAGCTTCATTTGATACAGGCTTGTCACCACTAGTATGTTGGTGTTCACTTTCTGGTTCTTGTTAGAAAATAATTAAATACATTCCACTTATGTGACTTTTACCAAGAATTAGGAAAAGAAAGGTATCATCAATGTCATCAAGCAGTCAGTGACATTGTGTTTTGGTCTAAATAACAGGTAAACAATGCTCTCTAAAATAAAGCCCAACCGAAAGACTATGATCGACATTGTATTGACCCATGCTGAGGCCAGAACCATGGTAGTTTGTGAAAAGTGGAAGTTGTCCACGCAAGAGAAGCAGACAAAGCCTCACTCCCTAGATTCCCAATCAAACCGCAGAGGTTGAAGTTCCTATTTTCTAAGCTCCATCTGCTTTTTATAAATCACAGTTAGATTGTGATGTTAAAATGTGATAACCAAAGACAGCACCAGTAAAAGGGAAAAACAGGACACAGAGGTCAAAGGGCGTTTCAGAAAACAGATTCAGATGAGTTACAATAACACTGACATTGATTATCCATTTAAATAATATCAAACAATCTTTTATACTTTATATTAATATCATAAATATATAACATTACATACTAAGCTTTACTGAGACAGATTTAGTAAGCGTTTGCATATGGCTTTTTCCACAGGGTAAAATAAAGGTTTGGAGAAAAATAATAATAATGTTAAGTGTAAATGAAGGCCATTCGTCTTTGGTGCAGAAGCTTAGTAAACCTGGCACAAAGCCAAGTGGTTAGGACTAGGTCATTGACTGAGGCAGACAGGGGGACAGTAATGATAGATATTAGGGGGATTAGGTTGAATGGAGCCAGCAGCGGGTCCCGGAGGTTTACCTTGCTGCCCACACAGCCGGCTGTATCCCAGGACGAGGGAGCCTCCTGGGAACATTCCTCTCTCCAGCTGGGCTGGTGGCTGTAGGCTACCGTCTGGCTCTCTGGCTGGCATGGGAAACTGTTGTGGAAGTTGGTGTTGCCTGCGGACCGATGGTAAGGACACAATGGTAAGTGGTTTCCCCATGATATTTCACCAGGTTGTCCCATTGAGATCAAAAGTCCTTTTTCAAGGGAGACCTGTATAAGACATTTTACACACAATAACACAGTAGCTTTGACGCCTACCTGCTGACACGTAGTTGCCCTGGTCACAGTACACGTACGGGCTGTTACATTGGCTGTTGGCACTGTTCCAAGGGAAGCTGTTCGAGAACAAAAAATTTTGGGGGAAAAAAACACAGAAACACAAAATCGTGAATTAGCTAACACACATAATTTCACAATACATTTCTGTATCTAAATTGACATAACAGAGGTAAAACACATTTTAATTTAAGGATCCCCATTAGCTGCTACCAAGGCAACAGCCACTAGTCCTGGGGTCCAGCAAATTAAGACAGTTGCATACAACAAAAAATATTGCGTGACATTCCATTTCATAACACTCTTCAGAACACATTAAGTGTCTGCCCTCAGGCCACTACTCTACACCACACAATCCATGTGTACTTGTGTGTAGAGTGCGTGTGTTAGTACGTGTATCCCGTGTGTCTCTTCAGTCACCGCTGTTCCATAAGGTACAAGTAGTGAGGCAGTAAATATCTCCTCTACTTTGGGCCATGAGAGATTGATGTGCATATTATTCATGTCAGCATTCCGTTTACATGTACAGGCCAGCCGTGCTGCCCTCTCCTGAGCCAATGTTCCTAAGTCCATCTTTGTGGCACCTGACCACACAACTGGACAGTAGTCCAGGTGCGACAAAACTAGGGTCTGTATGACCTGCCTTGTTGATAGTGCTGTTAAGGCAGAGCAGCGCTTTATTATGGACAGTCTTCTCCCCATCTTAGCTACTGTTGCATCAACATGTTTTGACCATGGCAGTTTACAATTTATCAATGGATTATTTTACCTTTATTTAACTAGGCAAGTCAGTTAAGAACAAAATCTTATTTACAATGACAGCCTAGGAACAGTGGGTTAACTGCCTTGTTCATGGGCAGAAAGACAGATTAGTTCTAGAAATATTTAATAACTTATTTCTTGCTACCCATTCTGAAACTGACTATAGCTTTTTGTTAAGTGTTGCAGTCATTTCAATCGGGTAATAGCTGATGTGTATATTGTTGAGTCATCCGCATACATAGAGACACTGGCTTTACTTAAAGCCAGTGGCATGCCATTAATAAAGATTGAAAAAAGTGAAAGGGCCTAGACTACTGCCTTGGGGAATTCCTGATTCTACCTGTTATGTTAGAGGCTTCCATTAAATAACACCCCCCTGTTCTGTTAAACAGGTAACTCTTTATCAACAATATAGCAGCGGGTGTAAAGCCATAACAAATGTGTTTTTCTAGCAGCATACCATGATCAATAATGCCAAAAGCCGTAACGAAGTCTCAAAACAGCTCCCACAATCGTTTCACTCAGCCAATCATCAGTCATGTGTGTAAGTGCTGTGCTTGTTGAATGTCCTTCCCTATAAGCATGCTGAAAGTCTTGTCAATTTGTTTACTATAAAATAGCATTGTATCTGATCAAACACAATTTCCCCCCCAAAAGTGTACTAAGGGGTGGTAAACAGGCTGATTGGTCAGCTATTTGAGCCAGTAAAGGGGACTTTACTTAGGTAGCGGAATTACTTTTGCTTCCCTCCAGGCCTGAAAGCACACTTTCTTGTAGGCTTACATTTAAGAAACGGCAAACAGGAGTGGCAATATCGTACGCCATCATCCTCAGTCATTTTCCATCCAAGTTGTCAGACCCAGGTGGCTTGTCATTGTTGATAGACAACCATTTCTTCACCTTTTCCGGGCTAATTTTTCGTAAATAATAAGTTACAATGCTTGGCTTTCATATTTTGGTCAGATATACTTGGATGTGTAGTGTCAGCGTTTGTTGCTGGCATGTCATGCTTAAAGTTTGCTAATCTTGCCGATGAAAACAAATCATTAAAGTAGTTGGCAATATCAGTGGGTTGTGATGAATGTGCCACCTGATTCAATGAACGACAGAGCCGAGTGTCTTTTTGCCCTAAATTACAATTAAGGTGCTGTAAAACATATTACTATCATTCATTTATCTTTGTTTCATAGTATAGTTTCTTCTTCTTTTCATTCAATTTAGCCACATGATTTCTCAATTTCCGGTACGTTTGCCAATCGGTTGTGCAGCCAGACTGATTTGCCATTCCTTCTGCCACATCCCTCACAACCAAACAAGTTTTAATGAACATAGGAATCACTACCAAACATATTGTATGACTTCTTATACACTATAAGAGGCCCAGCCTTTGGAACTTTGGTTTTCCTAGCTATGGCTACTATATTGTGATCACAATATCCTATAGATTTTTAATACAAATTTCTGCAGCATTAGTAAAGATGTGATCAATACATGTTGATAATTTCATTCCTGTGCTGTTTGTAAATACCCTGGAAGGTTGATTGATAACCTGAACCAGGTTGCAGACACTGGTCACAGTTTGAAGCTTTTTCTTGAGTGGGCAGCTTGATGAAAGCCAGTTGATATTAAGGTCACCCAAAAAATACACCTCTCTGTTGATTCCACATACATTATCAAGCATTTCACATATATTGATTGTTAGCACTTGGTGGTCTATAACAGCTTCCCAGAATGGGCTTTAGGTGAGGCAGATGAATCTGTAGCCATTTTAATTAAAATCACCTCTAAGCTTTACAGGAATGTGGTTCTGAATATAGACCGTAACATCACCCCCATTGGCATTTCAGTATTTTCTGTAGATGTTATAACCATGTATTGCCAGCACTGTATCAAATGTATTATCTAAGTGAGTTTTAGAGATGGTCAGAATATGAATGTCATCTATTACAAGCAAGTTATTGATTTCATGAACCTTGTTTTTTAGGCTACATATGTTAATGTGGGCAATTTTAAACACTTATGGCATTCTTGATTGTTTTTATTGGGAAGGATATGAGAAGTAGGTAGACATGACAGCGTTCTATTTGTTTGAGCCAATAGTACAGGGTGAGCACTCCCTACTAGGGTACACCGCCTCGGTGCTATAAACTCTGGTTCAGAAGTACATGATTACTGTATAAAATAGCTGTATGATCGACATGGCCTGACAGACAATCAAAATGGCTTCCTAAGCTACAACATGACTGTACAAAAATACACAATTAGTACATTTCGTCTTGGCTTAGTGACGTACCCGTTGAAGGGTGCGGGTGCTGAGGCTTGAGGTACGCAGGGCACGGCCTCTGAGGTGTTGTACCTGAACTCATTGGTGAGGGGCACGGAGGGTGCCGACCACGTCTCCTCAGGTAAATAGTGGCCCGCCACATCTGAGAGAGAAGAGGGAAACAATTATGTTTGTGCGTTTCTAACAGGGAAAGCTGTAACGCAGGCTTTATAGTAGGGTTGGAGAAAAAGCCTGCGTGCTTGGCTGTCCAGAAAAAGCATTGGCCATCCCTGATTTACGACACCAAACATTTACAGAAATCGCAATAATTTGCGAAACGCATTCAATGAATGACAAACACAATACCCTTACATGCTGATTTTACAGCACTTCCCCTTTTAAGGTCAACTTTCTATTTATAATAGACAATACATTTTACACACGGATTCTGATGTACAGGTATGTCAACATTTATTGACTGAGCACTTCACTCACCCATGGTTCTGTCCATGCGGGCTGCTACAGAAGCGAAGCTGGGGGCAAAGCTGGGGGGCACCGGGGTGGGCTCTGTTGGGCTTTGGCAAGGCTCCTTCCTGTACAGATTATTCATGCTGCACACCAGGGGACAGATATAGCACTTTGAGATTGTGTATAATGAAAAACACTTTACAAAAATGTACATAAATAATCATTATTATTGGAACTTCATTAGGGTTTTTGTCATTAAGGACTTTTAGAATGATAGTACACTTCTTGAAACAGTAAGAGCGGTACAGTTAGTTAGAGTATGGCAGTGCTTGCCACACTACAGTTGTGGGTTGAAATGTAAGAAGCTTAAAATAAAAGTCTGCTAAATGACCATAAGAGTATGTCTTCCAATCTATGTGGTTGCTGTGTGTGTGTGTATTTATCCGTCTGTGTGTGATTACATCAGTCAATGTGTGTGTGTGTGTGTGTGTGTGTGTGTGTGTGTGTGTGTACCTCTGGGTCTTGTAGGTGGAGTTCATGGTCTGGTAGCAGTCCCTCTCGGCTGGGTAGACGCCGTACTGCATGGAGTCCCCTGTGGACACAGACACACAGCTACAAACCACAACTCTGACCCTGCTTTCTCATGAAAAACATGGTAGTTCATACATCCTTTTCTCTACCATATCAGCGCCAGAGAGGGGGAGAGTGTGAAAACACTGCAATACTTTTCCAGAATGGTATAAATCAAAATCAGATTGACTGAATTATAGCACATAAAACATTGTACTGGCACGGACAAATAACGAATGGAGGTGGCATTTGGGTGGGAATTCAGGTATTACATTTATTGTAAAACACCTTTCCCCCCCCAGGTTAAAAAAAAATACTTTGTGATAAAATAAACAGTATTATGTGCATCATTTGCCTGGGTGTATTTGCATTCATTAATACATTTTTATATAAAGGGGTGGAACAGGGCGACGACCGGCGAAAACATGCTCTGTCTCTAGGCCAACCTGCGCTGTCTAGACAGCCTCATTAGTTATTCATTACGGTCGCCACGTTCTCTTGCATAATTCAACAAGTGTTCCGTGAGAA
This sequence comes from Oncorhynchus keta, assembly GCF_023373465.1. Classification (NCBI taxonomy): domain Eukaryota; kingdom Metazoa; phylum Chordata; class Actinopteri; order Salmoniformes; family Salmonidae; genus Oncorhynchus; species Oncorhynchus keta. The sequence continues at coordinate 1,859,473 of NC_068436.1, read as the reverse complement.
GGATAACCATGCGTTTTCAAAACCAAATGCTTGGCTCTAGATTACGCCCATCTATACATACTTACATCATTTGCGAGATCAGACATTTTTATCAGAGGTACCTTTAATTTCAGCGCCTCTAATTTGAAAACATTTGAACTAAATCCTAACTTTTTTCTTCTTCAAATGCACATACATCGAAACCTACCAAAATAAGACGTCTTTCTTGTGATGCAACTGTCGATACAGAGTGTTAAATCCCAGACGTAGTGTTAGCTCTTTTATAGAGGCAATGGAAAAACAATGTATTCCATTGGGCCCATTTCAGCCATTACCAGAGTGTGTTTGACAGGTCAATATAAACGTTTTTGCGGTCCTCATGTCAATGAGAAAACACGAATGGCACTAGCAAGTGTGAAAAAGAGTCACCAGAGTAAGAGATTTAAAATGACAAGTGGATTTTGCACCCCTCCAACCAAGGAGGGCCTACAGCAGCACCTAGATATTCTGCACAGATTCTGCCAGACTCGGGCCCTGACAGTAAATCAGTAAAACAAAATAGGTGTTCAAAAAAAAGGTCCAGTCGCCAGGACCAAATACAAATTCCATCTAGACACCGTTGCCCTAGAGCACACAAATAACAATACATACCTCGGCCTAAACATCAGTGCCTAAACAGTAACTTCCACAAAGCTGTGAACGATCTGAGAGACAAGGCAAGAAGGGCCTTCTATGCCATCAAAAGGTACATAAAATTCAACATACCAATTAGGATCTGGCTAAAAAAATACTTTAAATCAGTCATAGAGCCCATTGCCCTTTATGGTTATGAGGTCTGGGTTCTGCTCACCAACCAAGACTTCACAAAAATGGGACAAACACCAAATTGAGACTCTGCATGCAGAATTCTGCAAAAATATCCTTCATGTACAACGTAGAACACCAAATAATGCATGCAGAGCAGAATTAGGCCGATACCCACTAATTATCAAAATCCAGAAAAGAGCTGTTAAATTCCACAACAACCTAAAAGGAAGAGATTCCCAAACCGTCCATAACAAAGCCATCACCTACAGAGAGATGAACCTGGAGAAGAGTCCCTAAGCAAGCTGGTCCTGGGGCTCTGTTCACAAACACAAACACACACCCCACACAGAGCAGCACAATTAGACCCAACTAAATCATGAGAAAACAGAAAGAAAATGACTTGACACATTGGAAAGAATTAACAAAATAAACAGAGCAAACTAGAATGCTATTTGGCCCTAAACAGAGAGTACACAGTGGCAGAATACCTGACCACTGTGACTGACCCAAACTTAAGGAAAGCTTTGACTATGTACAGACTCAGTGAGCATAGCCTTGCTATTGAGAAAAGCTGCCATAGGCAGAAATGGCTCTCAAGAGAAGACAAGCTATGTGCACACTGCCTACAAAATGAGGTGGAAACTGAACTGCACTTCCTAACCTCCTGCCAAATGGATGACCATAGAGACATATTTCCCTAAGATTACACAGATCCACAAAGAATTCGAAAACAAATCCAATTTCGATAAACTCCCATATCTACAGGGTGAAATCCCAGTGTGCTATAACAGCAACAAGATTTGTGACCTGTTGCCACAAGAAAAGGGCAACCAGTGAAGAACAAACACCATTGTAAATACAACCCATATTTATGCTTATTTATTTTCCCTTGTGTACTCTAACCATTTGTACATTGTTACAACACTGTGTATATGTAATGTCTTTATTGTTTTGAAACTTCTGTACGTGTAATGTTTACTGTTCATTTTTATTGTTTATTTCACTTTTGTATCTTATCTACCTCACTTGCTTTGGCAATGTTAACACATGTTCCCCATGCCAATAAAGCCCCTTGAATTGAATTGACAGAGAGAGCGGTAGACAGACAGACAGACAGAGAGAGCGGTAGACAGACAGAGAGACAGAGAGACAGACAGACAGACAGACAGAGAGACAGAGAGACAGAGAGACAGAGAGACAGAGAGACAGACAGACAGAGAGACAGAGAGAGAGAGAGAGAGAGAGAGAGAGAGAGAGAGAGAGAGAGAGAGAGAGAGAGAGAGAGAGAGAGAGAGAGAGAGAGAGAGAGACGGTCAGAGACAGACAGACAGACAGAGAGAGAGACAAAGAGAGCGCGTAGACAAAGAGAGAGAGCGCGGTAGACAAAGAGAGAGAGCGCGGTAGACAAAGAAAGAGAGCGCGGTAGACAAAGAGAGAGAGCGCGGTAGACAAAGAGAGAGACAAAGAGAGAGAGCGCGGTAGACAAAGAGAGAGAGCGCGGTAGACAAAGAGAGAGAGCGCGGTAGACAAAGAGAGAGAGCGCGGTAGACAAAGAGAGAGAGCGCGGTAGACAAAGAGAGAGAGCGCGGTAGACAAAGAGAGAGAGCGCGGTAGACAAAGAGAGAGAGCGCGGTAGACAAAGAGAGAGAGCGCGGTAGACAAAGAGAGAGAGCGCGGTAGACAAAGAGAGAGACAAAGAGAGAGAGCGCGGTAGACAAAGAGAGAGAGCGCGGTAGACAAAGAGAGAGAGCGCGGTAGACAAAGAGAGAGAGCGCGGTAGACAAAGAGAGAGAGCGCGGTAGACAAAGAGAGAGAGCGCGGTAGACAAAGAGAGAGAGCGCGGTAGACAAAGAGAGAGAGCGCGGTAGACAGAGAGGGAGAGAGAAAGAAAGAGAGAAAGAAAGAGACGGAGAACAGGTGAGGTGAAAGACGGATGCAACATTTCCATGTCTAATGAGGTGTACACTGAGGTGGATTCAGAGATGGGGAATTTGGGAATCTCAGCCCTAGCCGAGACAGACAAAGTCCCTCACCTAACCCAGCACCATGGTGCTCTGTAGAGTCCCCTGTCCCACTTTACAACCCCCTCAGCCCTCAGAGCTCCAGAGCCTAGGTCCGGACCTACTATTCTGGGGTGAAAGGAGGACATTTTGATGAGAGCACCTGTGTGGGACGGAATGGAGACACATGGCTATGCTGACAAAAGACAGCAAAACAGAGGAGAGAGAGAACTATTGGGAATAGTAAAAGGAGCAATATGTAGGGACCAGGGACAAAAACACATTCTCTAAAGTCAATCTGTGATCCTGTTCCTGTAGAGCTACCTTCCTGCAGGTTCACGCTCCAACCCCGGTGGGGCGGCAGCTAGCCTAGTGGTTAGGAGCGCTGGCCCATTGCTATTAACTAACCGGGGCACTAGACTAGGGTTAAGGTGAAAACCTACAGGACGGTAGCTCTCCTGGAACAGGGCTGGAGAGCCGTGCTCTATGGGCACGTTTCCTGATAAGAGCAGTGCAGTGGTCGCTGCAGTAGCGAGATAGGGGAGTGTGTATACACAGAGTGTACAAAACATTAGGAACACCTTCCTAATATTAAGTCGAGCCTCCCTTTGCCCTCAGAACGACCTCAATTCGTCGGGCCATGGACTCGACAAGGGGTCGAAAGCGTTCCACAGGGGCGCTGGGTCATGTTGACTCCAATACTTCCCACAGTTGGATGTTGTTTGAGTGGTGGACCATTCTTGATACACATGTGTGAAAAACCCAGCAGCGTTGCAGTTCTTGACACAAATCAGTGCGCCTGGCACCTACTACCATACGCCGTTCAAAGGCACTTAAATCTTTTGTCTTGCCCAGTCACCCTCTGAATGGCACACATACACCATCCACGTCTCAATTGTCTCAAAGCTTGAGAATCCATCTTTTACGCATCTCCTCCCCTTCATCTACACTGATTGAAGTGGATTTAACAAGTGACATCAATAAGGGATCATAGCTTTCACCTGGTCAGTCTGTCATGGAAAGAGCAGGTGTTCCTAATGTTTTGTATAGTGTCTAGATAAAAGTGTGCTTGTGTGCGTGCGTTGTATATGGCACAGTGTGTGTGTGTGGGTTTACTGCAGTAGTGGGTCCATACTTTTCCTGGCTGAGGTAGCGCAGTGGTGTGGGCGTTGGTGCGGAGTGCTGGGGTCCTTGTCTCCCTCAATGCTGCTGGCAGAGCTCCAGCTGCCCCAGCTGCCGCGGCTGGCCCGCACGCTGCCCGATGAGCTGCCCGAGTCTGAGCCCGACTCGCACGCCACGCGCCGCTCCGCGCACTTCCGCCGTGGCCGCACCAGACACACGCCTAGAACAGGAAGGAGGGCGAGAGATGTTGAGGACTGAGTAAAGCCCGTGGCCTAGCTGTAACACTCCAGTCAAATACACTGCTCAATCCCTTCAATGCCCCATATCCGCCCTTCCTTACGCTCCTCCCTCTTGCCCAGCTTCCCTTTTGTCTCCAGCTGTTGAAATAAAGTGTTGAGAAAGAAGGATACGCTGAGGACTGTCCAATATTCAATATAAAATGTCAATCCATTAACTTTCAGTCAGTTACGTCTTTAGCCATCACATTTAATTGGGAATTCCGGTGTTTCTGAAAATGTGACAAAATCGGATATGTACTGGAGTGTCTACCATGGCAATGTGTTGAAAAAGAAAAGGCACTGCGGCAGATACTTGGTCAGTAAATCTGCTTAGAGATGTCCAGAGCATCACAGACACAGCAGAGGGCTTTTAACATGATTGGTTTAGGTGAGGGGTAGGGTTGAACTTCGGTCAAGTTAGCCACAAACTGACAGCGACAGCCACACAGGTTATAAAGTGGTTGAGGGTTGTAACCATAGATGTCGCAGCTTTTTGAATGTGTCTGTGTTGGTCAGTGTTTCCGTTATCCGCTAGCTGGCTTTTGGCCTATAAAATGTGTAAAACCGCATGTGAAGTGTTTTCCGGCAAATTGCATTATGGAACAAACATACGCGCGTAGCCCGCTGCCCTGCGTAGCCCGCCCGCTGCCCTGCGTAGCCCGCCCGCTGCCCTGCGTAGCCCGCCCGCTGCCCTGCGTAGCCCGCCCGCTGCCCTGCGTAGCCCGCCCGCTGCCCTGCGTAGCCCGCCCGCTGCCCCGCGTAGCCCGCCCGCTGCCCCGCGTAGCCCGCCCGCTGCCCCGCGTAGCCCGCCCGCTGCCCCGCGTAGCCCGCCCGCTGCCCTGCGTAGCCCGCTGCCTTGGGTGCATTACTGCGCTGATAACGTGTAGAAATCATAGTTGGTCAACATTTTAAGCTAAACCTTGTGATCTGTTGCATCACACATTGTTATGTAGCCTACTGGTTGTATGAATTAGGGATCTATCATCTCACAACTGTCCCAGAGTCTGTTTGGAATTAATTTCTCGGCAAGGTGACCAATAGAATAGGTAAACCTTTCTACTGTGGGGGATAGTAGATTGACAGGCTAGTGATTCTGCGGTTGGTTACTTGTCTTCGCTGAGGAAATGTAATTTCTCAAATGTCGTGTCAATAAAAAAGGTTTCCGGTCAAATGTCCCCCCGCCACATTTTCCTAACGGAAACCCTGGTGTGTATGTATGTACCCACCGTTCTGTTTGAGGGGGCTGTCGGGGCTGGGCTTCGGTGCGTCTGCTTTTCCTGTGGAGCAGCGGTTCCGAGTGCGGGTTCCATTCATATTCTGTTGTTGTTCTCCCGTTCTCCACTCCGGTTCCCTCTCCTGCACCGACGTCACAACCACACTGTGTTCAGGTAGCCTGTGGGAACAGTGAAGACCATTGTCACTTTTCAATGTCGTTACATTTCACGCAGTGATTCAACAATCAACAGGGTTACAGACCTGAACGTTCTACTATAAACGGCTGCTGGGGGTAGCTAATTAACGGTTGTTTCTTCAATTTAAATCAACCCCAAATCAACATATTCAAATTCACCAACTCACAGCCCAGTTAGAAAGTATTATCGAGAAAAAAAAAAAAAGTACTTTTGGTCAATGAACAATGGCCGCGGTGTGAATAAGGTGTATCACATCTGTGTGGGATGAAGTGGGTCATCCCAAGCGTAAGGTAAGCAATGACTTATTCAAGATTGTCCTTTGAGTGATGTCAATTTCGTTCTCTATAGATTATTATTATTATTTTTTTTATACAGATTTTCTCCCCAATATCGTGGTATGAAATTGTTAGTAGTTACTATCTTGTCTCATCGCTACAACTCGGGGGTCGGGAGAGACGAAGGTCGAAAGCCACGCGTCCTCCAAAACACAACCCAACCAAGCCGCACTGCTTCTTAACACAGCGCGCATCCAACCCGGAAGCCAGCCGCACCAATGTGTCGGAGGAAAAACCGTGCACCTGGCGACCTGGTTAGCGTGCACTGCGCCCGGCCCGCCACAGGAGTCGCTAGTGCACGATGAGACAAGGACGACGCTAGGCCAATTGTGCGTCGCCCCACGGACTTGCCGACTGCGACAGAGCCTGGGCGCGAACCCAGAGTCTCTGGTGGCACAGCTAGCACTGGGATGCAGTCCTAGACCACTGCGCAACCCGGGAGGCCCTTTTCTATAGATTTTACAAACGGAATTCTGCACCAAACCATTTGTCAAGACTCATTTCTAAGTGAGCACAGAGTCTATCATCTCTATCGATTTGAAGATGCCACGTACCCAGAAATCCGCTCTGTGTTCTTCTTACGACTCTTCTTTGCCTTGCTGTTCCCGGCTGGGACACCAGCCTCCGTCTTCTCTGCCTTCTTCCTCTGGATTTTACCATCCTCTCTGGTCTGGAGAAAGAGAGAAATATTCAATTCACATTTCCACCCTGTACTGAAGTACTTAGATTGCACACAAAAAAAAACATCTCTACAGAGCTCGAGTAACCAGGCTACAAGCATAATATATGCCATTTACCATTCACAAGCATCAGAGCAAGCTATCAAATAAAACCAAGTAATAGCCAATTGAGCACCCTGTCTCTCTCTCACCTCTAGCTCAGAGTTGTCCCTTTTCGTCGTTGTGTCCCTCTTCTCCACAAACTGTGAATGTGTACGGAGGCCGCACCCTTTTTCTGTCACGGGGCTGCACAGCAGGAGACCCGGTCGGGGGCCTGGGACCATGGTGACATTGTCGGGGAAGCCGGCCTGCGTTTCCACGGGAAACATAACCGCCACCGGCCCTTTGCTGTCCTCCCGCTGGGCGTCGCTCTGTGGTGGGGCTTCCTTAAAGTGCTGTGTCGTTTTCTTAACGTCGATTTGACAGAGGAACGTGGGCTCGTTGTTGTTGCAGGCGTCCGTGCACAGGTCGGGTTCCAGGGTTCCCAGGTCGGGCGTTAGGTCTAGTTCCCGTTCTTCCTCGGTCGCCGTGGCGGCCGCCGCCGCTGTAGCGTAGGAGCTGGTTCTGTACTTGCCGTAGTAAACGGACACCTTGTGTTTCTTCTGCGGCTGGGAGGGGGTGGTGGAGGCACCCTTCTTGGAGGAGGAAGAGGAGGTGGAGAGGGGCTGGGGCCGGGGGGTGGAGCCGTTGGCCACTGCCGGGGAGCCACGCCCCTTTCCTTTGTCAGAGTTGTGGCAGGTGTCCACATATGTCTTGCAGCTGCCCTTCATTTTACTGGACATGGACAAAAACAAAAAGACTAGTTAGTCTCTCTATGTGTAAACCCATAACAATGCACAACAATCACCAGCTAATCAAATGGGTGACAAGCCTCATTTATAGAACAAAATCAGTTCAGATTTACGTAGATAACATACAGCTACTTTGACAACATTGTTGTACTGGAGTGTTATACCAAGAGTTAAATCAAGTACCACCGAAACATCTAACTTTAATAACACTTTATAACTAGAGGTCGACCGATTGGATTTTTCAACGCCGATGCCGATGATTGGAGGACCAAAAAAAGCTGATGCCGATTAATCGGACGGTTTTAAAAAATATATTTGTAATACTGACAATTACAGCAATGCTGAATGAACGCTTACTTTAACTTATATATTACATAAATAAAATCAATTTAGTCTCAAATAAATTATTAAACATGTTCAATTTGGTTTAAATAACGCAAAAACAGTGTTGGAGAAGTGCAACATGTGCCATGTAAAAAAGCTAACGTTCAAGTTCCTTGCTCAGAACATGAGAACACATGAAAGCTGTTGGTTTCTTTTAACATGAGTCTTCAATTTTCCCAGTTAAGAAGTTTTAAGTTGCAGTTATTATAGGACTATTTCTCTCTATATCATTTGAATTTCATAGACCTTTGACTTTTGGATGTTCTGATAGACGGCACTATAATATTGCCAGCCTAATCTTGGGAGTTGATAGGCTTGAAGTCATAAACCAATCTGTGCTTTGAGCATTGCGAAAAGCTGCTGGCAAACTGAGGAAAGCACGGTTTGAATGAATGCCTACGAGCCAGCTGCTGCCTACCACCGCTCAGTCAGACTGCTCTATTAAATATCAAATCATAGACTTAATTATAATATAATAATCACACAGAAATACGAGCCATGGGTCATTAATATGGTCAAATCCGGAATCTATCATTTCGAAAACAAAATATTTATTATTTCAGTGAAATACGGAACCGTTAGATATTTTATCTAACGGGTGGCATCCCTGAGTCTAAAAATTGCTGTTTCACAACCTTCAATGTTATGTCATAATTATGTAAAATTCTGGCAAATTAACTCGTCTTTGTTAGGAAGAAATGGTCTTCACACAGTTCACAACGAGCTAGGCGGCCCAAACGGCTGCATATACCCTGACTCTGCTTGCATAGAAAGTGGCACAATTTCCCTAGTTAAAATAAATTCATGTTAGCAGGCAATATTAACTAATGCAGGTTAAAAAATATATACTTGTGTATTGATTTTAAATGAAGGCATTGATGTTTATGGTTAGCTACACATTGGTGCAACGGCAGTGCTTTTTTAACAAATGCGCTTGTTAAATCATCACCTGTTTGGCGAAGTAGGCTGTGATTCGACGATAAATGAACTGGCACCGCATCGATTATATGCAACGCAGGACAAGCAAGATATACTAGTAATATCATCAACCACGTTTAGTTAACTAGTGATTATGTTAAGATTGATTGTTTTTTATAAGATAAGTTTAATGCTAGCTAGCAACTTACCTTGGCTCCTTGACTCACGTAACAGGTGGTCAAGCCTGCCACGCAGTCTCCTCGTGGAGTGCAATGTAATCGGCGTCCAAAAATGCTGATTACCGATTGTTATGAAAACTTGAAATCGGCCCTAATTAATCGGTCAACCTCTATTGGCAACCATATAAAACTGTTGATTTTATGTAAAAAATATTTGATTGGAAACGGGTCTCTTGTAAAATATATTCCACAGAGTCTTACTTGACTCCGTTGGGGGTGATGTTGACGGGGCCGTTGTCCCGGGACAGGGCAGAGTTGTGGATGCTCCGGGGGGTGGGGCTGGAGAACTGAGTCAGGATGTACTGGGCCTGGTGGAAAGCCATCAGACAAACACCCGCCAGGGAGAAGCTGAGAGGAGAGAGAGAAAGGATATGGCCGGTTATTCATTGGTGATATCAGTCCAAACAAATTGACAAAGTAGCAGGCACTGGTAATCTGGTTTAGGGAGTCAAAGTCCATTGTCTTTCAACCTGAAACCGGTTTGATTTCTGGGGGGGGGGTATGACATTGGCCTTTCACCACCCAAAATTAGCACTAAGTTGGTACTGGTCTATGCGTCTCAGGGTGGCACTGACCAGGTGAAGATGAGGGTGACCACCCAGAATGTCTCCTCCCAGCTGGGGCCGGGCACCACTTGGGCACAGAGGGGCAGCATGTGGTGGGGCAGCGTCACGTTGAGGGTGAAGGGGAACGATGAGCCGCGTGACGTCACCAGGGTCAGGTCCCGGATCACCCAGGACGACGTGAAGTCTGGAGTGAACCTGGAGGAGGGAGAAAGTGGGAGGTGGGGAGAGAGAAGGAGAAGGTAGAGTAAGAAAAGGAGAAAAATAGAGTGAGCGATTAAGGGGGAAAAGAGGATGGTGAAAAGGAAGTGGGGGAGAGGGGAGACAACCAGAGGGGGAAGAAAGAGAGAGAAAATAGAAGTTGAGACAAAGGCGAGAAGGAGATGAGAGGTCAATGAGCATTACAAATGTCAAAAAACTTTATCTTAATATGTCTCGTATCACAATAAATTATTTACTAAACAATACAAATGTCTGGATGTTTGCGTTCGGACAGAATACAAAAATGATCTATTTTTGATCTATTTTTCTTTCATTACTTTACTTCATGTACCCTTCACTTGAAAGTAACCTGACCCATGCACACTACTGCTGAGTTAATACAAAATATGTTGACATAAAAAAGGTTCAAGAACAATCTGCATCCATTCTGCCGACATCTGACTCACGCAATGGTGATCTCGGAGGAGGAGTTGTGGTCCAGGTTGAAGGACCTGCACTGCAGCACCTCGAAGCCGAAGCCCTGGCACTTGTAGCCGTTGATGTTCATGGACGTGACCGTAAGGGGCAGCTCCCCGGCGTTCTCTACCTTGAAGCTCTTCCAGATGGCAAACAGAGGCTTGTTGGTGCGCAGGCCTGGGAGGTAGATGGGAGGAAGCATTTTATAAAGTAGCCAGCCACACACTCTTAAGAACAGTAGAGCAAGACAAGTGCTGAGTCCCAAATGGCACCCTATTCTTTTTATAACACACTACTTTTGACCAGGGTCCCCTACTTTTGACCAAATACGTCACTATACAGGGAATAGGGTGACATTTGCTATGTCACCAAGGATTAATTAGCCTTGGTAGGAGAACACACAAGATAAGGCACGCTTTATTGTCAGTTTAATAAAAAATAAATCTGCTTTGTGCCATTAAAAGGAGTTTATTAAAGGATATGACAGGTTGTACAGCAGAACTACCACCACTAATAGTAAGACAATGATTAAGTAGCCTAGTTTCAAATTCAAGGGCCTTATAATAGAGTTTGAAGTGCAAATTAACCTGAAATGTGTTGAATTCACTTTGCCATTACTATGAAGTACCATCATTTGCCTTGACTAATGAATTGTATTTGTAATGCATTTAAAAATGGACAAACATCGAATAAGATCTAGCTACATACAGTAAATACTGTATACTTAGGGCGGAGGGTACAACGCATTTTACGATATACCGTTATTCAACACAGACCGAGCCCCTCTTTCCCCGTCACTCAAGGAGCACATTTGCTCCTCGACCAGGAGACACTCGCGCTTAGTCTGCATGCAGCAGAGCAACTATGTTGATGACAACAATGCTGTTTTCACTTTGCTTCTTAATATAAATCCACTAGCATTCTATAATTACACATAATTTGTGTTTCTTACATCTGCAAACAGCAAACAGCTAGTTTATTTTTTTCAAACAGCTAGTTTTTCTTTTTTTAGCATATTGGGCCTAAATCTTGTTAGCCGCTAATGCTAATCGCTAGTTAGCTGGCTGGCTAGCTAGCTAATAAATGTACTGAGTCAGAGCAAATGTAATTAGCTATACAGCCTGATAATACCAGTGATGGTTTAGACCAAAATCAGCATGCTGTTTGTGCAACAGTATCTTCTAAATCAAAGAGGAATACGCAAAGCATGAATATCTTAGAAGTAGCTAAGTGAAAACATTTAACGTAGCCAAAGATTATAGATCCCCCTAGGAAACACATATCAACACTTTGGTTCCTACCCTGTCACAATAACTCCTCCCTGGCATTTTCATTTGTTGTCATGCCAAACACTGTATTCAAAGCGCCCACTATTATACTATAACTATATAATTAGTTAGATTTACACTAAATCGCAAGTCAAATCGCAATTGCAACATCTGATTAAAAATAAGGCCTAGATTGTTTGCCCTACGTGGCAGTGTGGAAATTATTTTAAATAAGTGCAGGAAATAGATTTTCATCTTCAGTGAGAGAAAGGTGGATAAATGACAAATATTAAAATGAACACAGTGGTTGGCTCACCATCTCGGCACTCCATGAGGGTGGACTGAGGGACATTAAAGCGTAATGAGGCTCCGGGGCCCGGCAGCTTGCCCCCCACCCTCAGCAGCTCCTTGGCCCCATGACCCCGCACCATCACCATGTCAAACACTGTCAGATTGTTCCTGAGACAGAGAGAGACAAGAGAGAGGAAAAAAGAGAAAGAGAGAGTCAGACTGTCTCTAGACTCAGCTCCCCGACTCGCACTTCCTCGCGCACCAACAGTAGAGTGACAGACGACACTTGAAAAATAATGGCAACTCGAGACTAGAGGGTCACCAATGCTGAGTGTCAACAAAACCGACAGCACATGGCACCATAATCAAATCTGGCAAACGTCATTAAAATACCTGGTGCCATCTAGCTTGGCTCCATTATTGACCAAAACAACAATAATATCACGCACAAAGCTAAGTGTTTGCATTGTACTGCTATAACTACTGTAATATCAGAGCTCATATCAAGATCTTGCATGCACAAGAGACTACAACTACCAGTATGCAACAACTGGGGAGGGGTACTGTTTATGTGGTAATTTTGTATGTACATGACAACATGAAAATCAGAAGACTATTCCTAAGAACGTGTCAAAATGTAGAGGTGTCAATCATAGTGTACCTGATGAGTAGGATGGTGGTGGTGGGTTTGTGTTCGGAGGGGGTGAACACCACAGCCACCTCCCTGCTCTCCCACGGCTGGAGGAGGAGACGCAACGCTCCCTCTCCCCTCACACTCTCCCTGCCCTGCAGACAACACACAGGGTTCATATATCACTGCATGAGCACACTTTATATATAGCGAGAATTATTCAACTGCGCTCTCCTGGACAGCTGAAACACTTGTGGGGTTGTCTGTATCAGGCATATCTGGAGTAGGAGTGCTGATCTAGGATCAGGTCTTGCCTGGTCATTTTGATCTAAAAGGGCTGAGACGCTTGATACATACAGCCCCCATTGGCTTTCATTCTCTACTAATCATGGACCGATTCAGACCTGGGACACCAAAGCCAATGATTAAAGACTGCATTGGTTTCCCATAACTAGAGCAGTGTTTCTCAATCCATTCCTGGGGGGGTCAGCACTAACTTGGATTCCCTAGGAGTGGATTGAGAAAATCTGAGCTGGAGTGTCAAAAGAACAGAATGACTAAAGGACATGCATCAAAATGCAATAAGGACCAAAGGATAACGCAATAAAAAGACAAATGCTCCATGTTCGCTGCAAAGTCGGTGAGTTAGCTAGCTACCCACCGTAGGTCAATAAAATAGCACACTTGGGAGCAGTAAACAATGAGCTCTCAAAAATGTCCTGTCATTTCATTGTAATCCACTGATCTTGGGATTGGAATTGCCAGGGACCTCACGAAACAATATTATCACGATACACAATACTGTAAAGTGCATTTGGAAAGTATTCAGACCCCTTCCCTATTTCCACAACTTGTTACGTTACAGCCTTATTCTAAAATGGACCAAGCTTGTAGTGTCATATTCAAAAAGACTCAAGGCTGTAATTTCTGCCAAAGGTGCTTCAACAAAGTATTGAGTAAAGGTTCTGAAGACTTATGTAAATGTAATCAGCTTTTTTTTTTTTTTTACATTTGCAAACATAAATAAAAAAAAGTTTGCTTTGTCATTATGGGGTATTGTCTGTAGATTGATGAGGAACAAATGTATTTAATACATTTTCGAATAAGGGGGCAACGTAACAAAATGTGGAAAAAGTAAAGGCGTCTGAATACCTTCCGAATGCACCCTATATGTATCACGACTGTATTGAGATTCGATACTGTGATTTTATTGTGATTCGATGTTCCAAAGCTCACGTGTTTGCTGCAGAGAAACGAGAAAGCCATGAGAAAACACGTTTTAAAAAGAAGATGGAAAACAAGCTATAGGATGAGATATGCCAGAGTTTTGGCGCAGGTACAGCCGACTATCATTTGTTAATGTTAACTACCTAGCAATTTATATATATATATTTTAATCGCTATACTCTACTTTATTTCCCCCCCCATCCCTGCCCTACACCTAATACATTACAGCAGCCCCAGTCCCATAGGCAGACAGTGGAACAGACAAACTACATTTCCCAGAATGCACAGCATCCTTACCTTGTGCTCTGCATGCAGCAGAGTGAACTCTGTAGTGCTGATGTTGACAGAGAGGGGGCTGATATTGAACCTGGAGAAACAGGGGAGAGAGGAGGAGGCCAAACAGTAAGACACCTCATCAATAACACCTACAAGGGATACTCAGAGCTAACGGGTACTAAACTGCAATGTTAAAGGGGCAGTTCTGTCTAAAATCAACAAATATTTGTATGAACTGTCCATTTAAGGAGTGGGAAACTAACGCGAAGGAATGTGTTACAATGGTCTGAAGTGACTTCCCATTCCTTCCTCTGCGCTGATCTCAAAACGCACTATAGGTGAAAGCAATATGGTTCAGTTGTTTCACTTCAGTGCAGATGAAGGAAAGGAGATGAGGAGAGGAAGCCACTATAGACTATTGAGACGCACCCAAGGAAGTGCATCTCCTGTGCAACTAATGTTGAGAGGTGGTGTCCTTGGGTTCGTACCATTTGGTGAGGAGGTCAAGGGCTTCCAGGGGAGCTGGGTACAGGGAGAGGGCTCTGATCTCCACACACACCACAGAGGAGGAGGGGTTCTTCAGAGTCAGCAGCTTAACCTGGGGGAAAGATCAAAGTTCAAAATATGTATTGTACATTGACAATTGTATTTAGTTTCCATGGCTCACAGCAGGACACGTAACATAACAAGACATTGCAATGGAAAAGCATACTAATGTTAAAAGTGTAGATGGTAGAGTTACATTTTTTTATTTTTATTATTACAAATATCTCAAATCCTCCAACGGCTGCAGGTGAATTGTTGACCAATTGTAATACAGAGCTTTTCAACTATTAGTGTGTGATAAAAACATGTTTGGGTTACCTTGCTTTCATTGACAGGGACAGCACCAAAGTCTAGAGGGGATGAGGTCTCTGCTGGTAGTCTTGGCCACCTTTAGTGAACAGAAGAAAATGGGAACTGTAAGTGTAATGTGTGTGTGGCCCACCACCATTATAAGTGATATAAGTGATTATAAGTGTTACGAGTGACTAGATAAATGTATCAGTCACTGAGGGTAGGAAAAATGCTGTGTGTGTGTACGAGTGACCAGACAGAGTAAAGGAGGGAAGTGAACAGCCGTGCGTCTCACCTGCAAGGCAGCTGGTCTTTGCGGATTTGCCAGCGAGAGCAGAGCTCCGAGGCCAGTCTGCTGTCCAGCATCCAGGAGGAGGAGTCTGCGAGGAGAGAGCGCTGCCACTGGACACGACCTGGAAACACCCATACAACACAGCCTGAGTGGACCACACACCTGCACACATATCAGTCAAACACACACTGTACCAACAGCAGAGACCAATGACTCATGCATGCACGCCACAAATGTGTGCGCACACACACACACACGACTCACCTGCTTCTGACAGTCTGAGAGGACATAGTCGGCCACACTCCCCCTCTGCTTCAAACACAACATTACCCTGCTGGAGAGGAAACACACTCCCATTAGAGAACACACTACATTATTTTTGGCTGAATTTATGTCAGATCAATATAATGCCGTTTAACCATTTGTTAGCGCGCGTGCGCACACACACACGCGCGCGGGGAAAGGATTCAGACCCCTTGACTTTTCCCACATTTTGTTACGTTACAGCCTTATTCTAAAATTGATTCAATTGTTGTTTTTTTAAAAATGTTTGCAAATTAAGATTTTTTTTTACAACTGAAATTTTACATAAGTATTCTTTACTCACTATTTCGATTTGGTTCAAGTCTGGGCTCTGGCTTGGCCTCTCCTGTATTGCACCTTCACCCCAGTCTAAGGTCCTGAGCACTCTGGAGCAGGTTTTCATCAAGGATCTCTGTACTTTGCTCCGTTCTTCTTTCCCTCGATCCTGACTCGTCTTCCAGCCCCTGCAAAACATCTCCACAGCATGATGCTGCCAACACCATGCTTCACCGTAGGGATGGTGCCAGACTTCATCCAGACGTGACGCTTTGCATTCAGGGCCAAGAGTTCAATCTTGCTTTCATCAGACCAGAGAATCTGGTTTCTCCTGGTCAGAGTCCTTTAGAAGCCTTTTGTCAAACTCCAAGTGGAGTGGCTTCCACCTGGCCACTCCCATAAAGGCCTGATTGGTAGAGTGCTGCAGATATTGTTGTCCTTCTGGAAGGTTCTCCCATCTCTGTCAGTGACCATCGGGTTCTTGGTCACCTCCCTGACCAAGGTCCATCTCCCCCGATTGCTCAGTTTGGCTGGGAAACCAGCTCCAGGAAGAGTCTTGATGGTTCCAAACTTCTTCCATTTAAGAATGGAAGGCCACTGAAGAATGATGGAGGCCACTGTGTTCTTGGGGACCTTCAATGGTGCACTTCCCCAGATCTGTGCCTCGACACAATCTTGTCTCAGAGCTCTACGGACAACTCCTTCGATCTCATGGCTTGATTTTGCTCTGACATGCACTGTCAACTGTGGGACCTTATATAGACAGGTGTGCGCTTTTCCAAATCATGTCCAATGGAGTCAATTTACCACAGGTGGACTCCAATCAAGTCGTAGAAACATCTCAATGATGATCAATGGAAACAGGATGCACATGAGCTCAATTTCGAGTTTCATTAGCAAAGGGTCTGAATACGTATGTAAATAAGGCCTTTACATTTTTTACAATTAATTCGCAAACATTCCTAAAATCCTGTTTTCGATATGTAATTATGGGGTAGTGTGTGTAGATTGTTTTCCTCATCAATGTATATAATCCATTTTAGAATAAGGCTGTAACGTAACATTTGGAAAAAGTGAAGGGGTCTGAATACCTTCCGAATGCACTGCGCGCGGGCGCACACACACACCCGATATCAGAACAAAGGCGTGAGTGAGCAGATTTTAAACATTAGAGATCATAACAACAGACAGTAATAGTGTGGTTATTCAGGACTGTAGTAGTATGTAATACAGTTGTCTATGGCAGTGTTTCTCAGACCGGGGGTGTTTATCCACAAGGTATCTCAGCATATGAGTGCTGATCTAGGATCTGTCCATTAAATCTTATTCATTATGATCTAAAAGACTTGATCCTAGATCAGCACTGCTACTCTTTGTGGACACAGGCCCTGGTCCTTGAGTCCGAAAGTGGTGCACATCTTTGTTTTTGGCCTAGCACTAAAACACCCGATTACACTAACAAACTCCTCATCAATCCTTTGATTAGTAGAATCAGGTGTGTATTGCTAGGGCAGAAACAAAAATGCGCACTCCTGGTCTATCGAGAGTATGGCGGAGTGTGTATGCAGACAGTCCCTGGGAGTGTTACCTTGGCCAGGGTGGAGTGAAAGTGGAGGGGTAGTTTCAGGGCCAGACCCAAGCCAGTGGTCAGGGAGAGGGTGGATAGCAGGTTTAGGGGCAGGCTCCTGTTGAGGAGCTGCAGTGAGAGGAGCCGCCAGCAGCCACCCTGGGGCACTGACACTGCCCCGCTGAAGTTGACCACCTTGACGCACGGGGGACAGACTGTCAGCACAGACATACCGATAGCAGGAGAGTCAACTATAACTACGCACATCTCCTTCTCTCATATTTGAACTAGAGACTGATTTCAACCTGGGAAACTAGGCCTGTGAAACTTTGAGAGACTGAATTGTGCACCGGTACCAATATGTATAAAGAAACCAAGGCAATTTTACACATAGCTTTCGGGCTGAACTTTGACATTTCTATCGACCTTAAGCAAAAAAAATCTGGTCGACCTCATAAAAAAGGAATTCATGGAACCACATTTGTAGGACGTAGCCATCTTCTGAGATGCCCAGCGCAACTACAAAAGAAGACCACCACCCCTACCTTCAGTAAGCCCTGGGACTCCGGGGAGAGGGTGGCGTCCTGGACGGCGAGGGGAAAGTGGAGGGTGTTGGTCAGCCACAGGTCCACGTGGTCGGCCCCTCTCTGCCTCAGTCTCACCTGAAAGAGACTAGACAGCTCCAACCCCCTGGAGAGAGGAGGGACAACCATTGAAACGTGCTCTGGAGGAGTGAGAGGAACTCTTGTCTCTTAAAATTGTGCTGATAACGTAACGCCCATTCACCACATTTTCTAGCGTTTTTTTTTTGTTATCTGGATTTTATACTTTGTAAATACAAACTGAAAACGGAACATAAATGTCGTCTTACACACCTTGAGGGCAGAAAATACAGTCGAAATCTCCTTTTGAGCAGAGTATCTGTATGGTCTTACCTGTGTGTGATGTGGAAGCCAGGGAAAGTGTTCACTGTGTGATTCCCCAAGACCTGTAGGCTAATATGACTGGAGCATCTTCTACCCTGACCTGGCAGAGACCCTGCTGAACACAGTCGACATTGGATTTTAAAAGTAGGAGGTTCCTCTCGGTAAATAAGTTACGTTCCAGCTAATACAGGGCAGTCGGAAGGTATTCATAGCCCTTGACAAAATTGATGAAATAATAAATGATATCGTCTTGACTCAATAAGTATTCAACCCCGTTGTTATGGCATGCCTAGTCAAGTTCAGGAGTACATATTTGCTTAACAAGTCACTTGATCATTTGCAGGGACTGTGTGTGCAATAAAAGTGTTTAAAATTATTTTTTTAATGACTACCTCATCTCTGTACCCCCCACCTACAATTATCTGTAAGGTCCCTCAGTCGAGCAGTTAATTTCAAACACAAATTAAACCACAAAGACCAGGGATGTTTTACAATGTCTCTCAAAGAAGGGGACCTATTGGTAAGCAGACATTGAATATCCCTTTGAGCATGGTGAAATGATTAATTACACTTTGGATGGTGTATTAATACACCCAGTCACACTACAAAGATGACTACTGTAACTCAGTTGCCGGAGAGGAAGGAAACCACTCAGGCATTTCACAATGAGACCAATAAGAACCCCAGAGTGGAGGTGTCATAATACCCATAAGACAAAGTGGTCAAACAGGGAAATGGTCCCAATCATTTCTTCTGCCATTCATCCAATAGGGGATTTTAAAAACACTTCAAATAAGGTCTGTGTTTTGTGTAGACTAACCCTGGTGATATGTTTTCATAACCACGTAAATCTCTTTGACAAGATGGCGTATCCATATATTTCGGCTCTATTTACTCCGTCTAAGCCGCTAATTAGACACAAAGTAGACGTAATGCAAAACTACAAATCAAGCTCCTGCATGTTATCCCTAGCTGACACCGTTGCTAACATGTATTGTGTCAAATTAAAAAACTTACACAAGACAGCTCACAGAATTGTCCATTTCAAGAAATGTTGCAAATTTATTCATTACTACATTTAGTAAACAGATAGCTAATCCAGATTCTTACCTTTGCCTCGATTCGGCAGTCTTGTCCAGATCATCATGGTATTTATTTTCATTTTCATGATAGCTACATTAGCATCTAATTAGAGTTTCATTTTTAGGGGGTAAATACAGATGAATATATTGATCAAAGTAACCTTGTCCTAGAGAGATTTAAACAGAAAACATCACATCACTGGGTAGGCCAACATGAAACACAGCCCCCACTTTAAGTGTTTCTAAAATCTCTGATGGGAAAAATGTCTGGTGGAAAAACGATTGGAACCATTTCCCTGTTTGACCGCTAGGTTTAATGGTTATTATGACTCATACTGTGGTACTCTATGGTGACTTTAAAAACATTAGAGTGAAATGGTTGAAATAGGAGAAAACTAAGGATGGATCAACAACATTGCAGTTACTCCACAATACTAACCTAATTGACAAAGTGAAAAGGAAGCCTGTAAAGAATAGCACATATTCCAAAACATGCATCCTGTTTGTAACAAGGCACTAATGTAATACTGCAACAACAACAAAAACATGGCAAAGCAATCAACTTTTTGTCCTGAATAGAAAGCGTTATGTTTAGGGCCAATCCAATACAGTAGTACTGTGTACTACTCTCCGTGTTTTCAAGCATAGTGTTGGCTGCATCATGTTATGGGTATGCTTGTAATTGCTAAAGACTGGGGAGTTTTTCAGGATATAAAAATAAATTGAACAGGAGCTAAGCACAAGCAAAAACCCTCTAGGAAAACCTGGTTCAGTCTGCTTTCCACCAGACAGAGATTAATTCACCTTTCAGCAGGATAATAACCTAAAACACAAGGAATAATCTACAATGGAGTTGCTTACCAAGAAGACCGTGAATGTTCCTTGGTGGCTGAGTTACAGTTTTGACTTAAATCTACTTGAAAATCTATGGCAAGAGCTGAAAATGGTTGTCTAGAATTTTGAAAATAATAATGGGCAGGTGTGGAAAGCTCTTAGAGACTTACCCATGAAGACTCACAGCTGTAATCACTGCCAATGGTGTTTGTACAAAGTATTCACTCGGTGGTGTGAATACTTTATGTAAATTACCTTGCAAAATTGTCTAGAAACATGTTTTCACTTCGTCATTATGGGGTATTGGGCATAGATGGGTGAAAAAAAGCACTTTAATTTTGAAAGGGGTATGAAGACTTTTTGAAGGCACTGTACTACAACTCACAAGCAAAATAAGAAAGATGTCACACCGTTGAGTTTGCTTGTTGCAGGTGTGTGGGAACAATTTGATGATGATACTTCAAGAGCAATTTGCAGGTTTTCCATTTTCTTTTAAGATGTCAATATTATTACCACAAATGGCAAACAGAACCAGTATTTCTCTACCTTGACATTGTAACGTACCTCTGCAGGCTAGCGTAGCCACTTCTGTGAAGTTTGCTGTTGATGCCCTCAGCAGGACTGGGCTGAACTCCAGAGTGCTGTCCACTTTGGATAACAACTGTATTTCCTTAGAAAAAAATATACAATATAAACTCCTGCATGGGTAATACTGAATACATTTGAAATAGACTACATAGGAGTACTCTGAGTACTTGCACAGAAACTTACCTTAACATAAAGTTTCTTTCCTCCTGAATTCAACATATAAATTCCTATGTTTGGCTCCCCTGTAGGACAGAATAAAGACATAGTAGGTTAATGACATGTTATTGAAAGAATCGAATAAATACTGTACTGCTGCCCAACAAAAAACACTGAAAATTGCACTTCTCTCTGTCGCCAGTAGGTGTCACTACGCACACAAAATGGATACATCCACCTTAAGACAGACCGTCAATAACAAAGCAATCTTCAGGGCTACTTGACATCCTCTTAGGTACTGTGACTTTACGCCGTGCACAGAATCTAAGGGCGTAACGCTGATGCTCTATGATGCCCATTCCAAGGTAGAAGGTAAATGCTCCATCTATGCCAATCACTTGTACACGAGACGAAAGATGACTGATAACACTCCTCACAGGAGGTCAGATGACTGACAATTAACTTAAAATTAGATCTAATGTTATTCACTAGGTGGTTTCAGTTCGGGTTTGATTTGGACAGTAGCACTAAGTGAAAGGAGGTGATTATGTTTACAGTATGCTGTGATCATAAAAACCTGAGTGCTCTACTCTACAGCAGCACTGCAGCAGTTGGGTGGGCGAAAGTGCTGAGCTGACACGTCGGGGCTGATTCCCTTAGGCAATTCCTTTCAACCGCAGGTTTCTCTGCAAGTGAGACTGTGGATGAAAAGTACCTGTTCTACCGTTCACGCTTCACCTCCATCGATAGTGTTGTATTGGCAAACCAATGAATGACCAACCGTTCACTGGGAGTCACTAAGTTCACCGTTTTAGTACTGTTTCACAGAAATACACTTTTGTAAACTGACATGACCCAGATTAAGTCTACTATTAGATTAAAATGTAAATGGAGAAAGCCAGGAAAACATCCCTCAGTTGTTTAATGATGTAGAAGTCGGTGGACAGAAGAACAAGGAAAGAACATCTAATCACCCATGTCTGGCCCCTAGTACCAAATTGTAAACAATGGTTGCATCCCAAGTGGCACCCAATTCCCTATATAGTGCACTACTTTTGACCAGAGTCCTATGGGATCTGGTAAAAAAAGTAGTGGACTATGTAGGGAATACGGTGTCATTTGGGACAAACCCAATGTTAATCCATCATCAATCTACAGGCCTGGTGTGATAGGGATATTCTAGCAGGGAGATGTAGCCTACTCTACAGAGTATAGTCCAGTCTTGATAAGGGAGCACTAACGGTCCTGTGTATGTAATATGGGGTGTGGTGGTGATGAGGATACAGGATTAACTTGCACCGATGGGCTGATCTAAGATCAGTTTTGCCGTTTCCCCTTTAATAGTTCAGATGAGAATTTGGGGAAGGACATGTTTGATTCTACAACTAGCTGTGGTAATATTTCTCAATGGCTCAGCAGTGGTAAGGCTCCCAAATCCAAATCAGTGTGTCTTCCAGATGTTTCTTTAGGTGGGGTACAAAGGAACATAAACCCACAGACTACCAACATTCTGTATTAAAACCAACCAACATCTTTAAAATATTTTAAGTTATTCCTAGCTCTCATGCCTTACCCCACCTCCACCACCAAAAACTAGTCCCCTAGCCCCGACACCCACCATTGGCGGAGCCGCGGCCCGTCGCTGGGGCGACCAACAGGACCAGGATGTGCTCGATGATGTAGGGCTTGAGCTTGTCCAGGTCAGCGGGGCGTTCTGTGCTTTCCGACAGCCTGATCTGGAGGTTGAGTCGCTGCTCTACCCCGGCCGCATGCTCCTCAACGCTCTGGAAACAGGACCCCTGGGGAAACGGCAGGAAAGGCATACCAGTTACACAGAGGGAGCAAAGAGGGAGAAAGGGGGAGGGGGTTGGTTGAATAGAGCAGAGAGAATGAAGAGGAGTGTAGAAAGAGCGATTAGTGGCAGAGTGGAATGTGGAGAGCGATAGGGGGGCAAGAAAGGGGGACAACAGAGGGACAGAAGGAGAGACAAATGAGTAAAATTGTGTAAGAAATGTCAACGAGGAAGAGATGAAGGGGGAGTATACTAAAAGAGAGTGTGTGTGTGCGCACACACACACACACACACACACACACACACACACACACACACACACACACACACACACACACACACACACACACACACACACACACACACACACACACACACACACACACACACACACACACACACACACACACACACACACAGTCAGCTAGAGGCAGAACTATGGGCAACAAGCTAATTCTCTTCAGTCCCTCAGCACTGTACCTAACCCACTAACCCCCCTTTAATCTGGCAAGATCCGTATTGGAGGGGTGCAAAGCCTGGCTCAAACCAGGCCTTGTCGTTTTAGGAGTAGGAGCGACTCAGGCCTGGACTTAAGAAACAGACAGCTATCTATCCCTGGCTAGACGCCACAGGGCCTGGGCCTACAATAACAAACACCAAGCCCCTGTGGATACAACAGATAGACTAACGGCCACTTCCTGAAGACGCCATATTAGTGCTTATCCCCCCTGACCATAGGAGTTGGCTATACTTCACAAACAGATCTGGGACCAGGCTACACCATACAAGAAGTATTCACAAGGCATTATGAAAGAAAAAAAAAAAGTTGGGTTATGTTTGAGCGGTAGAGTGGTGTGTAGAGCTTGCGTCATTGGTGGCGATTGCGCCACCTGTGTTTAGGGAAGCTCCCGGCCAATTAAAAGGTCTCACGAGGAAGCAATTATGTTCCTAGCAAGTGGTCTCACTGTCCTTGGGGCTTCTTGAGGAACCAGACTGCAGTCAGATATCACAACACCGCAGCTCACTCAGATGTCCTGTACACATAATCCTTCAAAACAATTTCATCATGAGCAATGATTCTGCAGTAGACTTTAGAGCCCCAATTCATGTGACACAAGTAATAACTGACTACAGGAGAATAACCCTTGTGATTTATCGTGAAGCCAAGAAGATAGTGAGTACACACAATTAAGGAGTATTCAGCACTCGTGCTGACAATAAGTTGGAAAAAAAAGAAAATAAACTTTAACGGCCATAAGTGCTATGAAAATGCCTGTAATATCACCGCTCAAAGTTAATCTTACAGTTGGGCATGGAATAAGTACTTTGCAATTTAAACGTTTTGCCTTTAAAACGCAAATAGGTTGCCTCGAAAATATCAAGTGGTCATACACATGCGTTTCTGTTGAGTCTGGCAGTGTCTTTGTTTCGATTTTGGTAGTGTGTTCAATTTTGAACTAATATAAAGCACATTTCAGTCTTTCAATTTACATACTGAGAACATTATAGTGAAAAGGCTGGTTTTAAAAAGTGATGAGATGCCCAGTACCTGCGGCTGGCTGTGCATGCTCTTGGGTAAACTGCACTCTAGCAGTAGCCCCAGGATTGTGATGTTGGAAGAATCTTCCTGTAACAGAGAACATGGAGTCAATGGTAGAAACTTTGAATCAAGGAGGTTGATAACTCAGCCTTCATTCCAATGCTCTTTGATGAGACGAATAGCTGGAAAGGTCATGTTGATTAGACTAAATAAATTAAAGGCAGTTTCATTAATCAAGATTAAAGATCGAAATTACATCCACCACTCTTTTAGATGGAAGTCTAATGGGACTAGTGAAGAAATAAATACAGGCATGCGTAGCATAAATAACAAACTAAACTAATTGTGTGAGGTTATATTAAGCACCACATTGGTAACATACAGTTGAAGTCAGAAGTTTACATACACCTCAGCCAAATACATTTCAACTCAGTTTTTCACAATTCCTGACATTTAATCCTAGTAAAAATTCCATGTTTTTAGGTCAGTAATGATCACCACTATATTTTAAGAATGTGAAATGTCAGAATAACAGGAGAGAGAATGACTTTTCAGCTTTTATTTATTCCTTCACATTTCCAGTGGGTCAGAAGTTTACATACACTCAATTAACAACAACCTCATGCTAATCACATTAGCCTACGTTAACTCAACCGTCCCGCAGGGGACGCATGTGGCGGATGAATCCGGATTAGTTGGGTAACATAGATAATTAAGATGTCTTATCTGCATAATATGCTTATGTGATATACTTGTTATTAGAATGTATCCCTTTGGACTCTAGTGTTGGCAGTTGCACTTCTTCCCTCAGCTGGGGCTCAGTCACCCGGGGCCCAGAGAGGGGAGAGGTCAGGCTTGTCTTTCACATGTCCCTGGTGCTATGCAGAATATCAGAAAGAGAAGAGGACAGGAGGGAACGTTGTCTTCATATGTGAATGTGTCTTTACCTATTCTAAAACATGTGAAGAGATGGCGTGATTAATGGGGAATCAATTAGTGGTTTCCACAACGTTTGTGTGCCAGTCACTTCCTCCTTTGGCCTTGGGGGGTGTGTGTGGTAGTGTCTGGAGTTGACAATTGATTTATGTTGGTGCTTTTGTGCTAGGAGTAACAGGAACGAGATAGGAACCTCGTCATAGGGGAAAAAAACTGAACAATCATTTATAGCAAATCCTATCTGGCTAAGGGATACTCCTTTCTCATTTAAAAGGTCTCACCTTGTGACCCATTCTATGTATCAGTTGTTCGTCATGTAGGTTGAAAGGGGTGTATCTTGGCTATAAAAGATCTTTGTACTTTTGTCTCGGCACTTTCAACGGATCATTAGAAATGGTGAATCGTTGACAAGTCTATTTAGTTTAAGTGTAACTCGAACTTGTGTGATAAGTTTGTCTCTCCTCAGGACCGGGAATCGGTCCTTCTGTAGCACAGTTGGTAGAGCATGGCGCTTGTAACGCCAGGGTAGTGGGTTCGATTCCCGGGACCACCCATACGTAGAATGTATGCACACATGACTGTAAGTCGCTTTGGATAAAAGCGTCTGCTAAATGGCATATATTATTATATTATTATTATTATTTGATAGTAAAGAAATGAACCACCACACCCACCAATCCTGAAGAAGTTTTAATGAAGCTGCCAATTGAGGACTTGTGAGGAGTCTGTTTGTCAAACTAGACACTAATGTATTTGTCCTCTTGCTCAGTTGTGCACCGGGGCCTCCCACTCCTCTATCCATTCTGGTTAGAGACAGTTAGTGCTGTTCTGTGAAGGGAGTAGTCCACAACGCTGTACAAGATCTTCAGTTTCTTGGCAATTTCTCGCATGGAATAGCCTTCATTTCTCAGAACAAGAATAGACTGACGTGTTTCAGAAGAAAGTTCTTTGTTTCATGCCATTTTGAGCCTGTAATCGAACCCACAAATGCTGATGCTCAACTAGTCTAAAGGCCAGCTTTACTTCTTCTTTAATCAGTACAACAGTTTTCAGCTGTGCTAAAATAATTGCAAAAGGGTTTTCTAATGATCAATTAGCCTTTTAAAATGATCAACTTGGATTAGCTAACAACTTCCATTGGAACACAGGAGTGATAGATGCCGATAATGAGCCTCTGTACGCTTATGAAGTTATTTCATTAAAAATGATTAAAATGTTTTTTTTTTAAATTCTTTTAAAATCAGCCGTTTCCAGCTACACTAGTCGTTTACAACATTAACAATGTCTACAATGTATTTATGATGAATTTTGTGTTATTTTAATGGACAGAAATGAGCTTGTCTTTCAAAAACAATGACGTTTCTAATTGACCCCAACCTTTTGAAAGGCGGTGTACATGACCAGCATTATTGCCCCGAGTCATTGAACCCTATGACCTTTGTGGTTCTAGACCGGGTTATTTACTGTAAAGTCTTTTGTGACAACTATTGATTTACGAAGGGCTTTATGAATTCAAAACTGATTGATTGATTTATCAACATGACCTATAGGTTATCCCAACTACAAGGCAGATCTCTTTGACACAAGTCAAGACCTTATACTTTGGTGACAGTAGTCATACATGACAGTGTATTTGGATTGGTGCGTAGTGCGTTATTTAATATCAAAAGTGGTGGTGAGCTCAAAGCTCCAGTACACACTGTGAAATAACAGTAACCTCGTCCAATGACTTGGTGAGTGAGTGAGTGAGTGAGTGAGTGAGTGAGTGAGTGAGTGAGAGAGAGATAAAGATAGAAAGTGAGACAGAAATAAAGTGACAGGGAGTAAAGAAATAAAGGGAAGGGGGAACTAAATTTGAATATGGCTGCCAAAACTCGGTCTATATTTAAACCTGTTCATATGTTCAGCAGCTCAACAGGCCGTGTTACAGCAACACAAACCAGACACCATACAGGAACAACTTCACTCTCACAAAGCCTGTCAAATCAAATCAAATTGTATTTGTCACATACACATGGTTAGCAGATGTTAATGCGAGTGTAGCGAAATGCTTGTGCTTCTAGTTCCGACAATGCAGTGATAACCAACAAGTAATCTAACTAACAATTCCAAAAATACTGTCTCATACACAGTGTAAGGGGATAAAGAATATGTACATAAGGATATATGAATGAGTGATGGTACAGAGCAGCATACAGTAGATGGTATCGAGTACAGTATATACATATGAGATGAGTATGTAGACCAAGTAAACAAAGTGGCATAGTTAAAGTGGCTAGTGATACATGTATTACATAAGGATGCAGTCGATGATGTAGAGTACAGTAAATACGTATGAATATGAGATGAATACTGTAGGGTAAGTAACATTATATAAGGTAGCATTGTTTAAAGTGGCTAGTGATATATTTACATCATTTCCCATCAATTCCCATTATTAAAGTGGCTGGAGTTGGGTCAGTGTCAATGACAGTGTGTTGGCAGCAGCCACTCAATGTTAGTGGTGGCTGTTTAACAGTCTGATGGCCTTGAGATAGCTGTTTTTCAGTCTCTCGGTCCCAGCTTTGATGCACCTGTACTGACCTCGCCTTCTGGATGATAGCGGGGTGAACAGGCAGTGGTTCGGTGGTTGATGTCCTTGATGATCTTTATGGCCTTCCTGTAACATCGGGTGGTGTAGGTGTCCTGGAGGGCAGGTAGTTTGCCCCCGGTGATGCGTTGTGCAGACCTCACTACCCTCTGGAGAGCCTTACGGTTGAGGGCGGAGCAGTTGCCGTACCAGGCGGTGATACAGCCCGCCAGGATGCTCTCGATTGTGCATCTGTAGAAGTTTGTGAGTGCTTTTGGTGACAAGCCGAATTTCTTCAGCCTCCTGAGGTTGAAGAGACGCTGCTGCGCCTTCTTCACGACGCTGTCAGTGTGAGTGGACCAATTCAGTTTGTCTGTGATGTGTATGCCGAGGAACTTAAAACTTGCTACCCTTTCCACTACTGTTCCATCGATGTGCATAGGGGGGTGTTCCCTCTGCTGTTTCCTAAAGTCCACAATCATCTCCTTAGTTTTGTTGACGTTGAGTGTGAGGTTATTTTCCTGACACCACACTCCGAGGGCCCTCACCCCCTCCCTGTAGGCCGTCTCGTCGTTGTTGGTAATCAAGCCTACCACTGTTGTGTCGTCCGCAAACTTGATGATTGAGTTGGAGGCGTGCGTGGCCACGCAGTCGTGGGTGAACAGGGAGTACAGGAGAGGGCTCAGAACGCACCCTTGTGGGGCCCCGTGTTGAGGATCAGCGGGGAGGAGATGTTGTTGCCTACCCTCACCACCTGGGGGCGGCCCGTCAGGAAGTCCAGTACCCAGTTGCACAGGGCGGGGTCGAGACCCAGGGTCTCGAGCTTGATGACGAGCTTGGAGGGTACTATGGTGTTGAATGCCGAGCTGTAGTCGATGAACAGCATTCTCACATAGGTATTCCTCTTGTCCAGGTGGGTTAGGGCAGTGTGCAGTGTGGTTGAGATTGCATCGTCTGTGGACCTATTTGGGCGGTAAGCAAATTGGAGTGGGTCTAGGGTGTCAGGTAGGGTGGAGGTGATATGGTCCTTGACTAGTCTCTCAAAGCACTTCATGATGACGGAAGTGAGTGCTACGGGGCGGTAGTCGTTTAGCTCAGTTACCTTAGCTTTCTTGGGAACAGGAACAATGGTCGCCCTCTTGAAGCATGTGGGAACAGCAGACTGGTATAGGGATTGATTGAATATGTCCGTAAACACACCGGCCAGCTGGTCTGCGCATGCTCTGAGGGCGCGGCTGGGGATGCCGTCTGGGCCTGCAGCCTTGCGAGGGTTAACACGTTTAAATGTCTTACTCACCTCGGCTGCAGTGAAGGAGAGACCGCATGTTTTCGTTGCAGGCCGTGTCAGTGGCACTGTATTGTCCTCAAAGCGGGCAAAAAAGTTATTTAGTCTGCCTGGGAGCAAGACATCCTGGTCCGTGACTGGGCTGGGTTTCTTCTTGTAGTCCGTGATTGACTGTAGACCCTGCCACATGCCTCTTGTGTCTGAGCCGTTGAATTGAGATTCCACTTTGTCTCTGTACTGACGCTTAGCTTGTTTAATAGCCTTGCGGAGGGAATAGCTGCATTGTTTATATTCGGACATATTACCAGACACCTTGCCCTGATTAAAAGCAGTGGTTCGCTCTTTCAGTTTCACGCGAATGCTGCCATCAATCCACGGTTTCTGGTTAGGGAATGTTTTTATTGTTGCTATGGGAACGACATCTTCGACGCACGTTCTAATGAACTCGCACACCGAATCAGCGTATTCGTCAATATTTTTATCTGACGCAATACGAAACATGTCCCAGTCCACGTGATGGAAGCAGTCTTGGAGTGTGGAGTCAGCTTGGTCTGACCAGCGTTGGACAGACCTCAGCGTGGGAGCCTCTTGTTTTAGTTTCTGCCTGTAGGCAGGGATCAGCAAAATGGAGTCGTGGTCAGCTTTTCCGAAAGGGGGGCGGGGCAGGGCCTTATATGCGTCGCGGAAGTTAGAGTAACAATGATCCAAGGTTTTACCACCCCTGGTTGCGCAATCGATATGCTGATAAAATTTAGGGAGTCTTGTTTTCAGATTAGCTTTGTTAAAATCCCCAGCTACAATGGATGCAGCCTCCGGATAAATGGTTTCCAGTTTGCAAAGAGTTAAATAAAGTTTGTTCAGAGCCATCGATGTGTCTGCTTGGGGGGGGGGATATATACGGCTGTGATTATAATCAAAGAGAATTCTCTTGGAAGATAATGCGGTCTACATTTGATTGTGAGGAATTCTAAATCAGGTGAACAGAAGGATTTGAGTTCCTGTATGTTTCCTTCATCACACCATGTCTCGTTAGTCATGAGGCATACGCCCCCGCCACTCTTCTTACCAGAAAGATGTTTGTTTCTGTCGGCGCGATGCGTGGAGAAACCCGTTGGCTGCACCGCATCGGATAGCGTCTCTCCAGTGAGCCATGTTTCCGCGAAGCAGAGAACGTTGCGGTCTCTGATGTCCCTCTGGAATGCCACCCTTGCTCTGATTTCGTCAACCTTGTTGTCAAGAGACTGGATATTGGCAAGAAGAATGCTGGGGAGAGGTGCGCGATGTGCCCGTGTCCTGAGTCTGACCAGAAGACCGCCTCGTTTCCCTCTTTTTCGGAGTCGTTTTCTTGGGTCGCTCCATGCGATCCATTCCGTTGTCCTGTTTGTAAGGCAGAACACAGGATCTGCGTCGCGGAAAAACATATTCTTGGTTGTACTGATGGTGAGTTGACGCTGATCTTATATTCAGTAGTTCTTCTCGACTGTATGTAATGAAACCTAAGATGACCTGGGGTACTAATGTAAGAAATAACACGTAAAAAAACTAAAAACTGCATAGTTTCCTAGGAACGCGAAGCGAGGCGGCCATCTCTGTCGGCGCCGGAAGTAACCTGTCTACCTCGCATAAAAGTATATCCAGATCAGTGAAGAAACTATGGTTGTCCCAAATGGCACCCTGTTCTATTTATAGTGCATTATTTCAACAAAACCCTATTTTCTATATAGAGCACTGATCAAAGGTTGTGCACTATATAGGCAATAGGGGGGCATGTATTTAAGACGCAGCCCATAAATAGTTTTGTAAAACTTCAGTGTTGTAACAGAAGAGCATGTTCAAAATAAGTGGTTGATTTATTAAGTAAACCATACTGAGAAATAACAAAAACAACCATCTTGCAAAACATGTTTAAATAAAGACTAGAAGCAAGTCTGAGTGATTGTGAGAACGCAGCCAGGCTGACATTTTGTAACTGCCACCTGCTTCCTGTTGCCGAGGGTAACGCTCCTCCGAAGAAGCCTTGTCGCTTTCACGTCTTCCCTTGATGTTTTTAAAAGTGGGTGCGAGTGCGTGTGTGATGGGACTGTTTTCATGCTCCGCGCACGTGTGTGTGTGTGTATGTGTGTGCACAAGTGTGTGATTGTGTATACACAAATATGAACGTGATTGATCATGTGTGCGCATGCATGAATGTGTATATACCTTGTGTGTGCGTACGCCTCATGTAAGTGTGTGTTTATGCCTCTGTGTTGGGTTCTCTCTGTATTGGGACTGGCAAAGAGGGGAATATTGACATCTGATAGCCAGCAGCTGACAATACAGCAAGGCCTGCACACTGCAGAGCAGGGCAGAGGGCCATGCTAGCAAGTTTTCTGTGGTAAATGTGTTTGCTTGTTGTTATGGCATGTGTGCAAGTCTTTATAGTACTGTGGTAAACATATGTATCCTGTTGCCACATGTCTGCTGACTTCCTTGTCCAGGAACAATTGCCTGTTGGGCAATAAATCAAGTGTATTGAGTTGAATGGAATGGACGTACCTGAGTTTGGCTTAGCTTGATGCTCTGGATGTGGGGGAATATGAGGACACTGTCCTTCCTATTGACCCCATTTAAAGAGCCCCGGTGGACGCCCAAACCAAAAACCTGGGTGAAAGGACATCACTGTTAAAGGGACAGTTCATATAATGACAGAAATGACTTATTTTTACCTCGAGAGATGTCTAATGTGTCAGAAGAGTGTGCAATCCAAAAGCAGAGTTTTGTTTACTTGGCCATTGTAAAGGGACTGATAAGACCACAGAATATTAAATCAAAGGGAGTGAATGAATCCAAGGTCGCATGCTAATGTAGCTTATGCTAATAGTGGCCATGATGTATACAACACTGGAGAATGAATCATCGTAATAAACACAATCCCCATATTTAATGGAAACTTAAGTTGTTTAATGATTGGGTGTACTAAATTGTGCCTTTTCACTGATTAACAGAATATATTTAGGCCTAGGCACCCTTCCTTCCCTCCCTGCCAAGAACGAATGCTGATTTAACTATTAATAGGGCTTTGGGCATTTATGTCACTCTGTTATTAACACCCATCTGCTTTGATGCGTCTTTAAAAGGTCAGGGGTCAAAGGTGCCAAATATCACATCACAGCCATTTCTTCCTGTGTTTCAAAACGATTGCAAAACTAACTTCAACATGCCTTCCACCAAGCACACAATGTTCTTTTTGAGTCCATATTAAAAACAGATCCCTGGCTGTGGGTCAGAGCATAAGTCCCAAATAGAACCCTAGTCTATAGTGTAGGAATACTTTAAAAAATATATATTATTATTATTATTATTTTTTAACTTTTACCCCATTTTCTCCCCAATTTCATGGTATCCAAGTGGTAGTTTCAGTCTTGTCTCATTGCTGCAACTCCTGTACGGACTCGAGAGATGCGAAGGACGAGAGCCGTGAGTCCCCCGAAACACAACCCAGCCATGCTGCACTGCTTCGTCACACAATGCCCGCGTAACCCGATAGCCAGCCGCACCAATGTGTCGGAGGAAACACTGTACACCTGGTGACCGTGTCAGCGTGCACTGCGCCCAGCCCGCCACAGAAGTCGCTAGAGCGCGATGGGACAAGAACATCCCTGTGGCCAAACCCTCCCCGAACCCGGACGACGCTGGGCCGTTTGTGCACCGCCCCATGGGTATCCCAGTCGCGGCCGGCTGCGACTGAGCCTGGACTTGAACCAGGATCTCTAGCGGCATAGCTAGCACTGCGAGGCATAGCGCACTACTTTTGACCACAGTCATACAGGCACTGGTGAAAAGTAGTGCCGTAAATAAGCAGACTTCTGCGACGTAGACCGCAGTAGTATCATATGCTCATATCACTACTGACCTGGTAAGAGAGAACCCCGTGGGCCGATGTGTTTATAAATAACGAGTTTTCTACGTTGCCCTCCTCCGTCGGGAGGAAGACCAGTTTAAATGAGGCCTTCCCTCTGGGTGGGATTACCTGAAAGCAGAGCGGACACGGGGTCAGGGTTCACTAAAAGGCAATGACTACGTTACAATGTCCATACTAGCATGGCTTCATACTCTGTAGTATGCTGGTGAGGCACACAACTTCCACCACTTCTATGAGAATCATGCTGAGAATGATTTGTGGGTTAATTTCAGCATGGAATCGGTAGGAGAAAGTTTCTAAGCAGAGCAGGGAAATGTTGTGGGTTTCAATGGCAGTTTGAGAGTTTAAATAGCTGTACTGGTGGCCCAAGGGACTGACATGAGAAAGGGGGGGGGAGTGGAGAGGTAGACAAAGAGAGGAAAAAACAGTGTGAGTGAGTGAGTGTATGAGGTGAGAGGTAGACGAAGAGAGGAAAAACAGCGTGAGTGAGAAAGAGAGAGAAACAGGAGAGAAGAAACAGAGATTGTTGCGAGAAACTGGATGCAGAGGGGTGTGGTTGGGTGAGAGAGGGAGGGAGTGTCCGAGGGAGGGCACACACACACACACTCACCCTTCTGTGGAACGAAGGCATGTGAAAATGTCTGCTGGATGTAAACATTGACAGCAGTGTCACTGGAAGTTCCTGGCTGGGGTTGTGTATGTATATGGTTTCAGCTCTTGGCAGCCCCAGTGGCCTACAGAGAGATAGTGATGGAGAGAGATGGACACAACAAGCACCTCTCATTGTTCTATCCAGGCATAGTAAACATCAAGCTATACTGAACAAAAATATACATGCAACATGCAACACTCAAAGATTTTGCTGCGTTACAGTTCCTATAACGAAATAAGTCAATTGAAATGAATTCATTAGGCCCTAATCTATGGATTTCACATTACTGGGAATACAGACATCTGTTGGTCACAGATACCTTATATATATATATATATATATATATATATATATATGGGGCGGCAGGGTAGCCTAGTGGTTAGAGCATTGGACTAGTAACCGAAAGGTTGCAAGTTCAAATCCCCGAGCTGACAAGGTACAAAATCTGTCGTTCTGCCCCTGAACAGGCAGTTAACCCACTGTTCCCAGGCCGTCATTGAAAATAAGAATTTGTTCTTAACTGACTTGCCTAGTAAAATAAAAGGTAAGATATATATATATATATATAAAAAAATAAAAAAATGGGGGGGCATGGATTAGAAAACTAGTCAATATCTGGTGTGACACATCTCCTTCACATAGAGTTGATCAGGCTGTTGATTGTGGCCTGTGCAATGTTGCCCCAATCCTCTTGTGCGAAGTTGCTGGATATTGGCGGGAACTGAAAACACGTCGTACACGTTGATCCAGAGCATCCCAAACATGCTTGACATGCCTGGTGAGTATGCAGAACATGGAAGAACTGGGACATTTTTAGCATCCAGGAATTGTGTACAGATTCTTGCGACATGCGGCCGTGGATTATCATGCTGAAACATGAGGGGATGGCGGGGGATGAATGGCACGACAATGGACCTCGTCATGGCATCTCTGTGCATTCAAATTGCTATCGATAAAATGCAATTGTGTTCGTTGTCTGTAGCTTATGCCTGCCCATACCATAACCTCACCACCACCAACGTTGACATCAGCAAACTGCTCGCCCACACAACGCCATACATGTTGTCTAGGGGTTGTGATGACAATCGGACGTACTGCCAAATTCTCTAAAACGACGTTGGTAGAGAAATTAACATTCAATTATCTGGCAAAAGCTCTAGCGGACATTCCTGCAGTCAGCATGTCATTGGAAGCTCCCTCAAAACTTGAGACATTGTGGCATTGTGTGACCATGCTGCACATTTTAGAGTGGCCAGCACAAGGTGCACCTGTGTAATGATCATGCTGTTTAATCAGTGTAAAATACTTTATCGCAATTGGACATCGACAAAGTAATATTTCTAAACTACTATGAAACTAACTTTTGTTTAAGTACAATTTAGACATTGTTACCTCATTTGCAGTTTTACCATGATTACATTCTAGTTAGCACTGTAGTTATAGAGTAACTTCAGGGCATAAGAGTGCGACTCAATGCAAAGTTTTTCCGATTGTGTCAACACTGACATAGCACCAACACTTGACCATGAGCTGGACATGTCCCTTTAATAGTGACATTTCCTCTAGGGACAGATCTAGGATCTGTCCCGCTTCCACTTCCCTCCCCCAATCCTAACCGTAACCATTAGCGGGGGGGAAACGCAAATCTGACTCAAGATCAGTATCTAGGGGCAACTTCACCCTACACCATTTTATTGACTACAAGTTAGCACTTCCTAGAAACGAGGAAGTCACTTTTGCTCCTCTGACACTTCTCCGGGGCTGACATCAAAGGATAAAACGTGACATAGTTCAGATCAACCACAAAAACGAAGCGAGCGCAGCCTGCTATTGAAAGGTCTATGGTGACCTTTGGAGCTATGCTTAGCGCTATTTTGATGGGTTTGTAATAAAAAAGGGGGCAAAGCAACAAAGGCAGGAGTCACCTGTGTCCCTCTTAAAGGAGAGGTTTGCAGATAAACTTAATAGCTGCAGGTGCAAGCTTTCCTCATGCTAGCGTCATCATAACCATAAGCCAGGAATATATAAATACACCTGATAGTAACTTTTAGAGCCACTGTACAACGTAAAGTCATTGGATAGGTCAAACTCCATTTCCTAACGTGATTAAGTAACAGATAGGAGTTTTAACCTTGCCTATTTTATAATCTAGATGTTTCCTCAATTCAACGCTGATGTTAAAAGACAGCAGAAATTCCATCCTCTTTATGCGAAGCTACTGCCTGTCTTAGCCACTCGTATCACATGACTGGGGACCTGCATTGTAGTAGGGACAGGGGGGTTTGTTGTATGTTTAAACTACGGGATGATGAGTAAATACTGCAACAGTAGTGCACTACATATAGAGAATAGAGTGCCCATATGGCTCTGGTCAAAGTAGTGCATTATATAGGGTGCCACTGGGCTCTGGTCAAAAGTAGTGCACTATATAGGAAAGAGGGTGACATTTTGGACACAACTTCGGTCAACAAAAGGTCTGTTTGGGCATGCCTGGTTCCCTCTGTGCTGCCTGGCAAATGGAAAAAGGAGGGTGTGCTAATGTTGCATATAAACACGGTATATTGCCATTGATGAAATTACTGGGCTGTTGGGATAGCCTAGTTAGCGACTGGCTAGCAAGGCTAGTGGGCGAGGATGAGGTTGAGTTTAACACCTTGTGCTGGTGTGCTTGTGTTATGGCTGCTTTGCTTGATGCCACTGTAAAACAAAGGATTGCATTGTTTAAACACGTCAGTCATATAGCAACCATTGTCCAAAGCAATAAGGTATGGACGAGGATACATCCTAGGTCGGACCTAGTGTTTACTAGTTTGTTAAAACGTTAGGAATGGGCTATTTCTCAGATTTAGAAACAGAACTAATTAACAAATACATATCTTGGATCAATAGATAAACAAAATTAAATGGGAAATAAACAGACCTTGGAGGGATTTTTTTTTGAATATGGCTCAAAAGAATGAATAAATATGTCAGAGGATACATTTTTTCAGCTGCAAATAGTAGCAGTGGGGACAGCCGTCCAAGCACAACAAAGAGTCTCGCTATTCTGGTGATTGTTTTGGGAGCGGGGAGGCAAACAGCAGAGTTCTAAACGTTTCCCCTTGGGTCTGACCCTCTCCCTTATTCAGTCTCGCGCTTATGGGAAGAGAGCTGAGCTGCTCATGACCTTATTTGGTCGTCATCTGTCTGTTCCTTTGGCTTCCTCTGGGTTTAAAAGGCCCCTCTGCTTTATACAGAGAGCTTCTCCACTTCTACTGCTTTTTATCATCATTTTCTATGCATGTGATTCTTCATGGGGGCTTCCGGTGACATAATCCAGACATGGTTAGGTAAAGGTTACAGATATTTTGTTGATTTTGGCATACGACGCTATTTCCACATTACTCTGATAACTGTCGGATTGTGATTTGGAGTCGGTGTCTTTTGCACCCATGTGTACGTCTAAAATGAGGTGGTTGGTTATAGTAGCTCCAAACACGGGATTCATCAATGTCTTGACGTTGGCTTATGTTTATGAATCGTTTTCTATGAAACCAGGAAGTGAGAGAAATAAACTCACTGTGCCCCAAACTCCAGCGATGGTGGCTGGAAGCGCAGCGGCCTTCCATTCTCCGGCACATAGAACGAGGAGCTGGCGAAAGAAAGACAAAGAGAAGAACACATTTATGTATGTACACGTACACCTATCAACTCAGTGGAGTTCCAATGGGACCGTATCCTATGAAACAAATGAGCGCTCGGGCGACTTGGCAAAACGCTGACTCTCCTATCTAGTGGTGGCCAAATCTTGAGTCCTCTGAGACACTTGATCGTCCTACTCGTGAAAACAAATATACATAAAAATATAACAAAAGGCAGAGAGGGGTGTCACAGATGAATTAGGGGGATTTAAATGGAAGTCTCCCGCTTGCCAAAACCATTTCACACCCCATTGGGTGGGGGGTGGGGGGGCTCAAGTTGAAACACGACAAAGACAGTTCTTTATTAAAAGAGCTGCTTTACAGTGTCTTTGGAAAACTCAAGCCGCATGTGTTGGGAGTTGGACTTAAACCTGCTTTCATCAACACCAATGTGGGTCCTTCTATTTGTGATTGGAATTCTACTCATTTCAATAAGGTAAATAATAGCCTGGTTTCTGTATGTTTGGACACCAAATAGAAGAAAAATGGGAGAGACTGCCTGGACTGTCCAATGAGAAATTACCTATTTTTTTCGTTGCAAAATGTTTTAGATAGTTTTTCGTTGCCGTAATGAACATGCAGCCCTGTATTGCACTGCAAGCGAGCGTCGAGGCACGCAGCAAAAAAACAGTCAATCGCCAGTGACACCGTTACAACAGAAGGTGGTGGTTTCTAATTCTGAGCTTCAATAAGAATAGCTCCTCGGACATCAGACATCACACACACACACATACACACACACCTTCAGTTTCATATTAGAAACTCTAAACTATCAGAGGTGTGAATCCAATGTTGCCAAGGAGCCTTCAATGTTGCACAATTGCCGCAGGTACAAGTATATTCCGTTATGCATCTTATATATCAAACATGTACAGCATACAGATACAGATACAAAGCCTTTGAGCGGAAAAATCGGTCAGACAGCGCGAGAGCTGCGGCTACAGCATCTCAAACAGCAAACGCATACATTGGCAACAGAAGGCAGGCTTCATCACTGTCACACACCACTTTGCAATGAGCTGGAGGCAGTATGCATATACTTAATTGTTTGAAAACTGAACGTATTAATACATATTATGGAGGCATGTCTTACCTTTCGTCAGTCTATATCAGTGGAAGCAATCATTTCATATAAACTTTATTTCACTACCCAGTAGCCACAATCCTAGTCATATTAGCAACCCGTGCTAGTTGTTGCATATTAGATATTAAAATGTCTAAAGGATACTTTCATCTTGGTCACATAAAACCACTTGCATGTGCGGTGCCCTTTTGACAACGGGGATGGATACCCTGGCTGGGTTCTAGTGATGATAAACATGTTTATTTGACACGTTGATTGTTGGAATGGATGGGGATGCCCATCAACTAGCTCAGTGTTTCCCAATCCTAGTCCTGGGGACCCAAATTGATGGGGGCATAAAATAAATCGACAGCTACACATCGGGATATAAAATTTACCATATGTCGTGTTGTTACGCAACAGGACTGTTAAAACGAGCTGCCTGCTAATTATCTATAGGCTGTGTTTCAACTTGTCAATTTCCAATTATTTTCTAACAGTTTGAATTGAAGTGTGTACCGCCTCCTCATTAATTCAAATAGAAGTAGCCCATTTCAGTGTTGTTTGAGGCTTAATTTAGCTGGACAAGCTACAAGCTTCCCTCTTCGAGAAGAGCCCTTCCCCATTTCTTCTGCACAAAGTATGCAGACATTTGCAGTCTTGCACAAACTGGTACATTTTCTGACTGGCCGCTCACATTGTTGCATTGTTGTTTTCCTTACAAATAATAACTTTGGACATGTGTAAGTTGCTATCAAAGTAATTGCCTTATTTTCTGTGTATCGTGTTGTTGCTACTGTAGCATACAGTATGTATGTATGTATGTATGCATGTATGTATGTATGTATGCATGTATGTATGTATGTATGTATGTATGTATGTATGTATGTATGCATGTATACACAGTTTTATTCACGTTTTCAAGTACCGGTGACAAATAATGCATTCTGATTATTGCATAGATTGTAATGGACACCTAGGATGTGTGTAAAATACTTTCTTGGTATTTTGTTGTACTGATTATAATGAGCTACTGCTAAGCTATTTACCAGCAATGTGTGGCGCCATGTTTGTTGACATTATACAATGCATTCTGGGTGTCACGTAAATGTCTGTCAGACCAAAGATATGACGTGAAGGAATGGTTCACTTATCTTTCGAGTAAACTTCCAGAAGTGAATGAAGGAAAGTGGATAATCGTAGATGACACACCCCCTTGAGCATGCATACTGCAAACAGACCAAACTCAGACCAAACTTTCTAGAAAGTGTTTAACTCAATTATTTCGATCAACTTTGCGCTCACCTGTGATGTGACAATTTATAAAATAGTAACTGCCATTAGCTAATTCATATTGTGGTTTCTGTCAGCCGAAAGTGCTCTAAATAGGTAAATCTTCCCTTAGTTAGCGCTAGGACTAATGTAGCATACATTTCCCAGTTTAGATGATTGTGTATGCTGTCACTATTTCTGTGAATGTCTGAACATGACATCCAAAAATAAAACTGTTCACATTCAGGACATAACTTTGTATGGACTGTGTTTGTGGGGAAAAAGTCAATCGAAACCGGACGTTCTAATCACACTGGTTTGAGCGTACGCTGTAGAATGATCACACCCGTTTGTTGGTACATGTGAAAAGGTTAAATAGGGAGCCAATTTGTTTTCAGCACTTATTTCCATGACTGATCAAAAGCCAATTTCTTATGATCTCTCATCTCTCTGAAGCAGTGAGCAAGAGAGTTTGGAACAACGAATCGCAATCAAATCAAAGTATCAACTTGCAATACATATAGAATCATGAGAAACACCAGCATTGCAACACAGGTCCCTGGCAATTCCCAGCCCTACTGGGAAACCAAATGGGTGCACACACCTGCTTCCACTTATCACGTCTTGATGATGAGTTGATAAGTAGAATCAGGTGGGTTAGTGTGCTGTGTTATTGCCAGGGCTAAAACTAAAATGTGCACCTCGTTGGGTCACCAGGACCAGTATTGAGAAACACTAGGCCCTAGGCTATAAGTAGCGGGCTGGTACATTGACAAGTCCATGTACATCAGCTAGGCTAGACTGTCTTGAGACCATGGCAAAATCCACTTGGCTCCAGGATGAAGTTTCCAC
This sequence comes from Oncorhynchus keta, assembly GCF_023373465.1. Taxonomy (NCBI): domain Eukaryota; kingdom Metazoa; phylum Chordata; class Actinopteri; order Salmoniformes; family Salmonidae; genus Oncorhynchus; species Oncorhynchus keta. The sequence goes on along the minus strand of NC_068436.1, from coordinate 1,819,152 downwards.
CCAAGGTACAAATCAAGGATCAGCTTTCCATCCCCCAAGCCTAATCTTAACCATTAGTGGGGAAAATGCTAAACTGACCCAAGATCAGCATTTAGGGGCACCTTCCCCCTACTCCATCTTCCTGAGACCGAGTGGGTTACATTGTCTTGGCACCTGCGACAAGACGGTCAGGTTTGCGCATTAAAAATGGCTCTGTTACACAAATAGCATTTTAAAAAAGAAACCCAGACACAGCCTACAATATATTGTAATGGGAACTCAGTTAGTACACATGCACCCCGCCCACTATCCCTTACTCTCTCACCAAAAATCAACTTGTGCTTTCTATCTGAATGACACACTATATGACGGCAAGTACGAGGTCATTTCTGCCACCCTTCTGCGACCAGTGCGTTGTTTGTGGTGGCCATATGTGTGTGTGATGTCCCATTCCAATGAGCACTGTGACGGGGATCCGCACTGCAGGGAGCCAGCAGCTGCAGTGTGTGAGGAGAACCTGATCTGGCCCTGTTGACAGAGGGCTGACACAGCTGTTCAGTGAGTTGACGGCAGAGACGAAACACTGCTCCTGAAGACCCTAACTAGCTTTAACAATATACAGTGGCAAGAACAAAATGTGCGAAACCTCAATATATTTCTGCATAAAATGGTCACAAAATGTTTTCATCTAGGTCCAACAATCTGCTTAACCTGTTGATCCTACCCCCTACCTTTTCCGAACATGCTGTTAAAATGTTCGGAACATTTCAGCGCCGTGCTACTCATGCCAGGAATATAGTATATGCATATGATTAGTATGTGTGGATAGAAAACACTCAGACGTTTATAAAACTGGTTAAATCACGGCTGTGACTATAACAGAACGTGCGTTTCATCGAAAAGCGCAGGAAAATCTGATCACTGAAAACTGGAAAATATATCAATGCGCCACTTGAATGTATTGTTGAATAGAAACCACAATACCTGGAGCAGAGGTTGCAATACCTACAGCTTCCACACGATGTCAACAGTCTTGTCATTTGCCTAGGATTTGTTTCTTGGTCAAACGGACAAGAGGCAGCCCATTTCTTCCGGTCTCCGACCAGATATTTTGGTTGAGATTTACCCGGACATTATTTCAAGACGTACAGCTATAGAATATACATCGCCTCGTGATCAATTTGATCGATTATTAACGTTTACTAATACCTAAAGTTGCATTACAAAAGTATTTCGAAGTGTTTTGTGAAAGTTTATCGTCGACTTTTTTAATTAAAAAAAATGAAGTTTAGTTATAAAACGCTGTTTTTTTCCTTGATCACACAGTCTTCATAGATCGATATCTAGGCTATATATGGACCGATTTAATCGGAAAAAAGACCCAATAGTGATGTTTATGGGACATCTAGGAGTGCCAACAAAGAAGATGGTCAAAGGTAATGAATGTTTTATATTTTATTTCTGCATTTTGTGTAGCGCCGACTATGCTAATTATTTCGTTTACATCCCCTGCGGGTCTTTAGGGGTGTTGCATGCTATCAGATAATAGCTTCTCATGCTTTCGCCGAAAAGCATTTAAAAAATCTGACTTGTTGGCTGGATTCACAACGAGTGTAGCTTTAATTCAATACCCTGCATGTGTGTTTTAATGAACGTTTGAGTTTTAACGAGTGCTATTAGCATTTAGCGTAGCGCATTTGCATTTCCAGATGTCTAGATGGGACGCCTGCGTGTCGGGTGGAGGTAAGAGGTTAAACTAATAACAAACAATTATACGTTTTCATGTCTTTATTGAACCCAATGTGTAAACATTCACAATGCAGGGGGGGAAAGTATGTGAATCCTTGAATTTATTAACTGGTTGACCCTCCTTTGGCAGCAATAACCTCAACCAAACATTTTCTGTAGTTGTGGATCAGACCTGCACAACGGTCAGGAGGAATTTTGGACCATTCCTCTTTACAAAACTGATTCAGTTCAGCAATATTCTTGGGAGGTCTGGTGTGAACCGTTCTCTTGAAGTCATGCCACAGCATCTCAATTGGATTGAGGTCAGGACTCTGACTGGGCCACTCCAGAAGGTGTATTTTCTTCTGTTGAAGCCATTCTGTTGTTGATTTACTTCCGTGTTTTGGGTCGTTGTCCTGTTGCATCACCCAACTTCAGTTGAGCTTCATGCGTAGTTTTACAAACGTCAGACGTGCAGCAATGTTTTTTTTTGGACAGCATTGGCTTCTTCCGTGGTGTCCTCCCATGAACACCATTCTTGTTTAGTACGTTTTGTAGACCTGTCAACAAAGATGTTGGCATGTTAGAGATTTCTGTAAGTCTTTAGCTGACACTAGGATTCTTCTTAACCTTAGTGAGCATTCTGCTCTGTGCTCTTGCAGTCATCTTTGCAGGACACCCACACCTAGGGAGAGTCGCAACCGTGCTGAAATTTCTCAATTTATAGACAATTTGTCTTACTGATGAACATCAAGGCTTTTAGATATGCTTTTGTAACCCTTTCCAGCTTTATTCAAGTCAACAATTCTTAATATTGGGTATTCTGAGATCTATTTTGTTCAAGGAACGGTTCACATCAGGCAATGCTTCTTAGCAAACTCATTTTCGGAGTGTTTTTTTGTAGGTCAAGGCGGCTCTAACCAACATCTCCAATCTCATCTCATTGATTGGACTCCAGGTTAGCTGACTCCTGACTCCAATTAGCTTTTGGAGAAGTCATTCGCCTAGAGGTTCACATACTTTTCCCAATCTACACTGAATGTTTAAATGATGTATTTAAAGAAAATGATTTTATTTATCTGTTATTAATTTAAGCACACTGTCTATCGTTGTGACAGATGAGATAAAATCTTTTCTGATGACCAATTTATGCAGAAAGAGTTCAAACTTTTTCTTGCCACTGTAGGTGTAGTAGATTGCGGGGTTCAGAATTATACATGAAGTTAGCATGCTCAAGTATGCTGAAGTCAGAAAAGGGAGATCTGTGTTTTAAGAATGTCATCAACAAACTCCAATCATCACCTATAAAAACAGACCCAAGTATACAGCAACTCCCACTAACATCACCAGAACACACAGGGAAACGCTTTGAAACCTCCCTAAAGGAGCACAAACGCAACACTTGGGCTGAAAGAAGACCTCACACACACACACACACCCCTCCCTGCCTGATAACAATCAAATCAACACACTGAAGCCATGTTTTCACACTTTGGAATGGACAACCTCACTCCATCAGTTCCAGATTGTCAGTTTCCTGTCCAAGCTTTCAACAGCTGGGATCTCGACTCACATACCCCGGGAGGGGCGGGAGAGACAGAGTTGAAAGAGAGGCACAGTGGATGGCTACTACTGGGGACTTATTGGATTGTACAGTGTGTACAGACATAGCGAATGTTCTGGACCGCAGAGAGATTGTTGAACTGTATGTCCTGTTTGATGGTGCCTGTTGAGGTGACTCACATCATAAAGCAGACCAGAAGCACTGCTTGCTGTCCTTTCAGTTCTGCTGTCCTGCACTGTCCCTCACTGAGTAACAGGCTACACTGGGCCCAACGTCCTGTAGGTGTAACAGTATAACTTTAGACCGTCCCCTCGCCCATACCCGGGCGCGAACCAGGGACCCTCTGCACACATCAACAACAGTCACCCACGAAGCATCGTTACCCATCGCTCCACAAAAGCCGCGGCCCTTGTAGGGCAAGGGGAACTACTACTTCAAGGTCTCAGAGCAAGTGACGTCACCGATTGAAACACTATTTAGCGCGCACCGCTAACTAAGCTAGCCGTTTCACATCCGTTACATAGTGCTGGGCGATATCTCGTGTGGGGTGATACACTGAGGAACATTTGGAATAGGAATTTGGTTTACTTTCAGAATTGACTGGAGTTGAAATGGAACTGACCTCAACCCTGCTAATGATGGAAGCCTACAGTATAGGCTCCTAATGAGATAAAATGGATTTGAATGGACGCTGTATCAACTAAACTTGTCCAATAGAATCCAATCTGTCGCACTTCATATGTTTATATTATTATAAGATGCATCTTCTGCCATAAAACCCTAGTCCTACTCCAGACTCATGGTTCTAAAAATACTTGTATGTTAAAATGTCTTATTCGGCCTCCCGGGTGGCGCAGTGTATCGCAGTGCTGGCTGTGCCACCAGACTCTGGGTTCGCACCCAGGCTCTGTCGCAGCCGGCCACAACCGGGAGACCCATGGGGCGACAATTGGCCTAGCGTCGTCCGGGTTAGTGAGGGTTTGGCCGGTGGGGATATCCTTGTCTCATCACGCACTAGCGACTCCTGTGGCGGGCCGGACGCAGTGCACGCTATAACCAGGTCGCCAGGTGCACAGTGTTTTCTCCGACACATTGGTGTGGCTGGCTTCCGGGTTGGATGTGCGCTGTGTTAAAGAAGCAGTGCGGCTTGGTTGGGTTGTTTTTCGGAGGACGCATGGCTTTCGACCTGTCTCTCCCGAGCCCGTACGGGAGTTGTAGCGATGAGACAAGATAAGATAGTAGTTCCTAACAATTGGATACCACGAAATTGGGGAGAAAGGGGGGTAAAATTATAAATAAAAATGTCTTCAATGGTCTCCCACGCGCAACACGGTAATCCACCTGCAGAGGTTCTGAATTTAGTTCAGACAGACACTTTGTGGGTGGTTACGAGTCGAAAGGCATTGTCCACTGGCAGCTTCGCCGCGTATAGCATCCTAGGTATCTGCATCGCTGGCCTGCAATGCGGTGTGCTGTGTGGAGATATAAAAAGACAACGGGATAGGAATGGAGGCGGGAGAGGTGAAGGGGAGAAAGTTCATGCTGTGGTCACAGGGCATTGGGTACATGAAGGGCTTGGAAAGAGAGAGAGCGAGATCCTCGACTTTGGTGATGTCATCTATAAAATAGCCTCCAACACTCTACTCAACAAACTGGATGTAGTCTATCACAGTGCCATCCATTTTGTCACCAAAGCTCCATACACTACCCATCATTGCGACCTGTACGCGCTCGTTGGTTGGCCCTTGCTTCATACTCGTCGCCAAACCCAATTGGCTACAGATTATCTACAAGTCTCTGCTCGGTAAAGCCCCGCCTTATCTCAGCTCACCATAGCAGCACCCACTCGAAGCACGCGCTCCAGCAGATAGATCTCACTGGTCACCCCCAAAGCCAATTCCTCCTTTGGCCGTCTTTCCTTCCAGTTCTCTGCTGCCCATGACTGGAACGAATTGCAAAAATCTCTGAAGCTGGAAACTACCTCACTAGCTTTAAGCACCAGCTGTCAGAGCAGCTTACAGATCACTGCACCTGTACATAGCCCATCTGTAAACAGCCCATCTATCTACCTACCTCATCCCCATACTAGGTATTTATTTATTTAGCTCCTGTGCACCCCAGTATCTCTACCTGCACATTCATCTTCTGCCGAGCTACCATTCCAGTGTTTAATTGCTATATTGTAATTACTTCGCCACCATGGCCTATTTATTTCCTTAACTTACCTCATTTGCACTCACTGTATATAGACTTTTTGTTTTTAAATGTTTTACTGTATTATTGACTGTATGTTTTGTTTAATTCATGTGTAACTCTGTTGTATGTGTTGAATTGCTACGCTTTATGTTGGCCAGGTCGCAGTTGCAAATGAGAACTTGTTCTCAACTAGCCTACCTGGTTAAATAAAAGGTGAAATAAAATAAACAAAATATACATTTGTGGAATTAAATTGGCAGCATACAGATACAGAGCCTTTAAGTGTAAAATCTGTCAGATTGCGCTAAATATCTATTAGTTTGGGATATATCATCTCACAACTGTCCCAGAGTCTGTTTGGAATAGGGTATTTCTTTCTCGACAAGGTGACCAATAGAATAGGTAAACCTTTCTACTGTGGGGGATAGTAGATTGACAGGCTAGTGATTTTGCTGTTGGTTACTTGTCTTTGTTGAGGAAATGGAAACGTGGAGAGTTATTCTAACGTCTTCAAAGTGCACGTCAGAATTCAGTAAGACATTGTTGCATCCTCGACTTGCATGTTCTGTTAATATAAATGACCATAATCTAAAATGTGATTCCTGTCGTCATTCTGAGCAACGTGGGTGGAAGGCCTTATCAGGTCACACACCCAATGCATATGGGTCTGGTACATTTCTGAAATTTCCGGTAAATTAAAATGTTGCCGCTCAAATGCCCGGTGCCACAGTTCCTTAAATGAAACCCTGCTCCAAACTGAGGCAGGCCATGTCTTGTGCGAGCTACTTCCCTCAAAAAAAAAAAAAAAAACACTGACTGATGAGTGCCCAGTGAGTCAGGAGGCCCAAGGCCATTCACTTTGCCAGCCAGATCCAAGAGATGAAATCAAAATGATGAAATCTACATTCTGCCCCAAGTTAACCCTCTCACAGCTAACTTGCGACATCAATAGCTACATTAACATCAAGCTACATGTAGGCTACGGATGTAGCGACAACAAGACACAAGTCAATTCTAGACAACACAATCGTTACGACAAAATAGGCTACATTGTTAACTCGTCTTTAAAATGTCCAGAATGTGATCTGATCAGAATCACATTGAAGCTTTCTGACAAAAAAAGTATTCCCAGGCTACATGTATGAAAGAGGAAACAGAGCGGGTTGTGGCTTCCATCCCTCACAATCTAGGCTTATAGATGGCTGCAATGGGGGTGTCTGACACGTACAGTCTTTGCTGAGACATGTTTTACATGGCAGGATTTGCATAGCGTTGAAGGTTACAACAATTCACCTGTCATCCGACGTGCCAAGAAAGATCAGCCGTCTCCATTTTCACATTATCTGCATTTTGACTAGAAAGAAGTGACATTCATGGGAATGTTTTGAGGAGAGAACAGTTGGGTCTTAAATAGCTTGCAGACATCAAATGCACCATGGACTAAATGTGCTTGAAAAGACAAGGCTCTTACGTAACTCAAAACCACCCATCTCCTTAGATACCAAGGTAAAAGTAGGGTATCTACACATTCACATGGACAGTGTGAAACTGTTGCTCAATAGGTACACTGAGCCAAAATATAAACGCAACATGCAACAATTTAATAGTTTTTTTTAATGAGTTACAGTTCATATGAGGAAATCAGTCAATTGAAATAAATTCATTAGGCCCTAATCTATAGATTTCACATAACTGGGAATACAGATATGCATCAGATACCGTAACAAAAAAAATAAAATGGGCCTCACAATCGTGTCCCAGTATTTTTGTGCATTCAAATTGCCATCAGTAAAATACAATTGTGTTCATTGTCAGTAGCTTATGCCTGCCCATACCATAACCCCCCCATGGGCACTTTGTTCACAATGTTATGAGCAAACCGCTCGCCCACGCAAGACCATACACGTGGTCTGCAGTTGTGAAGCCGGTTGGACATACGGCCAAATTCTCTAAAATGATGTTGGAGGTGGCTTATGGTAAAGAAATGAACATTCAAATCTCTGGCAACAGCTGTGGTGGACATTCCCGAAGTCACCATGACAATTGCACGCTCCCTCAACTTGAGACATCTGAGACATTGTGTTGTCTGTCAAAACTTAATTTTATAGACTGGCCTTTTATTGTCCTCAGCACAAGGTGCACCTTTGTAATAATCATGCTGTTTAAATCAGCTTTTTGATATACCACCCATCAGGTGGATGGATTATCTTGGCAAAGAAGAAATGCTCACTAACAGGAATGTAAAAAATGTTGTGCATAACATTTGAGAAAAATACGCTTTTGGGCGTATGAAACATTTCTGGGATCTTTTGATTCAGCTCATGAAACATGGAACATGTTGCGTTTATATATATATTTAGTGTAGTAACTTCAGTCGACTAAAATGTCCCTATGTCACGAAAACAGTAATGAGCCTAAAAAGCAGCTCACTGAGAGAAAACGAGAGAGACAGAGAGTGTCTACAACCTGTACAGGTTTCAACAGGAAGTTGGGGTTAATTTGAATATTGCAGGTGCCCACTGTTTCACTCTGTCCTAACAGCCTAATTGGGCCAAAACAGATTTCATCACGGCGCAGACTGTTGACAGGGAACAAGAGTTTACATACGGGAAGGTCTCTTCTGACTTGGGTTGTATTCATTAGGGCACGCAACGGAAAACGTTTGAAAATGTTTTGCAACAGAAAACGATATTGACCGTTTATTATTGGACAAGCCCAGGAAGTCCCTTCCCGTTTCAGTCGTTTCTTAAGTTTGGTGCCTAATGAACAACAACTATGCTAACTCTGCTCTGACACTGATAAACTCTAAACTCTGAACCCTGTTCAGTGATTAATGTCCCGACCCGTGTGGTGCATTATAAAGATAAGCTGAAATTTGTCACTTGGTTGCCTCTACAGCCAGACACATGTACCCAGCCAAACACATTCACTAAAAATGCATCTGTCAGATGTCCAGATTGAAACCATTTTAGTTGTATTTTGCTACCCTTGGACTGCGAGTAAAACATTTTATTGGTTGCACTGATGAGAGCTGCACATACTATCTGGTCACCTCAATCATCCTATAGTTTGGGTGGATGAAACCGTGATTTGTTAAATAGTAAACTGCATTAACCTTCCTGCAATAAAAGTGTCTGGCCGTCCACTGTGCCTGCCCGTTTCGATGGGGCCGGCTGCTGTAATGAGCACCTCGTGATTGTATAACATTTCAAAATGCAATTGCGGGTATTAAAGATATTTAAAGAACGATCATTGGGCTCAAAGCACACTGTTTATAATCAAGATATCTGATATGGCTTTGAAATACAGAGCGAGCAAAATTTCACATTGGCCATTGTGAGTGCACTTATTTTATTTCACCTTAATTTAACTAGGCAAGTCAAATTCTTATTTACAGTGACGGCCAAACCCTAACGACGCTGGGCCTATTGTGCACCGCCCAATCCCAGCCGGTTGTGATACAGCCTGGAATCGAACCAGGCCTGTAGTGTCACCTCTGCGATGCAGTACTTAGACCGCTGCTCCACTCGAGTGCCACTCACTAGGCCACATTGCAAAGTTATTTTTAGGACATTACATTTACTGTTAGATGAATATAGGCCAAAATATAATGCACACAAAGGCAAAATCTAATGAAAAATCAAAATAACAATCAAATTATAATAACATTGACAGTAAAATAATTAAAGCCATATTGTCAACCCAAAATTCCTGACAATCACTGCAGTAGGTCTCAAAAATCTGATCAACTTAATATCTTTACACTACGCAACTGCACTTTCAGCAATGTATGATGATAGCCAAGTAGGGGGGAAAAAGCTATGGCAAAACTCGCCTACACCCCTTTGTGGTCGGTCATACAGCATAACCAACTCGTGAAGAGAGTGAAGCTCAGAGATAAGAATTTGAGACTGTGGCAGTTGGCAAATTCTGTTGACGACCGTCTTGTATCCAACTCCCTCATCTGTGCGAGCGCAATTATCGGGTGTCTGTTTCACGGCTCCAATGACCTGCCTGTAGGGGAGAGGAGAGCTCTGGCATTAGCGCTGTGTGCTAGCTAATTAAAGTTGTACAACTGAAATGTTGTACAACTGAAATGTTGTACAACTGAAATGTGTCTTCCGCATAATAATGTTGTTCTGAATCAGAGGTGCAGGGGGCTGCCTTAAATCAAAAACCACGTCTTCGGCACCCGGGGAGCAATGTGTTAACTGCCTTGCTCAGGTCAGCTTGGGGATTCAAACCAGCAACCTGTTGGTTACTGGCCCAACACTAACCACTAGACTACCTGCCGCCCCAGGAAGAAGGGAGGAAGAAAGAGAGCTAAATATATCTACGGTGAAACAAAGCTATCATAAGTGTGCATTACAATATGAAAGCCCCGGCTAGAGCACTAGTTATTAGCGTCCCTCTTGCTCTCGCCAATACAATGTGCTATTATGGTGAGACAAAGCTTTTTCCCCACCGCCAAAGGAGATGAGAGGTAGTAGAGTAAAAGGTGGGGGACGACGTCATTATATCAGAGTAGCCCCTATTGTTTTAGTCTGTAAGACCTCTCCCACTGGGATCATTATGACACATCACCGGCAACGTGAAGCGGAAAGGGAAAAACCAATGGCTATTCAAAAGATATTGAGACTGAAGAGCCTTAATAGGCCAATGACAACAAACGGAAATCCATTTATACTGGAAAACACCCATTTTTAAAAAATATATTTCAAATCATGATGATACTTCAGCATAACTTGATCAGGTAAAACTACCTGCAGAACAAAATCATTTATTTTATACCCTTACTTATAATTCTTAAAATCTCAATTTGTACCGAGATTTGAAGGGTTAACCTCTGGCTAGTGGGCCTAAATACCTCACTGAGGGGCTGCTGGTGGTGGGTCTATCTGCGTCATGGTGAGCAATAGGAGGCTTGGCTGGCTCCGGGGACGCTGGAGAGGAGCAGAGAGGAGAGTGGGTGCAGGAACGGCAGGAGGTGTGAAAATTAGCACTCCCCACCGCTCAGCTGCCAGCTTTGCACTGGGTCATTGCAGATAGGGAGCGAGAGAGGGAGGGAGAGAGAGACGAGCGGGCAGAAATAGGGGAAAGGGAGACGTGCACGCAAAGCCGCATACACACAATACACACATCCTAAAAAAGGGTTTGATACGGCTCTCTATACATTGAGGCCTATCAGTTCAGATAGCGCTTTAGCATAATGGACTCATAGCAACAGCTGCTACGCAGAGAACGCCATGGGAGATCTGAGCAGTACTGACCATTTTCATGCCAAAGAAAATATGACACTGCTTCAGCACACTGAAAGCCACAGGTTTGACTGAAAAGTAAATTCCTTTCACGAGAGAACATTACCATCACTCCTCGGCTCAAAACGTAAAATCACTATCCATTAGATTTAAAGTAAGCATGATCTTGGTTTTCCCCTTATTTAGGGCAATATTGGTTCCTTTTCATTTCTGTGTTTCTGCTTGGTTTGGCATGAATTTGACATGATTGATTTAGCCACGGAATGATCTCACTTTCAGGTCAGGCGAGAGGAAGGGGGCTTATCTTACTCCTCTTACGCCTCGATCACACAGACATCGCTATAGCGGAAAATGGTAAACGGCATCATCTGGATATGTGTGCAACAAAAAGTTCAACATTCACCTTCTGCTACCATTTGTCAAGCAGTCTACGCATACAGTTGGATTGCACACGTTCGATAAATCCAACGTAGGCCCCACACAGAACGCACTGCAACGCAACGCTGCAAGGCAAACGCAGCGTTCCATTGGAAATGAATGTACTTCTGGTGTATCAAAATGCAATGGGCCTCTGTGGCGTGGGCCTCTGCTGGGCCTCTCGGTGTGATCCTCTGTGGCGTGGGCGTGGCGTGGGCCTCTGTGGCGTGGGCCTCTGTGGCGTGGGCCTCTGTGGGCCTCTGTGGCTGTGCTGTGGGCCTCTGTGGCGTGCCTCTGTGGCGCCTCTGTGCGTGGGCCTCTGTGCGTGGGCCTCTGTGGCGTGGGCGCGGGCCTCTGTCTGTGGCGTGGGCCTCTGTGGCGTCTGTGGCCTCTGTGGCGTGGGCCTCTGTGGCGTGGGCCTCTGTGGCGTGGGCCTCTGTGCGTGGGCCTCTGTGCGTGGGCCTCTGTGCGTGGGCCTCTGTGCGTGGGCCTCTGTGCGTGGGCCTCTGTGCGTGGGCCTCTGTCTGTGCGTGGGCCTTCTCTGTGCGTGGGCCTCTGTGCGTGGGCCTCTGTGCGTGGGCCTCTGTGCGTGGGCCTCTGTGCGTGGGCCTCTGTGCGTGGGCCTCTGTGCGTGGGCCTCTGTGCGTGGGCCTCTGTGCGTGGGCCTCTGTGCGTGGGCCTGACTCAGCATGCGAAATGCATGACTTCACACACGGCTTCAATACCCACGTCGCTGTAGCAGGGAGAGAGAAAAACAAAAAAACACAACCAACTGCAAAAGGGTGGCGATGTCATCACCTGCCCAAACACTAAAAAAATACCACACTGAGGTTAGTAGTCAATAGTAATAGAGAATGAAGTCCTAGGGCGCTGGTCAAATGCAGTGCACAACATAGGGAATAGGGTGCCATTTGTGACACAACCCTTATACCATCTAAAAGGAAGTGAACACAGAGTGGAGTGAATTAATACCCAAGTTAATGTTCATGTATCATGTTCATACTACTTAGATCATCGTTCACACTCTAGATAGATCAGAGGTGACAGAAGTTCACAGTTCATGGGCAATGCCAATGCCATGTGTGTATTTGAATTGGCAATGCACACAACAGTGTCATCCACCAGGCCTAGCCTAAAAATTAGGTCGATAGTTACAGTACATATCGATATCATATTTTTGACAATATATCATATTGCAGGGGTCTCCAACCTTTTCTAGTATGAGCTACTTTAACAAGATAAACAGTAAAAAAGTGTCATGAGCTCCTCATTTTATTCCAGCTTTCAAATAAGTGTACAAGAGAACATAGTTTATGTTCTGTCAATATACCTGGTAAAATAATGGTTCATAAACAACTAAAAAATCAGTGATATATTTTCAAAAATTGTGTTCAGTTTTGTTTGTCAATCTTCAAATTACAGCAAGTGATGAAATTGCTGTTTAATGTGCCGGTCTAGTGATGGTTGTGTAGTGCTGCTGCTTCACTTCAAAATGTGCAAATAATAGATACAAATGCTATACTTACTCATGATATACTTCTGCCAGGTAAGCTTCATTTGCAGTTAACATTTCATTGATAAGGTTTAGGGGATAGTATTTCTGTCATGCCAAAACACTAATCAGATCAACTGGCTACACACGAACTGACAAACAAATGCGCGCATCACATAGACGGGTAATATTGCAGGAAAGCAATTGGCAGACATTGTGTAAGGTTTGACTTTTAGGCCAATAGTGGCTAACAGGTGTGGGATAATGTCAGAGCTGTGTTGATTAGATAGTAGCTGGGAGTTTACGGTGTCTGATACTTGTGAGATTTGTTTGACAGTTTGGGGTGGAAACGCATAAAAATTGCAGGCACTTTCAAAATAGTACGGCGAGCTACCTGTTGCTTGGCGATCAACCTGTTGGAGACCCGTTATATATCGTATCCTTTTGACAATATTGCAGTATTGTTTTTGCTCTAGTTGGCTGTACCTACACCAATTGTTTTAGGAATTTTCACATTTTAGTCATTTAGCAGACACTCTTATCCAGAGTGACTTACATAAGCGCCATGCTCTACCAACAGCCACACGGGGAGGACTGTTCTCCATCGTTTAGCACTTATTTCTACGACTGATCAAAACTTGTTGTTTTCTCATGGCTCTCTCGTTCCTCCGCAGCAGACATATGGTGATCAACACTTTTGGAACGTCAAATTGCAATAAAATCCATGTACCGAATCGTGAGAGCTGCAATACATATCGTATCGGCACCTAAGTATCGTGATAATATCGGACTGATTTTCCATGTCTTTATGTTTGGCAAGACAGCTCTGCTTCTCACTGTAGTAGGTTGTAGTCTAGATTTTGGTTATTTGGATCTCCATTCGCCTTTTATTTATGGTGTTTGTTTACTGTTAATGTAACTAGCCTAAACATAGATTTTGTCATGCCTTTATCCATCTGATATTTTGCTTTCTACCTACTTGGTACCACTTTTGTGCTATTCGCATTCGCAGCTGTGTTGGTATTCCAAGCCAAACTGCTATTCAGTATTTTTGTTTGCGAGCATTAATAACTAGTCTACTACTTTCAGCATTCGGTTTGCATTATTTTAGTAATAGCGTGTAGGGCGATGTCAATTCTGCTGATACAGCGCAGTGGAGATTGGCCTCAAATCTGTAGCCTACCTTTCACTTCAAAAGCAATTCATTGTCTCAGAGAGATTTGAACTTTGTTTATTGTGGTATAGTGTGAAATAAGCAGAATTCAATACAATTCCAATGCAAGAACCCCCTAAAAACAGTGTCCCCTTGGCCACTTTATCCTGGCGTCGGGTCTGGAGAGAAGCAGATAAGTAGACTGGTTAGGGGATGCGGCTGGCTGCTCACACGCTCATTCAGATATGACATCTGACATCACGCTCTGAAATCTGATATTCTATGTGTAGGACACACAGGGATGCATTCTGTGTTCAGTCACTAATTCTGTAATGAGAAACATGCACCATTATTCATTGGCGGGTGGTAATGTTAGCTTGCCATCTTAGATGCTAATGTAGCTAGCTAGCTAATCTTAACAACTGTGTGAAATAATTTGCGCTATTGAAACATTCACGCAACTAAAATTTGCTTCTATCAACTATAACCACAATATTATTTCTAACACAGGTTGCTTAAATCGCGTTGCATTCCAAATTTCCCAGTCAGGAACAAAGTTTCTTGAGTGGAGTGAGTGATGACACAGCTGCCATGCAACATGAAACATTCACCACCCCCATGTGCCAAGTCGATGAGAATAAGGTCTTAAGCAGCCTATAACAAAATCTTAAGGAACATCCCAGTCTTTTGCACAAGCACTTAAAATGTACAGTAGGCAGCAACATCCAGTTGAGAAATAGCTGAAATCCACACTATGGCACACTCTTACGCTCACACTTCCTGGCTATGGCATGACTTCCTCCCACAATATTTCCACTTTGGTGGTCAAACAAATGTCAAAATATATATTGTGATGAAGGCATTTAAACGATACAGATATCTTCAACACCACAGAAGTGGTTACTATAATGAACAAAAATCTAAATGCAACGATTTGACTCATTTACAGTTCATATAAGCAAATAAGTCATTTGAAATAAATTCATTAGGCCCTAATCTATGGATTTCACATGACTGGGCAGGGGCGCGGGCATGGGTGGGCCCAGCCAATCAGAATGAGTTTTTCCACACAAAAGGGCTTTCTTACTAACAGAAATGTCTCACACGATCCCACAGATGAAGAAGGCGGATTTGGAGGTCCTGGGCTGGCACGTTTACACGTGGTCTATTGCCGAATTATCTGAAACAACGCTGGGAGGTGGCTTATGTATGAGAAATGAACATTAAAATACACACCATTACAGAAAAAAGCTTTTTGTGCATATGGAACACTTCTGGGATCTTTTATTTCAGCTCATGAAACATGGGACACTTTACATGTTGTGTTTATATTTTGGTTCAGTAGAAATATTGTCTGCATTGTGCGCCGTCTAAATTAGCCTTTCAATATTTTCTGGTGCCTACCAAATATAGGCAAAGACTACAAAACAATATGCTGAGACTCAAAGCAGTATTTAGCAACAAACAATAAGGAACTAGCAGAGTGACCAATTCACAATAAGAAACACTGCTCTTCAAATATTGGGAGCTTCCTCCCTGCCCATATGTAACAAGTAAAAAAACAAAACAAGGAGCCAAATGTCCCTTGTTTCAATAGAAGTGTAAGGGCTGTACTTCAAGTCGAGCCCAGGACACCAATCAATGTGAGTCAGGCCATTGTTATTCTCCATTACATAAGGGCTGCTCTCCACCTCTTATCTCCGTCAGTCCACAGTCATAATCGCTAGTTAGTTCATACCCTGTCAGATAGCATTAACCCCAGCTCTGTTTGTCAATGCGGAAGAGGTGCGTGCACAGGGAAAGTGAACTTGGGGGGGACACGCAAACTTTTTAGGATGACGACACTGCACGCTCCCTCACTCAGACACACAGGGTCAGGTGGCTTTATATAGGTCTACTGTTTGTTAAAGGAGGAGAGAGCAGAGCTACCCTGCGTGTGGGGCACCCACTCTCCTGCGTGTTTATTTTCAAAAAGCCACAGCCCCTCAGCAAGCATGGTGTGTGCCCCAGACCTTGTTTTTGTCCACAGACAGTGCAGAAATAAGTTATGTTCGGTCATCATTTGATCCCCGGATCTACCTAAATAAAGTAAACATTAGCGGTGACCTTATTTGAACCAGTTAAACCATCAAACATGCTTCAAGGGAGAGAGGTGAGGACCCAGCCGAGAAAATTGGTCAGCTGTTCATACGACACTCCACCTTGTGTAGAGTATAACATAGAGCCAGGGGGTTTCCCTGATCAGAAAGAACTCCAGGCCCTGATCAGGAAGAACTGAAGAGAAAAACTCCAGGCCCTAGTGATAAGACATCGCTTTGGTTCAGAACATTTGTCCCTCAGCAACATGCAACAGGTTGGTAAAGTTGGTCAAAACCACCATTTAATAATAACAAAACCTGCTGACAAACTCAAATCTTCCTGGCAATTGCAATATGCGCAATGTAGGAAAATAGCTGAAACTATGCATTCTATTTTTTTGTTGTTGCCCAGAACCTAAAATGATTGATGTGGGTTAGGGCTGACCCCCTTTAGTTGACTGGTCGATTGTTTGGTCGATAGGCTGTTGATTATCGTAGATTTTAGTCGAGCAGTAACAAAGTCTGAGTGGACTGCTGCATTGTGGAAGCCATGGGGATGGCACAGTCCATCACTCTATGACATGTGCTACTGAAATTGTATATGGTTACATTATGTAAGAACGGTGCAACACAAATAAAAATGATATTATTTTATAAGAAATGCATTTTCTCCCGCGTTAGATAGTGGTCGCTGTCGCAAGTTATAAAATGCATCAGTGCGCTGTTGAATTGGTGCCTTTTCCTAGACCATGTTGCTATGTGCACACATTTAAACCAGCATATTGGTGTTGAGAACAATGCGGTGGAGGTAGCAGCGGAGTGAGGAGACGAGAATTACAAGCCTTAATTACCTAAGAAAAGTGAGGAGAGCGGAGACTAACGTAGGTCTATAATCAATAGCCTAACTTAAAAGGTGCCTGGCTTTATAAATCATCCATATATAGACAGAAATAAGACCGATCCTGCTTCTGTTTGAGTGTTTAATAGCCTACTGATTCCGTGAGCGCCAAGCCTCACAAAACCACGTCGGATAAACAAAATCTGGCTGTTTTTAATCTTTGCTATAACGTAAAAGGCTGGACCAGCCTCTCTGGTATTAGTTATTTAGTATTGTTACACTGTTCCAAATAGAACAATTATATTTATAATAACCCTCCTTTTTCCTTGATCTTGTTATTATTATTATTATTATTATGATGATCACTATAATAAGTAATGTCATTATCATTAGTAGGCTTTAGTATAGCAGCCTTGTATAACCATCATTGAGCTGGAGGCCTAAGAGCACATTCTGTTTAGTCTTAATAGCGTAACTTACTGAGTGAGGCCTTTAATAAAAATACTTCTACAGGCTACTGTATCAATCATTCATTCGGTCATGTCATCACACAGCATACGAGTCATTCATGATTTGAAATGCAATCAAGCATTTTAGTAGTAAAATAAAGCGACAACTAAATAATCTGCGTAAACAAATAGGCCTAAACTGTTCCTAAACAGTTGATTTCCGAAATTGTATTAACGAATGAATGTGACTCTTCAGTATTTGCTGTAATAGCTTTACAAAAAAAAACATTAAAGACTCTGGTACGCTTATAATTAGT
Organism: Oncorhynchus keta; assembly: GCF_023373465.1. Lineage (NCBI taxonomy): Eukaryota > Metazoa > Chordata > Actinopteri > Salmoniformes > Salmonidae > Oncorhynchus > Oncorhynchus keta. Next base: position 1,801,683 of record NC_068436.1, on the reverse strand, counting down.
GTCGTTTACATTGTTCCAAACGGTCATAAAAAGTATATTGTAATCTAACAGCACCTGTATGGCACACACAATATGCAGGCAGCACTTTCTCCTTACATCTTTTTTTCTATATCTCCAGTATTTTCCACAACTAATCAAATTTACATTTACATTTAAGTCATGACTTCCCCTTAACCTCCTGAGCAACCAGTAAACATTCCCCATTTCGAGTTTGTCACGTCATCTGCAACGGTTTTACTGTCACATGTTACAGTGTTCTTAGTTTGTTATAACCAATTTATTGATGTGATTATGATATGCTATTGGTCATGTGTATGTGATGCATATGTGTCACTTAAAAAGAGAGCAAGGGGTTTAGAGAATAGGAAATATTTTTCCAAATTAGGGATTTCAGTAACAACATTTCAGTCAGAAATGGCTGTAATTATGTGTAATCTCTATTTCCTAAACGTGAGAGGGCTGTCTAGTGTAAGTCAGCTCTGCACCAGGCTGATAGGACACTGTGTGTGCTTTTAGAGCCTTGTAAAACCACAGTGCACTACCCACAACACATCTGCTATGAGATGATAGCAGGGTGGGAGTTTAGTTTGGTGTTCAGCTTTGAACCAAGGGTGGCTTTCATTGAAATAAAAAAGTAAGACTGCAAGGGAGCAGTGGGTGGGAGGCATATTCAATGCACCTACAAGAGTCTTAATAGAGGACTACCACATTCCTTCTCGAGCTTTGCTCGGTGCTACTATGTATGACTGTACAGACAATACCGATCAAGGAGCAAGGGAAGAAACTGACATTGTCCTCTGTCCCCAATGTATGCATGTAGGGTGAATTGAACGATTGACTTAGCACATGCTATATGGCTGCCTGCAGGTTCACTCCATTTATTGCGTGGACACTTTACGCGCTGATTAAAGCACCGACATGCAGCGAAGTACACTTGATAGTTCAGTGCGACCCTTCTGCGAAGCCGCCCCTTCTCTAGAATGTTGATCAAAGCCATGGAGACGATAGCATTGAATTAGAATGAGTTGAATTAAGATTATGACGACCACTCATTGTCAAGATCCTTGGTCTCTAAGCCACGGATGCTACTCCATCAACTGAATGAAGTGGATGGGGAGGAAAGAGGACTATCAACATAACAACGAAGTGGAGAAAGCAGAGAAAGTGTCACACAGCTGGTCCTAGCTCGATCCCTATACTTTTAATGTTTGCACATCTGTATGGTGTAAGAGATATGGGTTAGGGCTAAGGGGAATGGGACCAGCTGACAGACAGGTAGACACAAACACAGTAGCAAGTGACACAGACAGAGAGCTAGCAAGAGAAAGAAGCACACCCACACCAAGGTTTCCGTTGGGAAAATGTGTTGCAGGACAACATGACCGGGAAGACTTTAATTTCATGAAATCTCTAGATGAAAGAAATCTAGATGAAAATCTGTTAAATTTAGAAAGAGGGGGAATAAAGACTCAATAACTAGAATGGGTTGCTAATAAGACTAGGATTGTGTCTTTGGCTTCTGGACAACGAAAGAAAGTTCATATGAAAACAAACAGGAAATAGAGAAGTAAATGGAAATTAAATTTGCCAAAATTATATAAATTAGAGCAGTCATTTGAAAAGAGTAAGAACATTTCAGGGAGACAACGCAAAGGTGAAATCCATTAAACACCAAGAATTGAATTCATTGCCCTTGACAATCAACTGTTCTGTCGTGGATGACGTTGGCCTTCACCGACTGGTCCCAAGCAATAACTATTTTTCACATGTTGCCCTACCGGAGTTCCACAGTATTGTTGGAACGCACATCCATGAGCTACTTGCTCTGAGCGTCACTGCTATTAGCTTCACGACTGACATTTGGACCAGCGGTGTCAACCCTATGAGCATGCGGAGTCTGACAGCACAATGGGTCGACGAGGATTTCGTACGGAGGAAAGCCGCAATACATGTTCAAGAATGTGCTGGTTCTCATACCGTTCCTGCTATTTCAATGGCATTTGAGAACAATGTTTGAAACATGAACACACTTCCTAGCTCCATTCGAACAACTTACTCGGGAAATAAGCTCATCCACTGCGTCTGCAGCAGACGTGATACCCTCTGTCACGGCATTGAAAAGCCTGCTCAAAACTGCCGACAGACCGTGGGGTTAAAGCTTACAAAAGTACTGTACAAGAGGCTGTGAACAAGCGATTCGGCGGGATTCTGTCAGAGCCTCGTTACTGTGTCGCCACCATGCTCGATGCTAGGTACAAGGACCACTACTTCAATGCAGACAAGAAACATGGACAGAGCTGAAACTTCACTGCTTGACATGTATGATGAAATCCTGGTTGAGACTGAACAAATGAACAACAAAGCAGCAGCAGTAAGTGAAAGAAATAGGTTTTTACTGGTAATGGGGACATACGTAAACACCAACAAAATAACTTCTGGGTCAGTGTGTGTCAACTATTTAACTGTACTAGAACGCTTAAAAGGCCACTAAAAATGTTAAATATCGGTATCGTTTTTTTTGTTGTTGTGGGGGAGGGGGGGGAGGCAATGTAAATATCGGATACCGTTATCCGCCAAATATGTCATATCGGTGCATCGATTATAATTTTAATTCAGATATTTATGATTAACCACGTGACAATGATTTTGAGAAAGGAAAAACGTCCTTATTGAAATGAAACTGTTCCACGAAAATGTGTATATGGAAATCCTTATAACAGGTACGCAGAACGGTAGGATAAATTGTAAGCTTCCCCAAAATTTTAACTCGCATGCCGCCTAGCCTATGAAGTCTTTATATAAGGTAAGACATGCCTCAAACAAAATATGAAATAAAACATTCAGGTTTCAAAACAATCACACTGTAAAGTGGTGGGTGATGCACTGATAGCCTGTTGCATGCACTTGAATGGGAGGAGCACTTCAATTACCAGTTGAAAAAAATGTGTAGCTTGTTTTAATTAACAAGATGCAAAGAAATACAACAATACATGACAAAACAACAAATGGTGTCTTTTCCATTTTTAACTGTGTTTTTGGAATTCTTCTCAGACACAGGAATGATAACTTTCACACGACAAAAATAAATAACTCCTCTTCAAGACGATGGATGGAGATACTCAGTCCAAAAACTTGCGGTTCTGGTTCTGACCAACATAAGATCGCATTTAGAATTGTCGCGCAATGAATGGGCTTATAAAAGCATGTTTTTTAACTCCAGCAGCAACCAACTGAAGAACTGCAGGAGAAATACCGCTTTCATCCAACACAACTAACAAAAAAAAAGGCCAATTTAAAACATTGACTGATAATATTTTTTATTCATTGATGGGCATATCTTGAAATGTATTTTTTTTGCCCAGGCATTTTGCCAGGCAAAAGTTTTATTTATCAGCTTTTCGCTATAATTTTTTGGGGAAAAACCAGGCAATTGTTTGTTAACGGAAACCCTGACACACGCACAAACAGCAAGGTCATTGGCTCAGACCCATTCCCTCTATCTCCACCCTATTTTCAAGGTGGGAGAAGAGTGATGGCACCTTGCGTCAAGAGGTACGATAACCCAGGCACAAGAGGCTCTGGAGCCCTGGTCCCCAGGTCGAGGGGATTCAACCAGCACTGCCTGTCCACGCTTTCCTATCACTTCTCTGGGCTCAGAGACACTTCCACACTGGGTCTGGAGGGAATGTGCCTAAGGAAATCAATCAACAGCTATTTGAAGTTAAAATGGTGCATCCTGCTAGCACACGGTTAGCTCGTATCGCTACTGATAAGGAGATGGTAGGAAGTCATCAAGTGACATTTTGCTACCAATGCGCTGAGGAGCGCAGCACTGTTTAGTATTAAATGCAGTGTTGTTGAATGTTAGCCCTGTCCAAGGACTCCACACCTTCCCAGTGTGTTTGTACTGTGGGACATTTTTAGCAACAGCCTAAGTAGTAGGCTAGGCTAGGTTAGCTACGTGTTAGCTAGTAAATCAAATGCCAACTTCCCATACAAAACATCATTCCCTCAGGGCTTTGTGAGCAAGCAACTGGGGCCACTTACAGAGCCAGTGACAAGTTGAGTACACACAGGAGACTCAGGGCTCTGTTTCTTGACTGTCAGGGGGATTTTAGAAGAAGCTGACACTAACCAGCAGCACGCAGTTAGCCAACAGTGGCTGCCATGACAGTCTCAGCTATATGTTAGATCAAAGAAATTTGATAGCAAAAGAAGTCGCAGTTCTCACTTCTCTTGTAAATGTCATTCTCTAGTCACTAGTGCTATGGCTAACCAGAGAACAAAACAAAGAATAGGCCTATATTCACAGTATGAATGTGCTTGAATGTGGAATGTATGTGCTTGAATGTGGAATGTCCTCACTCCTTCAGTCATTGCCAAACCAGTTCAATTTGTTATCTTAAAACGTAGCACTAGGGTCAACACTTCAAATTAGCTATTGGCATCTATGAACACATTTAACTGCCGTCAAGATGTATTACATATCAATGTTCTATTCGTTAAGAAAGGAGACTTTTCGCAATCTGGAGTAAAAAAATAAAATAAAAAACTCTGTTCAGATGGACCTCGACTGCATTTTCTTTAAAGGAGTTCTAAAATGAGTCTGGAATGTATTACCGTGCCGCTCTTTCGCCCTCTCCCACTCGTGTTCACGCCCTCCACACTCATACCAACATAAACACCACACCATATTGAAAAGGCCCCAATAAGGCCCTCTTAGAATCCCCTCTGGAGCTCCAGTATCTAAAACATATAGCCTAGGCACAGACATTCTAGTACAGTTCAACAGTTAACACACACACACACACACACACACACACGGACACAGCGTTCTAAGGCATGGCATCTCAGTGCAAGAGGCGTCACTACAGTCCCTGGTTTGAATCCAGGCTGTGTCACATCCGTCCGTGATTGGGAGTCCCATAGGGCGGTGCACAATTGGCCCAGCGTCGTCCGGGTTTGGTAGGCAGTCATTGTAAATAAGAATTTGTTCTTAACCGACTTGCCTAGTTAAAGGTTACACACACACTGCCCAAAAACATATTTTTGTTGGCATTTACATTTGTCCCCATTACCAGTAAAACAATCGAAACCGATTTCTTTCACTTACTTGCTGTGCTGTTTCGTAGTTCATTTGTTCATACATTTCACGTAAGCCCTGTTTGTCTGCATCAAAGTAGTGGTACTTGTACGAGCATGTGGCGACAGAGTAAAGAGAGAATGCCTGTTGAGCAGGCGTTTCAATGCCGTGACAGAGAGTATCACGTCTGCTGCAGACGCAATTGATAAGCTTATTTCCCGAGTCAGTTGTCCGAATAGAGCAAGCTAGTGTGTTCATGTTTCCAAGTTTCAGACAACCAGCACATTCATGAGAATGAAATACGACTTCTCAGTACGAAATCCTCGTCAACCCATTGTGCTATCATGCTCATGGGGCTGATATCGCTGGTCCAAATGTCAGTCGTGAAGCGAATAGCAGTGACGCTATTACTGTGTAACTCCGGTAGGGCAACATCTGAAAAATAGAACACTTGGTAGTGTGTACCGGTGCTCGACCAGTCGGTGAAAGCCAACATCACCCACGACAGAGAACGGTTGATTGTCAAGGGCAATGAATGCCATTAGCTTGGTGTTTAATGCATTTCACCTTTGAGGTCTCTCGCTCAAATTTTCTTACTCTTTCAAATGACTGCTCGGTCCACACAGCACACATTGTGGGCCAGGTTAGGAATGCTGTGTTGCACAGTCATTAAGTCATATACCTACATTATAAAGGTATGCACGTCAACTTTGACATTGTTTTTGCACACCGGCGTTAAACTAGACATCGGGTCGATGTCGCTGTTGGCAGTTTTAACTAATATCGTCCGATTCCAATATCTTCAACGATATATCGTGCATCTCCACTATAAACGCATCGGAATACATGTAGGCTACACATTACAGTGGATGTGAACTTGTGTGACAAGTCAAAATGATGCTTGATTTAACAACACAAGTCCTATTCCACTCTGCACACCACGCCCACTTTGGTTCTCTCATCTGAAAGATGCACACCTGTCATAATCCAAGCTTCGATTAAACTGCATGCAGTGGTTTGTTTCCATAGTCCTAACTTAACTACACTTGGCTGTTTCTACATTCTCTCTCCACTCAGTGGGATATTATTTATCTGCCATTTTCCACACCTATGGTTGTTGTGTGGCGTGGTGTGAGTGAAACAAAATGAGTAACGTAACAAGAATGTTGGTTTGTCGTCGCCAAGGGATATCAAGGATTAGAAGATCTTACCTCTCCTCCAGTGGAAGACTGCCTTTGCTGCGCTCTTCCACCTACGTAGACAAGCAAACAAAACAACTAAATTACAAAACAACAACTAAACCTCCATAAATACATAGCAGATTAAAGAACGTATCTATTAGTATTGTAATTACAGTTTAGCCTAATAGTTTCTATATTGAGTCATTGTTTTAAAGTGCAAATTAGTATATGATGAGCATCATTAGTAGGATTTCAGCACTTGATAATGAATAAACAATGGACAAAAATAATTAATCAAGAGTGTTAGGCTTACATAAACCCAAATGAATCAACAAATTAGCTGCAGTCTAAGTTTGTACGTTTATAACATTTATGTTTTGGATAAAAGGAATGCCATATGAAAAAAATTAAAATGACTATCTTTCTAAATGCTCCCAAGGTGAATGGTGGCCCATTGTGACAACACTAATACTCAAAGCAGATGCACGGGTACATGATGTACTTCTTATCCGGGTGGGTGTAATCTTGATTGCTGATTGGTTAAAACCGCATCCCAGCCGGTGTCTAGTCCTATTTATTCCGTTCCATCTGACTGCGCAATCCACTGTCATCAAGTTTATAAATTGATTGGTTGGGCTGATCTCCACTATACAAAGCATCTAGACATTATCTCACATTTCTTTTAGACTAACCTTACATTTTCAACAGTGGAGATTTGTATAAACCTCGCTGTCTGTCTCCGACACTTGCAACATTGTTTCAACATTCAAATTCGATCTCCAGCTGTCCCATAGTAATGAAGGTGTCGGGACCAGACAGGCAGGCAGGCAGCGTTTCTCAGCCAGTTAAAATCAGGAAGGAAAAAAAAACAGCTAAAACAAATGCGTCTACTTTGTGGTTATTCTGGCTGCACATTCTGACGTGACTAAGTTAGCCATAGTTGGCTAGTTAACAAGGGATAAGAATGTCGCCAGCTATTATGGCAATGGAACATTTAGAACAAACGACTGTGTCGCATCCATAGATAGAGAACGACTGGGTCGCGTCTCTCGCAACTGAACCGATAGAATGAACGACGAGCCAGCTTGGGTAACAGCCCGAGATGTGTGTCGGGACAATATCTTGTGGAAGATTGAACATTCGGAAAATGTGTCAATCATTATGTGAATATGTCAGTAACCCGTTGTAAAGACAGTGCATCTTAGTGCAAGAGGCGTCACTGCAGTACCTGGTTCAAATCCAGGCTACATCACAACCGGCCGTGATTAGGAGTCCCATAGGGCGGCGCACAATTGGCCCAGCGTCGTCTGTGTTTGGCCGGAGTAGACCATCATTGTAAATAAGAATTTATTCTTCACTGACTTGCCTAGTTAAATTAAATGTTAAGTAAAAAATAAATAAGGCCCTCGAAGCCAGAGTTACTAATACATAATCTAAACAAACATCGGCTTCTCTGGCATTATCACCTAAATGTAGGAGCCACAGAGATTTTTTTAATTTATTTTTTTAACATACAGCTTTGTAAACTGGAGTGTCAGCCGAACTCGTTGCTACCATTGAACAGCTCACTTCCATAGGAACAATCTGGGGCCCATGACATGAGTCACATTGGCGAGCTCTCAGCAGTACATTGGCTTTTTGTACAACGGGATGAGAGTGGCTGTGTGGGGATAGTGGGTTTTAAAGTACAGTAGTAACTTTGTGCATGCAGCCCCCTTTCATACAATGGAGGCGTTGGTGTTGCCAGAAGGGGGAAAAAAAACTAATTCTTTACAGCAGTGATCACCAACCTCCAAGCCATTCCTAGTCAATCACCAAAAATGTACATAAAAACCCAACAAAGCCTTGCGTTCCTATATTATTATGATTTGCAGCTTGTGTCTTTAAATATTGAGGAATATTTCACTTTCTCTGGTCATAGGAGTCACAACATTAATTGGTGTTTGAGGCAGAAGTAATGCAGTGTGATTTAAGTTTGTTTAGCTATCAGCTGGAAGACTTTCTCCTTTCTCAGCGAAGAGAGGAGGGACGTCGAGTCGGGTGACCGGCAGCCTCACCGCTGATCCCTCCCTCCCCTCAGACGCAGGCTATCAGTCCAGTAAATAAGAAGTTCCATACACAAATAGCTTATTACTCTCAAGTTTAGTACACGAATGTGTTCACATCCCTGTTAGTGAGCATTTCTAAGTTAATCCATCTACCTGACAGGTGTGGCATATCAAGAAGCTGAATAAACAGCATGATCATTACACAGGTGAACCTTGTGCTGGGGACAATCAAAGGCCACTCTAAAATGTGCAGTTTTTTCACACAATGTCACAGATGCCTCAAGTTGAGGGAGCGTGCAATTGGTACGCTTACTGCAGGAAATGTCCAAAAGAGCTGTTGCCAGAGAAATGAATGCTAATTTCTCTACCATAAGCCACCTCCTTCATTTTATAGAATTTGGCAGTTCGTCCAACCGGCCTCACAACCACAGACCACGTGTATGGCGTCATGTGGGCAAGCGGTTTGCTGATGTCAACGTTGTGAACAAAGTGCCCCATCGTGGCGGTGGAGCTATGGGTAAGCATAAGCTATGGACAACGAACACAATTGCATTTTTAAAATCAATGGCAATTTGAATGCACAGAGATAACGTGATGAGATCCTGAGGTCCACCACTGTCAGCCATTTTTTTAAGGCATCTGTATTCCCAGTTACGTGAAATCCATAGATTAGGGCCTAATTAATTAATTTCAAGTGACTGATTTCCTTATGAACTGTAACTCAGTAAAATCTTTGAAAGCGTTGAGTTTATATTTTTGTTCAGTATAGTTGAAGGGCGGTGTGTTTTAGTGTAGGTTAATCTACCTAGCCTATATAAAGTTGCATGCATATACAGTGGGGCAAAAAAGTATTTAGTCAGCCACCAATTGTGCAAGTTCTCCCACTTAAAAAGATGAGATGCCTGTAAATGTCAGCATAGGTACACTTCAACTATGACAGACAAAATGAGAACTTTTGTTATTGACCAAATACTTATTTTCCACCATAATTTGCAAATAAAAATTCATTAAAAATCCTACAATGTGATTTTCTGGATTTTTTCTCTCATTTTATCCGTCATAGTTTTAGTGTACCTATGATGGAAATTACAGGCCTCTCATCTTTTAAAGTGGGAGAACTTGCACAATTGGTGGCTGACTAAATATTTTTTCCCCCACTGTACGCCTAGTCACCCATGGATCAAACTTAATTTAAACATTTAACAAAGCATGGAAATGTTGTTGTTTCTTAAGACTGTTCACACAGGCAGCTCAATACTGAGCTTTTTTCCACTAATTGGTCTTTTGTCTAAATCACATTAGATCTTTTCTTGTCAGAACTTTTTCAGAGTTGATTGATCAAAACACCAAATTGGTGGGAAAAAAAATTGAATTGGGCTGCCTATCTAAACGGAGCCAAAGAGAGAGACGTAGTTAACTCATCTTGAACAGCTATTACGATAATTACAATGGAAGTTAAAACTTTTTAAAATCAGATTAGGCTAATCTATCGTAAAAATACAGTTTGGACATCGGAGCATTTAGGCATAAACGCTATCAAGGAAACAAAACAGATGTATTTCATTCCCATTAAGACAAGATCTAACAGAAAATAGGTTGTACCACAAAGTGCATTTTGCACCCATTTGACATTTTATGAAGAAATTGTGCATCGATATTGAATTTAAAAGACTATTATATTCAATGAACTTCCCTTTAATATCGACCATATGGAGAACTCAATAAATCAGACTTGCAATCTGTTCACCCCTTGCAATCCACATACTAACACAAGCACTACACACAAGTACATATGGATTGTGTATTGTAGATATGTGGTAGAGTAGTGGCCTGAGGGCACACACTTAGTGTGTTGTGAAAAGTGTTATGAAATGTAATGCCATGCAATGTGTTTAAATTGTACAACGGGTGGGGCTGATCCTGAATGCTGATTGGTTAAAACCGCATCCCAGCCAGTGTCTATTCCACAAGTTACCACCGGCTAAATCTATGATGTTAAAATGCCTATTTACTCCGTTCCACCTAACTGCGCAATCAACTGTCTAATCAGACCAGCAAGGCAATTTATGAACTTGATTGCCACTATAAAAAGCATACAGACATTATTTAATTTAGACTAACATCGGAGATTTTAAATAATCCTTGCTGTCGGTCTCTCCAACATTTGCAACATTGTTTCAATATTCAAATTTGATCTCCAGCTGTCCCATAGTAATGAAGGTGTCGGGACGAGACAGATAGGCAGGCTGCGTTTCTCAGCCAGTCAAAATCATGAATCAGCTGGCATAATTTGATGCGATTGTGTTAGCTGTGCTGTTGGCTAGCTCCTCTGAACAACAGTGTGCTGACGAGAGCGCACATTCTCAGTTACATAATTCAGAACACAAAATCAAGCACACACAAGTGAACCATTTAAAATAAAAAAATACAAATGATAGTCATCTTTCATTGACAAGCTATAAGTACATTATTGATACCCAGAGCTGGAAACACATTGATAGACCTAACTACTAGAAATGGGCAGATGTTTTAGTGGTGTTCGTAAACCTCGTATGCCAAATTGGCATGTCTGTAAATTAGATAATTCCAGTGCTATTACATATTTGCAATCCCTAAATGCTGGTTGTTCAGTATTAAAACACACGTTCTATCATATCGACCTCACTCAAACATTGTGGTGGTATGGGGTACCCAGGCTACATTCAACTGTCCTTTCAACCTCGTCAAAGTGTCCGAATGTGGTAACTGTACTGTTTTTGCAAACTGTATGTGCCTAAAAATTATTGTTCACTATAAAAACTAAATTCCTACAACACCAACCTCTCTCAAACATTGTGGTATTGTCAGGGGACACACAGGGGATATTCAAGTGTTCCAAGTGCCTCAAAGTTGAGCCTAGGCATATCCAATGTACTGGTTCTACATACAAATGAACTACTTACGAAAACAATATAGAAGCAACTGATATACAACTCAAATTATACACAATTGTCTTCTCAAAACAAACTTGGTTACGCACGTGACATTAGCTGAAATAAGCTGTATTATTTACAAATGGCATTCGTGCTCATTTTACATCCCAGGTGTAGATGATTAGATTTCACTTTCACTGTAGCTTGAGCATGTCGTGATAGTCTGAAGCAGTCCCTCTGCCAGGAAACAAAAAGCCAACTGGCATTTCTGAAAGAAGATCTGTCATTTCACCCTTTTTCCCCCCATGTTTGCAGTTCTTCTTTTTGTCTTTTGGCATGTGTGTTGGATAGTCGCACTCACCTTGAGTGTGTGTGTGTGTGGGGGTCTTGTGATGGTTGTGTAAGAAGATTTTGAAGATAAATAAACAAGGCAGAGTACGAGAAGTCAATAGAGTACTAACGATCATTGGAAATAGTGTTTTTTCTGTAATAGGGGATTAATGAGCAACGGGTCAGAGACATTGGAGGAATTTGTCTATACAGTGAGCCTGAAATAGGATACTTGTCCTGTCCCTTTGTTCACTGGAGACAATCACTTAGGGAGAATCACCCGAGCACAGAGGAGCATGAACATCTACCATCTACCTCCGCACATGATTCATCCTTTTTGAATATGAATAAAAACTTATTGGGGAGCACTGATTTGCTTTGGAGTCTGTGTTATTTAAGAGTAACAACTGCTAACATTTGGTGCCGTGACCCGGATGAATTGTCTGAACAACAAGAAAAACTCAACTGTGTTAATCCAGAAGAAAGAGAGAAGGCTGAGCGCAACCCACTTTAAGAGGTGACTCCCAATCTCCCGATTGATGGCATAATGCTGGCTGAGTCTAGACCAATACCATTTTAAAAAGAACCGAATCAGGTTCAAATTAGTGCATGCAATGAGTGATACATATCTGTGATGTATACGGTTCAAGTCCTTTGTCTTTGTTCTCTATTACAGGGGTTCAAGTCCTCTATTAATTGGTTAGTCCTTTCTTTTTGTGAAACCTTGTTGCATAGGAGTTGCTAGTAGAGTAGCAATTTGTACACATGTGGTTAATGTAAGTCTTCAACAAGCTTTTTGAAGTGAACATACGTTTTATGGGTAGCCAGGCCCTACAGAGACAACGTGTTCTAGAAGAGGTTTGAGTCCTCAAAAGGGGTTACACACACACACACATTCTTTGGGGTTAAATTAATATATTAAAACAGAGATATATGATCCAACTTTTGAAGTTAATATAATGCCATTGTTAAGTGAGAAAACCACTTAACAGCTCCTCCGGATGTGAGAATGAAAAAGATTTTAAATTAACCGTCTAGTGATATGAAGAACCATTTCAAAGTAGAGACGTGTAGACGAGAGAATAAAGAAATATTCCGTCATTGTTGACAAAGATGGAATCTATCTGAAATACAAAAAGCTTGAGGAAAAATACAGATGTCTAACTCGTTGACAAAGACAAGACGGTCTTTAACTTTTATAGCCAAAGTAGGTTAACGGGATGAGAAATTCTTTCTGGCGAATCATGACAGGATATTGCAGAGCGATAAGGATAGTTTGAAAGCTCTTGGTGAACATTTCAATACATTGAAAGAAGAATTTCAACAATTACTGGCAAGGGTCGTAAAAAAAAAAAAAAAAAATAGACTTGACCCCCACAAGTGGACCCTTTGTTCCCTCAATCTACCCTTCGGCTGAGTTCCGCAAGGATGATCGGGTTTCAAGCATCTGGTCAGCACGGCATGGCTTTGAGTCAACAGAATCTGACAGCAGTGACGAATGACGTCTTAGGCCAACCAGAACACAGGCTGTAAAAGGTAGTGAAGACAAACCTCCGGTGACAGTAATCACACATAAATCAGCATCCCCAAAACAGTAGGACAAATGTTCAAAAACTTTGATGCATCCACGAGACGTGGGTATCAAGAGTTGTGCAGGTTTCGAGTGAAACTAACAACATTATTTGTTCAGTGGAAGAGAAACCTGGTGTATGTCATTATTGCGGGTTTCTGATCACTATCAAACGAGAATGTCGGAAAATAAATCGTGTTATGAAGAATGGCCAGGAGAAGCCAGGTCTGTCTAAGAGGAAACGGGACAATGATACAATGCTGATGCAGAAATGTAAGAAGCTCTGTCTGGCTCAGCAGCAAGTTTGCTGGATGCTGTGGTAGGAAACTAATAGACCCCCTCTTTACTTCCCATCTCAGCTCGTGAACATATGAAATCAGATGGAATATATGTGAACGTGATGGTTAACAACTTTGCAGTAGATAAGGGTGCTTGAGTCACTGTATTGCCCATATCTTAAGCAAAATATACATGTCCTCAGTACACGGGCAAGAAGATGTGTGGAGGGGAGACATATGAAACAAACCCAACCACCATATCAATATCTATTGATCCTATGAAGATTGATGCAGGGGTGTGGATAAGTTCATTTGAACAATCAATGTAAGGCAAGTGCAAGCTAGCTAAATAGGACAAATTAGCTAGCAAGTGCAAGCTAGCTAAATAGGACAAATTAGCTAGCAAGTGCAAGCTAGCTAAATAGCAAATTAGCTAGCAAGTGCAAGCTAGCGTGGGTAGTACTATGAAAGTTTAAAATAAATATTAGCTAGCAAGTGCAAGCTTAGGACAAATTAGCTAGCAAGTGCAAGCTAGCTAAATAGGACAAATTAGCTAGCAAGTGCAAGCTAGCTAAATAGGACAAATTAGCTAGCAAGTACAAGCTAGCTAAATAGGACAAATTAGCTAGCAAATAGCTAGCAAGTACAAGCTAGCTAAATAGGACAAATTAGCTAGCTAAATAGGACAAATTAGCTAGCAACAGCAAGCTAGCTAAATAGGACAAATTAGCTAGCAAGTACAAGCTAGCTAAATAGGACAAATTAGCTAGCAAGTACAAGCTAGCTAAATAGGACAAATTAGCTAGCAAGTACAAGCTAACTAGCTAAATTGCCATATGTGTTTAATGCTTTTCGACCTGTCCCCAAATTAATGTCATTGGTTCAGAGTTTGTTTTGATATTTTAACCTGCAAGTTGTGATCGCGTTTGGTGTAGGGGGACAAAATACATTTATGCACGATGGCGCACGTGTGCAGCCGGTTTGGGATCCATGTAAGATGCTCAGAACCTGATAAGCTTCTATGTTGTACACCGCAGTCATCATATTAGGGATATCTAAGTGAAATGTCCAACGTTTTCCTGAAAATCGGGACATGCTTACTTACGGAAATCTATGTCAAATATCACTCTTTTGAAACCAGGACAAGTTACTTTCACCTTTGTTTCCTTCGTTACGGTTTCCTTCGTTACAGGTTATGAGAATCTACAGTCTGAAGCAATATCCCTTGATCCAAGGACTGTATTTGAAAGGATACAAGATCACCGCTGAAGTGTTCATTAGAAAAGTCCTTATCAACCAGTGGAACAGAAGAAGAATTCCTCACTCCTGGCAGACTGTCAGAACATAATTTCTAATAGTTATCTATGTGGGACTGATACCAGTGTGGAAGAGCTGGTCCCTTTAAAAGGACTTGGTGAATTGCCAATAGGACAATTGAAAAAAATGTTTGTTTTTTTGAGAGTTTCCTCATCATTACACCTGTTAATACTAATAACTTTGCTTGAAATCTATTTCTTATTGTAACAGCAAGTACAACATACCCTTTGTGTTTTATAGAAATGCAAGGTGTTTAATGTGAATGATTTTATGCTTACTGCTAATTATTTATACTGTCTATTTTTTCATGTTTTCTAAAAAATACCCTTTAAGTATATTTCTTTTCAAAATGGTCTAGGGGAGAGTAAGAATATTTCGAAGATAAATACACAACGCCGAGTACAAGAGTTCAATAGAGTACTATTGATGAGTGGAAATACAGTTTTTTCTGTAATAGGGGATTAATGAGCAACGTTAGAGACATAGGAGGAATGCGTCTATAAAGTGAGCCTGAAACAGGATACTTGTTATTTGGCCATTGGCCCAGTTTTATTGCAAGGAATTCTAACTGGTCAACCAGTCAACCAGGCTAGGTTATAAACTACAGCCTGTCCCTTTGTTCACTGGAGAATCACAGAAAATAATCACCCAGGAGAGAATCACTGAGGACAGGGGAGCATGAACATCTACCTCCCCACATGATTCGTCCTTTTTGAATAAGAATAAACACATTTACCTCCACCTGATTTGCTTTAGGGTCTGTGTTAATGAAAAGTAACAAGTGCTAACAGTTGTGAGGTAGCTCTGGGTCCCCAGTTCTGTCATTTCCAACACAGCTGCTCTCGGAAGGCCAACTGGGTGTGAGGGGTTTGACCTTTTGCTTTGGCATTTACTGTATCAATCTCCACAAAGTGGTAAAAAAAAAGATTTAAAAAAGAGAGTCTTATACCACTTCCTGGTCTTGTGGAGGACCTGGTAGTAGCCCATCAGAGCATCAGATAGGTTGTTACCACCATATTGGAATTGTAGTCCTTCAGAGAAACCTGGACTTTTTTCCTCACCAATGCCCCATTGGCATTTTTCACCCTCATTGAGACATGGTCGTTATGGCCTTACGCTGTGTGGTGAGCATGGTTACTTTCCTAGTGTCCTTCCATTAAAAAAAAAAAAGCTGCTTGTTAGTCCTGATCCAACGTAATGTCCCCCTCTCCACTGTATTTGTCATGTCGTTTACCTTGGTCTTGGGGAAAACTATTCTGATAGGGCGAATGGTGCCACAAGCCCATCTTTTCTTTATCAAGAGGTCTATGAAAAGTGGATGTAGAACCATCAGATGGGGTGATTGACATAGCAGCGGGGAAGCTTGCTGGGGAAGGGGAAGCTTGCTAGGGAAGGGATGGCTCCCAAACATCATCCAAATTATTTGCATCCAATAAAGAGATATTGTTGAGAGACAGAATTACAGTTGACTAAATTTCCAAAATGACATTACTATAAAGTAAAAACACCAAGCCTAAACTTTACCTGGACAGTGACTCACATTAGGCGTGAAGCACACACACAATGCAAACAGTAACACCTTGGAGACAGAGGGAAAGGTGAGAACCACAAATAAACAATGGCCATGAGAGTTTAGTGGCCTCTCCAAAGTTACAAGGATGAAACTTAGAACAGCAAACTAATGAGACTTAGACAATAACTACTTTGGAATTACATAACATTGAAATTACTTGTTACATAGGCCTATGTAAACTACATCCAAATCACAAAAAGCTTACAAAAGACAATATAGTAAATTAGATATAAAGTCAAGAAAATAATTGACTTACAGATCTTAAAATGGATCCAATCCCTCTCGAAAGCAAACTTCGTCAGCCCGAGTCGGAATCCTCTTTGTCCGACTCCAGTATTTTATTCAAAGCTTCTATGGTCGGTATACTGTCTTTTAAGGTTCCTGTTCGATATGCTGAATTACACCCCCCCACCCCCCCACCCCACGAGAAGCCAAATTGTATGCAAAAGCAATTAAATTAAACGCAATGAAATCTGTTTACAATGTAATGTAGCGTGTTCGGTGCGTTTCGTCAATGTAATGTAGCGTGTTTGGTGCGTCTCGTCTGAGCCGGGTAGCAATATTTCATATAACGCATTAAAAAAAAAAGTTCTACGGCTTCCTTTGTCCCAACCAGCACAACTGCATATCCCTGGAAAGCCTCTAATTGGCTACAAGACTGTCAAGGTGACATAGTAGGCAATCACATGTGTAATGGATGCCAACTGTGCCTAAGCAGGCAAAATTATATCTTTGCGCATCAAAAATATGATCACCCGTGGACATTAGACGTTACCATTAAGTTATACATCAGATATGTAGCCCATTGCCAATGTTTTGTTCCTAAACAACCTAAGAATTCATTTGATACCCCCATGTAGCTATAGCTCAAACACAGACCAAATCGAAGCTTACCTTGTTGGTAAAAACGTTATCAATAACAGTAGGTCACAAGCAGACAAATAATATATCCTCATGATGTGTGGATGCCCAGCATTCGGTGTTTATCAATGTATTCCTTGTTTATTTTGATTATGCTTCACAACGCTAACCAGTATGTAGGTAGCAGCCATCTTCAAGAGAGGTCATGAGCTCAGCCTGGCAGCAGTATTTGCGCTTTTGGCTTAACGTACCCATTTTAAACTGCCTATTTCTCAGCCCCAGAAAATAGAATAATAAATATAATTGTCAGATTAGGATAGAAAACACTAAAGTTTCCAAAACTGTAAAAATATTGTCTGTGAGTATAACAAAACTGGCGAAAGCCTGAGAAATCCAATCAGGAAGTGCCTCTTATTTTGAAACCTCTCAGTTCCTATGCATGTCTATCCTCCATTTAAAGGGATATCAACCAGATTCCTTTTTCTATGGCTTCCCTAAGGTGTCAACAGTCTTTAGTCATAGTTTCAGGCTTTTATTTTGAAAAATGAGCGTGAAGGATCACATTGCGTAAGTAGATAGGTGAGGGCTCCGAGTGAGTTTTGCGCAATTGAGTAAAGCCGCCATTGTTCCTCCCGCTGTCATTGAAAAACCTACACACTTGACATTTAAAAAAAAAACCTGAAGATTGATTATGAAAAAACGTTTGACATGTTTGTGGACACTATGGATATTTGGAATATACGTCTGCGTTGTCGTGACCGCTCTTTCCTGTGGTTTTCTGAACATAATGCGACAAACGTCAGTATTTTGGGTATAAATATGATCTTTATGGAACAAAAGGAACATTTGTTGTGTAACTGGGAGTCTCGTGAGTGAAGACATCCGAATATCAAAAGGTAAACTATTTTTTTGATTGCTTTTCTGATTTTCATGACCTAGCTACTTAATGCTTAGTGTACATAATGTTATGCTATGCTATCGATAAACTTACAAACGCTTGGATTGCTTTCGCTGTAAAGCATAATGTCAAAATCTGAGACGACAGGTCGATTAACAAAAGGCTGTGTTTTCCTATATTGCACTTGTGATTTCATGAATATTAATATTTTTTTGTAATATTATTTGACTGTTGCGCTATGCTATTCAGCAGTTGCTGATGACAATTACCCCGTTACCGGGATGTGTAGCGTCAAGAAGTTAAGAACAAATTCTTATAATGACGGCCTACCAGGAAACAACGGTTTAACTGCCATGTTCAGGGGCAAAATGACAGATTTTTACCTTGTCAGCTCAGGGATTCGATCCAGTAATCTTTCAGTTACTGGCCCAACACTAACCACTAAGCTAACTGCCACCTTATATATTCACATGCCCATATATGGTAGTAAGTCACACCGATCAATAGCCAAGATACTCGGCATTCCGCAGAAACCCTGCAGATAGGGGCTACCGTTCATTCACATTTACATTTAAGTCATTCAGCAGACGCTCTTATCCAGAGCGACTTACAAATTGGTGCATTCACCTTATGACATCCAGTTCACACAGACTGAATTGAAAAATAGTCTCCCCAAATATGGGGACTCCACATTTAAGAGGTTAAACTAATGCAAATCCAGCTACTGTTATTCTGGTTGCACTGTTTGACGTGACTAAGTTAGCCACAGTTGGCTAGCTAGCAAGCAAGCAAGGGATAACAACGTTGCCAGCCAGTATGGCAATGAAACATTTAGAACGAACGACTGGGTTGAGTCCATAGATAGAGAACAAAAGACTGAATGACTGGTTCGCGTCTCTGCAAACCGAACCAACGACTAGCCTGCTTGTGTAGCATCCTTAAATGTGTGTCGGGACTATATCTTGTCGAAGTAGTATTAATAAATACATCAAAATAAAATGTTCATTTGAATATGTGGTAACCCGTTGTATAAAAGTGATAAATACCCGAGAAGTAGGTGTTGAGGATATACGGCGCATTCAGAAAGTATTCAGACCCCTTAACTTTTTCCACAGTTACGTTAGACTTATTCTAAAATGGATTAAATATATTTTTTCCCCCTCAATCTACACACAATACCAATTACATAATGACAAAGTGAAAACAGGTTTTTAGAAATGTATTACAGATAAAAACAGAAATATCCTATTTAAATAAGTATTCAGACCCTTTGCTATGAGACTCAAAATTGTAGCTCAGATGCTTCCTGTTTCCATTTATCATCCTTGAGATGTTTCTACAACTTGATTAGAGTCCACCTGTGGTAAATTCAATTGATTAGACATGATTTGGAAAGGCACACACATCTATATAAAAAAGGTCCCAAAGTTGACCGTGCATGTCAGAGCAAAAACCAATCAATGAAGTCGAAGGAAATGTCTGTAGAGCGCCGAGACAGGATTGTGTCGAGGCACAGATCTGGGGAAGAGTACCAAAATATGTCTGCAGCATTAAAGGTGCCCAAGAACACAGTGGCTTGGTGCTGGGCGATATGGCCAAAATATATCACAGTATTTTAAAATTGGACGGTATGGCGGTATTTAATTTTTTTTATAATAAAAGTTACACATTTGCTTTGAGTAGTGAGTGATCCTAGGGTGCAACACATAGATTAAGTGATTGCAAGAAGTCTCTCCATTCTGATTGAACAGTATAAAACCATTAAACTTCAACCAAAATAAATGTCAGCACTTTTATCATTTCTGCATTTCCTGCACTCAATTGCAGTGTTGGAAAAAGTACCCAATTGTCATACTTGAGTAAAAGTAAAAGATAAGTTAATAGAAAATTACTCCGATAAAAAGGGAGTCACCCAGTAAAATACTACATATGTATATTTAAAACAAAATACTTTTACTCAAGTATCAAAAGTAAAAGTATAAATCATTTCAAATTCCTTATATTAAGAAAAGAAAAATATGGTGCCATTTGGTTATTTTATTTACAGATAGCCAGGGGCACACTTCCAACACTCAGACATAATTTACAAAGCATTTGTGTTTAGTGAGTCCACCAGATCAGAGGCAGTAAATGACCTGGGATGTTCTCTTAACAAATGCGTGAATTGGACCCTTTTCCTGTCCTGCTAAGCACTCAAAATGTCACGAGTACTTTTAGGTGTCAGGGAAAAATGGAGTAAAAAGTACAGTATTTTCGTTACGTGGTACTTAAAAGTCTTTTTAAACCACTGCTCAGTTGACAATTTCCACACTGCCACGTAGGGCTTTACGATATGGGCAAATAATATAGGACCTATTTTTAAACAAATGTTGCAAATGCGATTTGACTTCCGAATTAGAGCAAAACTTTTGGAATCATGGACATCGAATGACTATTCTAAATCTATAAGAATATAATAGTGGGCACTTTGAATACAGCGTTTGAGATGACCACAAATTAAAATGCCAGGGAGTAGGGATGCACGATATAAAATGCCGGGGAGTAGGGATGCACGATATATCGGCGAAAATATCAGAATCAGCCGATATTAGCTAAAAATGCCAACATCGGTATCAGCCGATGTGAAAAACCGATGTCAAAGCTCTCAGCCTATTGCGGACATACGGGGCGTTCCTGGTGCAACTCGGGCAGTTGTTATTGCCATCCTAAACTTATCCCGCAGGTGTGATTTTCAGATGTAACGATCCTCCGCAGGTGTTGCTACACGCGATCTGCCACTGCGAGGACGATCAGCTGTCCGTGCTGTCTCCCTGTATCACTGTCTTTGGCGTCTCACAGTACGGACATTGTGATTTACTGCCCTGGCCACATCTGCAGTCCTCATGTCTCTTTGCAGCATGCCTAAGGCACATTCACGCAGATGAGCAGGGACCCCTGGGCATCTTTCTTTTGGTGTTTTTCAGAGTCAGTAGAAAGGCCTCTTTAGTGTCCTAAGTTTTCATAACTGTGACCTTAATTGCCTACCGTCTGTAAGCTGTTAGTGTCTTAGCAACTGTTCCATAGGTGCATGTTCATTAATTGTTTATGGTTCATTGAACAAGCATGGGGAACAGTGTTTAAACCCTTTACAATGAAGATCTGTGAAGTTATTTAGATTGTGGTTATTTTTTTATTGAGTTTAGAATGCTAGTGGATTTATATTAAGAAGCAAAGTGATAACAGCATTGTTGTCATCAACATTGTTGCATGTGCAGCATTGACCATGCAGACTGAACGCAAGTGTCTCGTGGTTGAGGAACATCAAATGCACTCCTTGAGTGACAGGGGGCATGGCTAGGTCTGTGTTGAAAGTGGCATGGAGAGAAAGAGCCGCAAGAGATGATTCAAGTAACGAAGTAAACCATAAAAATGGACATTACACATGGCGTATCACATTTAACAAACCAAACATTCAAATACCAGTATTGACAGTGGCCTCCATTATTCTTAAAATGGAAGAAATTTGGAACCACCAAGACTCCATAGAGCGGGCCGCCCAGCCAAACTGAGCAATCAGCGGAGAAGGGCCTTGGCCAGGGAGGTGACCAAGAACCTGATGGTAACTGACGGAGATCCTCTGTAGAGATGGTTGTCCTTCTGGAAGATTCTCCCATCTCTGCAGCACTCCACCAATCAGGCCTTTATTGTAGAGTGGCCACACGGAAGCCACTCCTCAGTAAAAAGCACATGACAGCCCGCTTGGAGTTTGCCAAAAGGCACCTTTTATTTTACCTTTATTTAACTAGGCAAGTCAGTTAAGAACAAATTCTTATTTTCAATGACGGCCTAGGAACAGTGGGCTAACTGCCTGTTCAGGGGCAGAACAACAGATTTTGTACCTTGTCAGCTCGGGGGTTTGAACTTGAAACCTTCCAGTTACTAGTCCACTCTAACCACTAGGCTACCCTGCCGCCCCAGGACTCAGACCATGAGAAACAAGATTCTCTGGTCTGATGAAACAAAGATTGGCATTTAGGCCAAATAGTTCAATCGTCACGTCTGGAGGAAACCTGAAACCATCCCCATTGTGAAGCATGGCAGTGGCAGCATCATGCTGTGGGGATGTTTTTCAGTGGCAGGGACTAGTCAGGATTGAGGGAAAGACGAACAGAGCGAAGTACAGTGAGATCCTTGAAGAAAACCTGCTCCAGAGTGCTCAGGACCTCGGACTGGGGTGAAGATTCACCTTCCAACAGGACAACGACCCTAAGCACACAACCAAGACAATGAAGGAGTGGCTTCGGGTCAAGTCTCTGAATGTCCTTGGGTGGCCCAGCCAGAGCCCGGACTTGAACCTGATCAAACATCTCTAGAGACCTGAAAATAGCTGTGCAGCGACGCTCCCCATTCAACCTGAAAGAGCTTGAGAGGATCTGCAGAGAGGAATGGGAGAAACTCCCCAAATACAGGTGTGTCAAGCTTGTAACATCATACCCAACAAGACTTGAGGCTGTAATCGCTGTCAAAGGTACTTCAACAAAGTACTGAGTAATAGGACTGAATATGTAAGTAAATGTGTAAATCATATTTTAATTCTTAATAAATGTGCAAGCATTGCTAAAAACCTCTTTTTACTTTGTCATTATGGGTTATTGTGTGTAGATTGATGGGGAAAATGTTTTATTTAATCCATTTGAGAATAAGGCTGTAACATAACAAAATGTGGAAAAAGGGGTCTGAATACTTCCCGAATGCACTGTATTGGCACGGTTTGCTTGCACTCAAACTCGTCTCGGGCCTAACACCCGTGTCAATTTATCCTTCAAACACCGGCTTATCAGGGATTATCACTTAAGGCAGTTATATACAATTAATGTTGCTGGACTTCCTTGGCAGCAGTAAATCAAATAAGTAAATGAGGATCCTTAATAACCCTCTGTGACTTTTAAGAAGATTTTAGCCCACAACATTTTGACAAGTTTTTACTATCATTGTAAAGCCCTGGTTATTTTGTTGCTTTGACTAATTAACTTTGAAGATTCAATTAATTTGATTACTGATTCATTTATGTTTGTCCCTCATTTAAGGTCAACCCTTTTTAAAGAGATTAACTCGTTTCAATATGGTGAAACTATTCCTTTTAAAATATTTTTCTCTCGAAAGAAACTTTGAACATCTAATAGTCAAATCAAACTGTAAAAAGCAGTTGTGCTGTTTCTACTCTTTTTGGCCATTTTCTGGTGTTTTGTGGTGGAAAACTGAGCGTGTCGAGCATAACAAGTCAACATTGATACCCACAGATAGAGGCGCTAGCATTGTTAACAATTTTAAAAAATTTGTGAAGCTTGCATTCAATTGCCACTCCCTGTTGCACACAACACGCTTCCATTACCCCTGTCACAAGGAGATTTATGGTTGATTTAAGATGAAATCGTCAACCCTGTTACAGTCAACCATGTTACAGTCAACCATGTTACTTTATTTGGCACATAATAGGCACTTACTATAGTAATTTATTTAACCCCTTGAGATGGAAAAATGTGTAAAATGAAGTTGAACATGTGCTCTTTATGACAGAATGTTAAAAAATTATGTGAAATCTGTTTTTTATGGACTAAGTTAGACTCAAAAAGGTGGAATGACTGATATTTATATATTTTTTAAAATATATTTCTTTAAAGTTTAAATATTTGTTTTACTCTTCCATTGTAAATTGTCGCAACCAAGATCAACCAGTTATGGTTTACAGAGGGAGTGGTTTGTTGTGGCACGGTTAAAACAAACTGATATCTTTGCACCGAATCACCTCAGTGAGCTGCTAACATCTTCCACCCAACAACAACAATCTTAAACAAGGACTATATTCATTAGGCACCAAACGGAAGAAAACAATGAAACAGGGAAGGACAACCTGGACTTGTCCAATAAGAAACATTTAGCTAAACTGTGAACCTACTAAACACAGCCAAGTGCAAACAGATTATGTAATTACTACATTTCATAAATCATAGTGCTGAGACACAGCTACTCAATTCACAGCACAGCCCTGCCTACCTGAGCCTGACAAATACTGAGGAATGTAAACAATTGCAGCATTCTGTCATTAACTTTAAATTGCTATCAACAGGTCCAAATAATTTGCTACCCTGACAGGATTACCTTGGTTCCCCATTGGACTGAGCAGATGTACGCCTAACTAAGTTGCGATGCACAGTACACACCCTTTTTCGGTGGGAATACAAACCAAAACAACTGGTGTAACTTAGGTGACATTGTATGTCAGGGCAAGCTTCTGAAATGTCATTAACTTTAAATGGCTATCAACAGGTCCAAATAATTTGCAACCCTGACAGGATTACCTTGGTTCCCCATTGCACTGAGCAAATGTACGCCTAACTAAGTTGCGATGCACAGTACACACCCTTTTTTGGTGGGAATACGAACCAAAACAACTGGTCTAACTTAGGTGACATTATATGTCAGGGTAAGCTTCTGAAATGTACCGGTACACCATTTCTATGTGAAAATGGAACTAGGCAAATTCTACTTCCCATCAAATAGACAATTGAAAGCATAATGTTTTAGTTCTGCGTCGACTGTCAAAAGGTGTACACAACCTAAATGACCAGGTATTTGAAAACATTCCAAATATGTTTTTATCCTAGGTTCAATTAAAATAAGTGTCTTATCTGCCAGTGCGTCATAGCTTCACTGACAATCAGTAAAACAAAATATGTAGGGTGTTCCTGGATTACATAAAAAATCAAACATATCAGCTACAGCATAAAATGCAGACAGGGCCAAAATGCAAAACACACTGCAGCACTGACAACGCATTACTTGAAATTCGGGAAGTTTGTGAGGTGTCATCGTGAAAAAAAGCTTTTGCATCATAGTGCCAGTAACACAGGTGAATTAAATCATATTTACATCTATTTAGCCAACTTCATTGATTTGACTAGCTAGGCTATTTTCTCTGTAGCATAGTAATTCATGTTAGACATGCGCGGACTACAACAGGTTAT
Source organism: Oncorhynchus keta (assembly GCF_023373465.1). Taxonomy (NCBI): domain Eukaryota; kingdom Metazoa; phylum Chordata; class Actinopteri; order Salmoniformes; family Salmonidae; genus Oncorhynchus; species Oncorhynchus keta. Next base: position 1,776,628 of record NC_068436.1, on the reverse strand, counting down.
TACTGTGAAATGTTTACAGGTCTACCTCTTGTATTCTGCACATGTGACAAATAAAATGTGTAAGATATGTATGAGATGGAGATAATTAAGACAGGGCTTTGCTATACTGTTCATGGACACACTATTATTGCACACTTCCGACAAGTAACAGGGCAGGCCACATGGCACCCTCTATTCCTCTAGCAGGTGGCCTTGGCAAATTCTTCCCCGCCTCCATTTGGACTCCTCGCTTCAAACATAAATCCTCACGTTTAGAACATGAACACGTTTAGCTGACTTGGCAAAATAGAACCATAATTAACAGTTCGACAAATTAGAGAACACACAAAAGTGATAGAATGTAGCAGTACCTAACTAATCTCCTTGATGTCACTGCGCTCCAAGACACGTGCAAACATAAACAATGGGGTGATATACCCATGCACGTGGGAGGTGGTATGCTTTGTTAAAGAAATATAAATGCCTGCCTATCTTGATGTCATCTGCAATCAAGGTTTATACCATCTCAATAAATGGTGTATTGCATTTACCTGAGTTGGGACTACTGGGTCAGCATCCTCAGCTTGCCAGACCTCGACCACGCTGGACATTTGACTCAGGGCTTCGTGGGAGGAAGAGAGGGGGACGAGGTGTAAATGTGAAAGCTTGAGCAGAAAACACTCGATGTCAAGCACATCAGATAAAAAGAAAGAAATAATGTCTAGATAAAATGCTTTACCCCCCAAACAATTAACAGGGGACAGCGCAAACGGCTGTTTGTCAACGTTTAGCATAAACTTGTGCAAATGCTTGACTGACAAAGGCGTGTATTCAACTGCCCATGATCCCACTCTCCGAGGGTGGCTCGGGGAGAGTTGGGATATCACATTTTTCAATTCACACATGAAGTATTAACACACACTTGTACATGTGTTAAATAGGCCAGTAAGCACCCACCAAATTATCATCATCAACGTTGCTTTAAGGTTAGCTAGCTTTGGCTTTGCTAGCGTGTAAACACATAGCTTTAACATTTATAAAAGCCGAGCTATACATTTATAACACAACCAATAAATACACTGAAACATTTAAAAACACACAACCAAAGTGATAACAATGGCATCTGGCAAGCTAACTATCATTAAACGAAGTTCCCTTGTAGCTAAATTCGCTAGCTACTGTAACGCGACACTTCACTGAAATAACGTTATGGCTTGCATGAACCAACACAGGAAACTGTCCACTGATAAAAAATAAAAATACTTAATAAAATATTCTTAGCACTTATACGTGTACGACGTTCGCAACATTTCTGCAGACATTAACACATTCGAAATTATCACGCAAATTATGCCGAATTGGAATCCACAATACGATGGTTGCAGTAGCCATCCCGTTTTCGCATAGCGACTTGTCCTCACTGTCAACTCGGTAACGTTCGCTCTAACGTTACTGGCAGTTCTCGCCGACATTTTCGCAATGGGTGGTTAACGTTAATTATTGAAGAAAAATGTACTTCACCAGACCTTGCAATTGAGCCCCTCCATGCTGTATGCAGGGCAAAAGTAGCGGTAGAATTCCGAGTATAATATTAATCCACGTTTTTCTGTGACAGCGGCTGCCTTGTTGGAACTCCCCTACCACCGCCATGCTGCCCTGTTCAGCTAGCAGCCTGCCTTGTGCTACGCTTGGCTTTCTCTTTCTCTTGCTTTCGCTCCCCGTCTATAGCAAACCCTCCCACCCTGTTCTGTTCCTCGCCCTCTTTCTCGTTGTGTGTGTGTGGAGAGTATGCGCCGACCACAGCCAAGGCGTTGCATTCATCGGCCTGCCTGCGTTGGCTGATTTTGGCACAATGAGGTGGACTTGAACGTGACGAACTAAACGCACCAAATGATCCAACTCATGGGAATATCGCGTGGCCAGTCCGATACGCAGGTAAATCGTGCAGAAAACAAAGTTTATGCGAAACATTCTATTTCGTTTTGGTTTTTTTTTCCCGCGCGGGCAAACAACTGTCATGCGGTCAACCAAAGCAAATCTAGGTTATGATGATGCGCTTGTGGACCCATTGTTTTAAAATCCCCCATACCCCGTACTACTGAGGTTGAAAAACGTTGTGCCAATCAATAGATCACTCCAAAGGTTAAGAGAGATTCCATCATGTGGTTCCCATTTGGAATAATCAAACTGCAATATTCATAGTACTAGAAGTCCCTCCAACATCAACACCAATGAAGTCCTGCAAACTCAAATTATGCCATGAGAACCCTGTCACATAAAGCACATTTCTTGCACTTCATCTAATACTCGTTTTATAACTGAAGAGTTATAAAGAACATTGGTATTCAAGTTCAACATTGAAACAGGCCATATGCTGTAGGCCAGTGTTAGGTTAGCAACAATAACTGGTAGACAATTAGTGGAATACATAAAAGTCACAAGCCTATATGTAAATTAAGTACATTTTGGACACTACTGCTTAAGGGTGAAGAACATTTTTTGGGGTGCAGACTTCAGGCAACCTTAATGAATCAGAATGGACAGGCTAAGCAGGTTCACACACAAATATCACACATACTCTTCCATGGTGGGTGTGTCATTGTTCAAACGTTTAGGCCAAACATGTTTAGACAAGGTATGTTATGCTTGAAATAATATCTGTACATGGTAGAGGGTTCAGGTAAAATATACTGAACAAAAATAAATGCAACAGGCAATAATTCATTTAAGGAACTGATATAAATTCATTAGGCCCTAATCTATGGATTTCACATGACTGGGTAGGGGTGCAGCGATGTGTGGGCCTGGGAGGGCATAGGCCCACCCAATCAGAATTTGTTTTCCCCCACAAAAGGGCTTTATTACAGACAGAAATGCTCTTGTTTCATCAGTTGTCCGGGTGGCTGGTCTCAGACAATCTCGCAGGTAGAGGTCCTAAACTGGCGTGGGTACACGTGGTCTGAGGTTGAGGCCAGTTGGACGTACATGCCAATTGCACACTCCCTCAAAACATGAGACATGTGTAGAATTGAGTTGTGTGACAAAACTGCACATTTTAAGAGTGGCCTTTTATTGTTCCCAGCACAAGGTACTCCTGTGTAATGATCATGCTGTTTAATCAGCTTCTTGATATGCCACACCTGTCAGGTGGATGGATTTTCTTGGCAAATAAGAATTGCTCACATATAGGGATGTAAACAAATTTATGCACAAAATTTGAGAGAAATAAGCTTGTTGTACATATGGAACATGTCTGGGATCTTTTATTTCAGTTCAAGAAAGTAAGACTTTACATGTTGCGTTTATATATTGTATTTTTGCACAGTATAGTAGTAGCAGCATGTCCTACTGGGCGGCAGTAGCCTGACTGGTGTTGGGCCAGTAACCAAAAGGTTGCTGGATCAAATCTCAGAACCGCCAAGGTAAATATCTATCGTTCTGCCCCTGAGCAAGGCAGTTAACGCCCAACAACTGCTCCCCAGGCACATGGACTTTGAATAGTCGACCCCTACACGCCTCTGATTCAGAGGGGTTTGGTTAAATGCGGAAGACAGTTTTCAGAAGAATGCATTCAGTTTTACAACTGACTAGATATCCCCCTTTCCCAAAATATATAATAATGCTGAATCTGCTGTAATGAGAAAATGGAATTAGGAATACATTGAACATTTTGAAATACATGAAAAACATGCATAAGAAAGGATAAAGCCGTAAATGATCATTCAAACTGTAGATGTATCGTCACTGCAAAGTGAAGAAATGGGTAGGATCTTTTTGAACTAATGGGTTGACATTTACACCTCTAGTAGTATAACGGCATCTGGAGAGTCAACTCCATGAGCACATAAATTATAACCATTGTTTATGCAGTTTGAAATGCTGCCCTTTGAGAGGTTTTCACCACATTCCAGTTCAGACAGAAAATGAAAGGTGATGCATTCACCCTGTTGCTTGGAAATTCGAGGCATATGAAATCAGTTACGGTACATGTAGGCCTGTGGAAAACACAACAGTTAAGATAAAACATAACACTAAGACTTTATTGAAATGGATCATCCATTATGTTCTCAACAACAAAACCTGAACACCTCAGTCTAGACTCTGCAGAACCACAAGACCATAAAGCACATTTACATGGAGTTCATTTATGGAGCTTCTAAATGTTGTGAATTCTAAACATATCCCCACTGTACAGCCAGCCTCTTCAACGATATTTCAGTGGCTCTTCCATTTGTATTTTGGTGCTCCTTGCGTTACTCTCCACACCACTGCATTGTCAATCACCAAGCACCTTTTGTCCACAACGACCCTCTCCCTCTTGATTTAAACATGAGATAAGGCAAGTTCAGTCAGTCCTGGTGCCACATGCTTCTTTTGTCAAAGTAAATTATGAAAAGAGAGATAAGGGACATTGGGGGGCAAAAACAACATGAGTGGCTGTATTCATTTACATCTGTTTAAATCAGGTAAGGTTAGATTTTTAATATTGCATGGGTGTTTGATGTGCTGCCTCTTTTTCTGTGTGTGTGTGGGGTCAAAGTGCTGGACACAGCTAATTTCCGTCAACGACTCTGGGCTCTCGATTTTCATGCAAACAGGTGTCCCAAAAGTAGGCCCCCCCCCACCACCACCACGGAACAGCCCAAAGGTTAGCACAGCGCCTTCTCAGGTTCCACATAAGCAGCATTTGCACCTGCAAGGGCCCTGAGCGAATGCCAAAATTGCAGCTGCTCCGAGTCAACTACGGAAAACATAAGGCTGTTTTTTAGGGGGGCTTGCCTGAGTGGTCTTAGTGTCCTTTCAACATAAAGTAACATGTTTGACTTGCATTGTGTGCAATGAAGGTCACTCATTTAACAAAAACAATGAATTAAAATGACAGATTGTGCAGTCAGTCCATGTAATCAAAATCTTCAGGTATCCCGAAGGCTTTATCGATGCGTCCGTCGTCGAAACCAAACTTCCTCTTGGCCCACGACTTGATGGCAAAGACGTTATCTGCAGACAAAAATACAATGATTAGAAAACTACTTTATTAACAAGTCATATTTCTCACTGATCCCATTCATTCAAAACTGACTGTGAAATGAATTATTTGACAAATAGTGAAATTAGACCAATGGGATCAGCGCATATTGGTGTGTTCTCACTTTGATGCACCGCATTATCATTCATCAAACAGATCAACAACAAATATAACTTAGAATTGTTTCAATTTGACATGACCTCAATGTTGCCAAATGGAGATTTGTTGTGAGTAAATGTTGATCCTATATGAGAAGGTTAGCAGAGCACTTTCCCTCCCTGGGGTCCGCAGGATCAATGGATAGGTCTAATTGCACTTTTAAGTTCACTTGTCGGGCTTAACAATAAACCCAGGCCGGATAACTTTCAAATCGCTAAAGTCATGTATTGACACTGTATTTACAGAGTGGGTGGTGGTGTGAACCCTGGGGTGTGTGTGTGCATGCAAGTCTGTGTGTGATAGTGAGAGGGAAAGTGTGTGTGTGTGTGTGTGTGTAGTGTGTATGCATACATACACACATACATATGTTTGTTCACCCAGTGTGAAAGGGCCGTAGATTAAGGGGAGTTATCCACTGCAACTCGATAGCTAGTATGTAAACACTAACCCTGCTCCTCACTACACACCACCTAGCAGCCCCTAACTCCCTGTAGTGCCTCCCCACGATCATAATCACCCTGAGGTCACTGGTCGCGCCAGGTTACCGCCGGGTTCACGTAGTGCACACAATGGGGAGTGCTTAGGGCTGCAGTTAGTTAGTAGGTACTTTGGGTTTTCAGAACCTTCAGGTGTTGTTTTCTGTGATGGCAAACAAGACCTTTGTCATCACAGAATGGGATTCCCAGAGAAACGCCCCTTTAACATTTTTTTCCGAAATGACACACAAAAAAAAAAAGGTCAGGGGAAAAAAACTTGTGCGTTTGTCTGGATTTCTTGTGTGTGTTTTGAGTGAAAATGGCCAGTAAAAGTTGAGGCTTTTGCCTCCACCACGTTGACTCATCCAACCCAGTGCAATGTCCATACAGTCTAGCAGTCTGTTCATGTTGTGCATGTTAGTCAGGTTAGTCTTTCAGTTGATTTACCTGTCCATCTGGACACTGCCTCTTTAGCTGTGACATTGGACTTTCCTGCAAGACACAAACCTACCATCAACACATAGATACTGTACTTATGCAAAAGTCTGCCATGTTGGACAAAGACCATAAACAAATCAGACATTGAGGGAAGGTATCCCTGACCCAGTGCCTACTTTTGAAAAAAACCCTTTCTAGACATTTGCCATTGAGCATGCATTTTAGTCCAGGAGTAATCTGGGTTTGGGAAACCAGACGATGCATTTAGTAGAAAACTCTTACATATCACTTGACTACAGGAAACAAATGGTACGTTTATACACTACTACACAAACCAGTTTTACTTCAATTGGAGTCGAGCCCTTTGGCTGAACAGTATATTATGCAGGGGAGTGCGTTTCTTTTTCCTATGCTCTGACCAGAGAAATCCCTCCCGCAGTCCGACTCCCCAGCCGTGACGCCGCTTCCAAGCTAATCCATCACCTCGAGCGCACACCAACCACTTTCAATTCCAAAGTGAGAGTTACCCTGTGTGCCCCATCCATTACAGCCCTTTGTGAATAGCCGTGGCTCGGGGGGAGATGGCAGATCAATCTGCTATGTCAGTGTAACATGCTACCCAGCCTAGCGCCGAAGAAAGATTGCAGCACTGGGGATCCAATTTCTTGGCAGAGGGGCACGGGAGCGCCAGCCAAGGGGGGGGGGAGCTGGACCACATAAGCTTGGCCAAAGCCGCATTGTTCGCTGGAAGCCAAGAAACACCTCCGTCTCCAGGGAAAAGATGCCCTCGAAGGAGCCGTTCCTGGATCAGATTTGACACAGGTGATGATATGATGAGTGGTTATTAGAAGCGAAAGGAAATCTTGCTTCGGATCAGCAAGTTGAGGCAGGGGGTAACGTGACTTGTACCTATTGCTGTAGAAACGAATGCAACAGCCATCTGAAATAAATCAAAATGTTTTTTCTGTGGCCTGTTGTTTTGGTTTCTCACGCAAGTCACATGCCTATGTCCCCAAAGAACAAGAACTCAATACGGCTCAATCAGGAAAAAGGACAGAGCTATATCGTTTCACTCTCTTTAACTAGAACTAATTAACCAAACCCATTGAGACCAAAGAATACATACAGTAACTATGTCCAAGTCAACGTACTTACACAGGTTTAATCAAAGGCTGTGTGGGAAATGGTCAAATGAGTAACAATAAGTGAGTCTTCTCATGTAAGAAAGGAAACTAAAACGGGTTATGGGGAACAAACTTGACAACATGTCAAGAGGCCGCACTTTGAATTGCAAATTTCATTTCCCCTCTTTTTGCTTGCTCAACTAGATTTCAATGGCAACTCAAATTTACAAGAAAAGGTTGTATGTGCAAAGAAATAAAAGTGAGCATAAAATGCTCAAGTATTTAAGTAAGCATAAATGTTTAATGTAAGTAAGCAGTAGTCAAGGTTTATGTCCACACAAATTACTAACAGATTTGACGCTGGTTTAGAAAAACAAAAACATCTGACTTAAGCAATCCTATTGAAGCTGAAAGACCAGCGCCAACTTTATCTGAAATCTATTCTTTACAAAGCACCACGCTATCATAGCACAAAGACACCAAAACAAAGCGCTTATGTCAGTCTTAACACTAAACCCTGAACTTATAACAAAGATTAAACGTCCATAGCGGAATTACAGTATATCCATAGCGCCTGTGTGTGTAAATGTTGTCCCTGGCAATAACGGCAAGAGTTGCTGTGCTTTGGAAGGGAGTTCTGTTTAGCGATCCTTGATTTCTCTGATGCTGGTAAAAGGATAGCAAGTTAAGACAAGCAGCGGAGTAGATCAATTAAAAACTACTGGAGCTAGTCCAGCTTTAACAACTCTTAATTCAGGTTAGAATTGTATATGAGCGTGTCGACTGATACAGGTTTTTAAAGTAATCTGCTCTGAGTTTCACCTACACTGAACACAAATATTAAATGCAGCAATTTCAAAGATTTGAATGAGTTACAGTTCATATAAGTCAATTGAAATGAATAAATTAGGCTCTAACCTATGGATTTCACATGCCTCGGAATACAGATATGAATCTATTGGTCACAGATAAAATAAAAAGTAGGGGTGTGGATCAGAAAACCAGTCAGTATCTGCACGTAGGTGAGCTTCCTGAGACGATGTCTGACACTTTATGCAGAAATTCTTCGGTTGTGCAAACCCACAGTTTCATCAGCTATCCGGGTGGCTGGTCCCAGACGATCCCCCAGGTGAAGAAGACGCATGTGAAGGCCCTGGGCTGGCGTGGTTACAAGTTGTTTGCGGCTGTGAGGCCAGTTGGACGTACTGCCAAATTCTCTCAAGCAACGTTGGAGGTGGCTTAAGGTAGAGAAATTAACAAAAATGATCTGGCAACAGCTCTGGTGGACATTCCTGCAGTCAGCATGCCAATTGCATGCTCCCTCAAAACTTGAGATATCTGTGGCATTGTGTTGTGACAAAGATCCACATTTTAAGAGTAGCCTTTTCTTGTCCCCAGCACAAGGTGTGACCTGTGTAGTGGTCCTGCTGTTTACATCAGCATCTTGGTATGCCACACCTGTCAGGTGGATGGAATATCTTAGTAACAGATAAATGCTTATTAACAGAGATGTAAACAAATTTGCGCATGAAATTTGAGATAAGGTTTTTGTACATATGTAAAATGTCTGGGATTTTTTTATTTCAGCTCATGAAACATGGGACCAACACTTCACATGTTGCGTTTGTATTTTTTGTTCATTATAATAAAAGTAAACTCATACAGTGCTTTTCTGAGTTATGTTACCTTTGACAGCAAAGGTAACAGTTTCTTTTTTAAACCCTATTTGGGTCTATTGAAGAACCACTTGTTAGATAGAAGTTTTGGACTCCCGAGTGGTGCAGCGGTCTAAGGCACTGCATCTCAGTGCTAGAGGCATCACTACAGACCCTGGTTTGATCCCAGGCTGTATCACAACTGGCGTGATCGGGAATCCCAAAGGGCGGCGCACAATTGGCTGAGCGTTGTCCGGGTCAGAGGGATAGGCCGGGGTAGGCCGTCATTGTAAAATAAGAATATGTTCTTAACTGACTTGCAGAGTGAAATAAAAAATAATAATAAAAGTTAGACGTCTCACTCTGGCAGTTAAACTGTGTACATAATTAGTGTATTTTTTGCCATCCTTTTCAATTATGTGAATGTGCTAGGCCCACTCCTCAACCGCTTTATGGCAGAACAATCTGGCCACCTCAACTTAAAATAACTGTGCTACAGCCAGTCACATATATAGACTCATCTCTCTTCCTGGTATGACAGGAGGTCCCCAACCGAGTCCCTTGCTAAACAGAACTGTCACATTCACATGGCAGAGACATGTACTAGACAGCAGTAAAGACATTCTGGTTGAATCGGAAGGACATAGGTAGTACATAGATACTCTGAGAGGTTTCAATCTCCATGACAACAAAAGACAGCATTGACGGGGGTGAGGCAGAGGAGAGTAAATATGAATATATACAGAAGCCGCTTGTTAATGTCTACAGAAGTGCAGGCACCCTCAGGAGTCATGATCCCAGCACTGAGACAAAGGGCAACACCCCAGAAAGCCGAGCAGGAGATCAGCACCCCAGACCATCCAGAGTTGCTGCAGTGTGTCTGGGGCTGTTGTTCTTCTGGCTGAGATCATAGGCCTGAGTGTCCACTATAATAAAGTGAGTGTCAGTCTACAAGAAAAGATCTCTGGGCTAGAGAAACTGGGATGGAGACATTTTAGCTCCAGTTTGTACTTCATCTCTACGGAGACTATATCCTGGGAGGAAAGCAGACCTGGTGATCATAAACATTGGCGGATGACACAACTCTGTCTACAGGGTACTCGTCAAGAGGAGAACCTGAGTTTTCAGGGCAAGGATGAAGACCATGCAGAGTGATGGACCCATTTCTCTAACCGAGAGGAGAATGCAGTGAATTGTACTTCTGGATCTGTGAGATGGTAGCCAGCCCATACACAAAAGTTATAAGTTGGCTTCTCAAAACAGGAAGGCATCCATGCCAGTGGCTAACTCCTAACTCAAAGCAGACTCAAAGCAGAACCAAGCCAGCAATGTATGGCTCAGCTGCATGTCTTAACTGCATTGAGTGCTGTTAATGTTTTCCTAATGGTTTTGTATGGATGTCTTATCAATGTCAGTTGAAGTACTTTATTTCCTTTTAATGTTTGAATTGTACCCCTTGGCTGAATACTTAACATGTTAAAAATAAACTAAATAAATTCAGTTTAACCCATAGCAAATCCATAGCAAATCTAATAGCTGGTGCTGCAGCTACTCAAGCTTTAAGAAGAGAAATGCAGGTAAAAATGGACATAAGCTTGGTGACTGTACAGGCTTTTCAAATACTCATACTGATGGAGGCCGCCTCAAGTTGACAATAACCGTGTTACAGCCAGTCACATATTTTAGACTTTCTCTTCCTGGTACAACACAGGAAGTCCCTAACCGCACAGTTCCATCGCAAATTCAGATCAGAGACATGTATTAAAAGAGCAGTAGACATTTTGGTTGAATCAGCCAGACATCGGTAGTACATGGAGATGTCAGAGTATCTATGACAACAAAAGACAGCATTGACAGTGGTGAGGCAGAGGAGCGTAAATAGCTACAGCAACATCTTGTCAATACTTACAGCAGTGCAGGCAGCCTCAGAGGCCTTGACCCCAGCACTGAGACAGAGGGAAACACCCCAAGGAGACAACCAGTATCTCGTTTCGGAGATCTCAGTGAAAAGAGCTGCTGCAGTGTGTCTGGGGTTGCTATGTATACTTCTACTGGCTGGGATCACAGGCATGCCATGTCCACTATAATGGAATGATTTTTGGGTGAGTGTTTTTAGAAAACACTGCTCTGCTGAGAAAGACCAGTTACGGGCTCTGCGCTAGGGCAATAATTCTCAAAGGGAATGGAGATATTTCAGTTTCAGTTTCTACTGCCTCTCATGATAGTCAGGGTAGTGTTTATCCTAAGTCCTGGGAGGTGTGCAGACAGAACTGTCCAAGAAGAGGAGCAGACCTTGTGACCATAAACAGCAGAGAGGAATAGGCATTTATCTATTAATTCATCGACAAGGGATTCTGGATTGGTCTAACTGACCGAGATGAAGAAGGGACCTAGCAACGGGTTTACAGCACCCCACTGACCACAGTGCGCAAGGGGAGCCTAACAGCTATCAGGGCAAGGAAAAGGACTGTGTGGCGCGAAGGACTTTTATTTCTGCCCCAGAGGAGAGCTGGCATAATACACAATGCAGTGAAATGCGCCTTTGGATCTGTGAGAAAGTAGCATATCAATAACTGAAACTCCAAACCCCTCATTGCTAAGGGGCCAACTGCTAAGTCAAAGCAGGCTCACATGTACATTTCGGTTTGAAGTACCACACCATTTACTTTCAACACATCCATTGGAGACACTGTATTGCTGAATTTAAAGGATCTGTTCAATGTTTGAGTTTTCAAAGATAAAATGACCTAACACTGCTGGGGTACTTACAGTGCCTTCAGAAAGTATTCATACCCCATGACTTATACCACATTTTGTTGTGTTACAGCCTGAATAAAAATAGATTAAATAGATTTCGTAGAAGAATCTTTGAGTCATCTGTAATTACAGCTTTGAGTCATCTTGGGTATGTCTGTCAGCTTGGCACATCTGGATTTGGTGATTTTCTCCCATTCTTCCTTGCAGAATTTCTCAAACTCTGTTAAGTTAGATGGGGAGCGGCAGGGGAACAACAATCAAGTATTTCCACAGATTTTCAATGCGATTCAAGTCTGGGCTTTGGCTTGACCGCTGAAGGACTTTCATATTCTTGTTCTGAAGCCATTCCTGCGTGGCTTTGGCTGTATGCTTGGGGTCATTGTCCAGTTGGAATGTAAATCTTCACCCCCCCCAGTGTAAGGTCGTTTGCACTCTGAAGCAGGTTCTCATCAAGGATTTGCCTGCATTTGGCTCCATTCATTGTTCCCTCTAGCCTTTACCAGTCTCCCAGTCCCTGCCGCTGAAAAGCATCCCCATAGCATGATGCTGCCACCACCATGCTTCACGGTATGGATGGTGTTCGACGGGTGTTGAGCTGTGCCTGGTTCTCCAGACATAGCGCTTCGCATTCAAGCCAAGGAGTTACTTTGTCTCATCAGCCCACAATCTTTTGCCTAATGACCGGTCTTTCACGTGCCTTTTTGCAAACTCCAGGTATGCCGTCATGTGCCTTTTTCTCAGGAGTGGCTTCCGTTTGGCCACTCCCCCATAAAGCCCAGATTGGTGAAGTGCTTTAGATTGTTGTCCTTCTGGCAGGTTCTCCCTTCTCAGCCAAGGAACTCTGTAGTTCTGTCAGAGTGGTCACTGTGTTCTTGGTCACCTCCCTGACCAAGGTTCTTCTTGCCCATTTGCTCAGTTTTGCTCAGAGGGCCAGGTGTACTCCAATCAAGTTGTAGTGACATCTCAAAGATGATCAAATTAAATTGGATGCACCTGAGCTCAATTTGTAGTGTCATCGCAAAGGGGTGTGAACACTTATGCAAATTAGATATTTCTGTATTTAATAGATTTTCTAACATTTCTAAAAACTGGAAACTGTTACTTTCCGTAACACTGGTGGTTTCCTCAATCAACGTCAACAGGCAAGTGAGTCAGCTACTCCCAAGTTGTCTCCCCACTTAAGAGATGATAACAAAACTACTGGTCATTAAAATATTAAGGCACATATGGGAGTAAAATGGTCACACTGGAGAGCCCTGAAAGTGAGGTAACTTTCTATTAGGAAGTCACAGGGATATTGGAATATGATTGAACAAAATATGAGCTTTTAAGAATGAGTTTCAGTAATTTTGAACATTTGCTTAAAAATGTGGGGAAATTAAAAATACAATTTTTTTTGCTATTGTTTTCAAAAAGGTCAAAGCTATTTTTTGCAATAAAATTAGAGAGAGAACCATGCAAGAGTACAGTGCAGATGTTTTTTGTTGTTGTAACTCAGTGGCATAAGTAGTGGAGATATCCAAGTATCTATGACACCGCTGACAGTGGTGAGGCATAGGAAAAGATTATGGATCTCCGTGTTAATACAGAGACCCTCAGAGGTCATGGTCCTGGCATCAAGGAGCCAACCAAGAGATCAGATGCAAGATGAGAGAGATGATCTTCAGCTCTATGTGCAAGAGCAATATTCAGGATGGAGCCATTTCAGCTGCAGTGTGTACTACATCTCTACTGAGAATAAATCCAGTGGGCAAAGCCTACAAGACTGTCTAAAGGAGAGGAGCATGCCTAGTGATCGTAGACAGCAGGTATTTATGCATGAATGAATTGACAAGGAATTCTGGATTGGTCTGACGGACAGACACAAAGAAGTGATGTAGAAATGAGTGGACAGCTTCCCACTGACCACAGGGCGCAAGGGGAACTTAACAGTTATCAAAGCAAGGATGAGGACTGTGCAGAGATGGAATTATTTTTGGAGAGTTGGCATGATACACAATGCAGGAAATCTGTGCGAAAGTAGCCTACACATAACTCAAACAGCAAGCTTCTCCAAATAGGAGGATTTCAGTGCTAGGGGCTAATTGTTAACTCAAAGCCAACACAGCGAAGTTTAGCTCAGCTGCATAATATTTACAGTGCAGAATAAATGTTCATGTTTTTTTACCCTGTGGTTTTATATTATACAAATGTCCACTGAGGTTTGTAGTCTATTTGCTTTTAATGTTTTACTTGTATCCCTTGACTGGAGTCCTTCGATGTAAAAATGGGATTAATGAATTCAGTTCAACTCCGTTGTATCAAGTGTCAAAATCTCTTGATAGCAAGTCTAATAGTAGGTCCTTAAATTAACCCCTATGCCCACAGCCTTCTGCTAGACCAGAACCTGACTCTCTAGGGTTGCCTGGTCTTAACACACTGCAGGCTGAATCCACACCCCATTTGAACCTAGACACAACACGGTGTCCTGTAACCTCACGAGAACCACTAGCAGCTTTGGAAATACAATTAGCGTTTCATTGGGTACACTGAGACGATTATCTGAAAATGTACGCAGAGATAAATGCCCAGCCTTGTGGAGCCCCTCCGGCAACAAGACAGCTGCGGGGGGGGAGACAGAGAGACGGTGGTGAAAGAGAGAAGGGTGACGCAGTAGGGGCGGAGGTGGAGTCCTCCTTGGCATCCGCCTGCGCCGGGGATTTCGGCTCGCACCGCCGACAATGGTCACCAGAATCAATCAGTTCCCGAAGGACATGTGGGTAAACCTGCTAGCGGGGGGCACTAGAATAGGGGAGGTCCCGCTTATTCTGTCTCCCTCCCTCCATCAATCAATCTGGGGAATCTAGGAGTGCCGTGCGTCTGTAGGATTTGGATCGCGTTATTCGACTTTCACGCCTCATCATTCAGACTTAAGCAGAACACACACAGGGTGAGGGTTTGACATTTCGCCATGGACTCGTCTTTCAGCGCTCATGGGACGGGCTGTGGGGGCTACGGTGGGGAGGAGCGGTCGGCATCCACTTTCACCAGGGAGCTACATTAGACGGGCCACAATTAGAAACCAATTCCAGTCCCGTTTGGGGGGGGGTTCAGATACCAGTCAAGACAAATAAGTGATGGGGATACCTTCAGTGGTTGCAATGCACAAGCACATGCTCAGACATACATTCATTCTACACACACATCTGCTACTACCAGACTCTTATTATGATTGCAAAATACTGTACAATTAACAGCTGTCCCCCAATCATGTGTAAATATTGGACTATAACTTGTGCCTTCCTGCATTACAGTGCCTACAGAAAGCATTCACACTACTTGACTTTTTCCACATTGTGTTGTATAACAGGTGCATTTTTTGGGTTACTGGCCTACACACAATACCCCATAATGTCAAAGTGGAATTATGTTTTTCATAATTAAAAATGAAAAGTTCAAATGTCTTTGAGTCAATAAGTATTCCACCCCTTTGTTAAAAGAGAGCCCCATAGTGGAGGTGTCATAATACCTATAAAACCTAGCGGTCAAACAGGGAAATGGTTCCAACTGTTTTTTTCCCCATAGGGGATTTTCGTGCAGGCTTAACCTGGCGTGACATTTTGATAACCATGTAAATCTATCGGACAAGGCGACTTATCAATATATTCAGCTCTATTTACTCAGATTCTAAAATTATAATTAGCCTCAAAGTAGATGTAATGCAAGACCACAAATCCCTGCAAGCACGTCAACTCTTGCCGACACCTTTGCTAACAGGTATTGTTTCAGTGGAGGCTGCTGAGGGGAGGACGGCTTGACGTTTGCACGTTTGATACATGCCATCCATTATTATGAGCCGCCCACCCCTCAGCAACATCCACCGTTCACAGAAGTCATGTGCAGACCAGCTGGCTGTTGTGTTCTCTGAGATTTTCAATCTCTCCCTAGCTCAGGCCTCTATACCCACTTACTTCAAGATGTCCGCCATCAACCCTGTGCCCAAGAAAGGGAAAGTAATTGAACTGAATGACTACCGACCAATAGCACTCACTTCAGTCATCATGAAGTGCTTTGAGAGGCTAGTCAAAGACCATATCACCTCCTCCCTCCCCGACACACTCGAACCTCTCCAATTCGCCTACCACCCTGACAGATCCTACGACGACGCAATCGCTGTTGCACTGCACACAGCCCTTACCCACCTGGACAAAAGGATTATACGTATGTGATGTATATGTGAGGATGCTGCTCATCCACTACACTTCTGCCTTCAATACCATAGTGCCCTATAAAGCTCACAGCCCTGGGTCTGAACTCCTCCCTATGCAGCTGGGTCCTGGACTTCCTGACGGAACGACCACAGGTGGTGAAGGTCCCCTCCTGTATCCTCTATATACCCACAACTGCATGGGTAGTTCCAACTCCATCATCAAGTTTGCTGAAGAAACAACAGTAGTAGAGGCCTGATCATAGACAACGAAGAGACAGACTACAGGGAGGAGGTAGGCACTCCGACAGCGTGGTGCCAGGTAAACAACGTCTCCCTCAACATTAGCAAAACAAAGGAGCTGATTGTGACTTCAGGAGGAACCAGGCAGACAAGCTCCCATCCTCATGAGGAGCCCAGTCAATAGCCACAGTGGTGCCAGGTAAACTCTCCCTCAACATTAGCATGATTGTGGACTTCAGGAGGAACCAGGCAAGACAAGCTCCCATCCTCATGAACGGAGCCGTCGTTGAGGCAGTCAATAACTTCAGATTCCTCGGCGTACACATCTCAGAGAAGCTGAAATGGTCTAACCCCACAGACACCATTGTGAAGAAGGCACTACAGCAACTCTTCAACCTCAGGATGCTGAAGAAATTCGGCCTGTCCCCGAGGGCCCTCACAGAGTTTGACAGGAGCAACATCGAGAGTATACCGTCAGGCTGCATCACAGCCTGGTACAGCAACTCCACCGAGAACCGAAAGGCTCTTCAGAGGGTGATATGCGCAGCCGAATGCACCATTGGGTACACACTGCCTGCTCAACAGTACAGCTACAACACCAGATGTCGCAGGAAGGCCAAGATGATCATCAGGGACCCCAACCACGTCCTTTTCTCCCTGCTTCAAATCACTCAGACACGGGCAGTACAAAAAGCTGAAAGACTGGCCAATAGTTTCTACCCTCAGCTGCTGAATAGCCACCACTAGTCAGCTACCTGGTCCCCCCTCCTACTCCCCCTATGGACATTCCCCCCACATTGAATATCCCTTTGAGCACGGGGAAGTTATTAATTATACTTTGATGGTGTATCAATACATCCAGTCACTACAAAGACATAGGCGTCCTTCCTAACTCAGTTGCCAGAGAGGAAGAAAACCACTCATGGATTTCACCATGAGGCCAATGGTGACTTTTAAAAAATGACAGAGTTTAATGGCTGTGATAGGAGACTGAGGATGGATCAACAACATTGTAGTTAATCCACAATACTAACCTAATTGACAGAGTGAAAAGGAGGAAGAGTTTACAGAATAAAAATATTCCAAAACATGCATCCTGTTTGCAACAAGTAATACTGCAAATAAATGTGGCAAAGCAATGAACTTTTCATCCTGAGTACAAAGTGTTATGTTTGGGGCAAATCCAATAGAACACATTTCAAGAATAGTGGTGGTTACATCTTGTTACAGGTATGCTTGTAATCGTTAAAGACTATGGAGTTTTTCAGGATAAAATAAATAAACAAAATGGAATTAAGCACAGGCAAAATCTGGTTCAGTCTGCTTTCCACCAGACATTGGAAAATGAATTCACCTTTCAGCAGGACAATAACCTAAAACACAAGGCTAAATCACTGGAGTTGTTTACCAAGAAGACAGTTACTGTTCCCGAGTGGCCGAGTTAGTTTTCACTTAAATCTGCTTGAAAATCTATGGCAAAACCTGAAAATGGATGAATAATTGTTTTAATAAATTAATGGGCATATTGTGCACAATCCAGGTGTGGAAGGGTCTTAAAGACTTACCCAAAAACACTCATAGCTGTGATCGCTGCCAAAAGGTGATTCTAACATGTATTGACTCTGGGGGTTAAATACTTATCTAATAAATATATATTATATGCGTTTTATTTTTCTTATTTCTTTTTACAAAATGTTACAATTTTTCATTCACTTTGAGTGTTGTGTAGATTGTTGACAAAATTACAACAAAATCCATTTGAATCCCACTTTGTAACAAGATGTGGAACAAGTCAAGGGGTCAATCAATCAAATGTATTTATAAAAGCCCTTTTAACATCAGCAGATGTCAAAGTGCTGCACAGAAACCCAGCCTAAAACCCCAAACAGGAAGCAATGCAGATGTAGAAACATGGTGGCTAGGAAAACTCCCTTGAAAGGCGGGAACCTAGGAAGAAACCTAGAGAGGAACCAGTCCTCTTCTGGCTGTGCCGGGTAGAGATAAGAGTGCATGGTCATTAAGGCCAGATCGTTAAGGGTTTTGAATACTTTCTGAAGGCACTCATGCTAAAATGTTTATTCTATTCTACTGATTCATTCACCTTGTTTGTATTCGCATCCTTTGTTATTGATGCATTGTGCAGAAGTAATCTACAAGTTTCGTTGGGCGGTGTATACTGTGTGTATCCCGTACATACGACTAATAAAAAACTTGAAACCACACACCTGCTAGGGCCTTCATTGGTACGCCTGTGCCTATTATTTTGATGTGCAGAGCAATTTCACAGGCAAAAATGTAGAGGACCCGTTCAACCCATAAAAGAACAGACTAAAAGACTTCCCTGTCGTGGGAGCCACACAGCTGTTGTGGCGGTTTAGCCTTGTGAGTACATCATTGAGAAATGGCCTGTTTTACCAAGGGGACTCTGTAATGGACATGGGGCCAGCTGTTTCCCCAAGATTCCGTTCAGAGTCTGTGTGTTAAGTCACTCTGGACAGTAACGGCTTCTTCAGTGACACTAGCGGAGGCGTGGAGTGCAGTGTCGGGGCTATTAAAACGACAGCACTCTTCATGTGCTTGACAACTCTATAGCGAGGCCTCGTAGCATCGAGGGACAGGAGAGAGGACGACAAGATAAATCAATCACACATTTAGAGTGTCACGAGTGCAAATATACACACACTGAAACACACACTGAAACACACACACACACTAAAGCCACAACGATTCCTTTTTAGACTTCAAATAGTCAATCGCTTGTCGTGCCTATACCAGTTGAGAGGTGTGTAAAAATAAACAGTCTATAAACTCAGGACACGGGCAGACCGTTAAAAGCTGTTAATCCCGACCGGTTAAGTTTCGTGCAGGCCCAAGAGGTCAGCCATGTTGTGTACGCAGTAACAGCCATGGGCTTAGTCTGAGATTCTACTTTAAGAGATGGGTTAAACTGAGCAAGACTTGAAACCAGAGAAGTCAAGGAGGGGAAGCATAGATTTGGAAAGGGATAGAACAGCGATTCTGATTCAAAGCCGTGTTCCGTAGTGGTAGACCGACTGTGTTTGGAATGCTCTTTGCCTTTTTTTTTTTACATGCCTCACGCAAATGTAAGGTGCACAAATCTGAAGGTGTCTCCACTCCATCATGAGGAGTGTCCTATTTCCTTGTGCTGGACTGGAGCCATGTTCGATCTATCGATTCTATTTCTACGCACTGGAGCAGATCCAGATTTGAGAATTAAGCATGGACTCGTAGGCTACTGGCATGGGGCTGCTTGATTGCTTTCTCCCTCTTGGACGCTGTCCAGGCCTCTCCTCAGCCTCTGGGCTTTTAATAGGAAGGCCTGATGGACAGCTGTGGATCGGCCATCTGTCCACATGAGGCACCTGATGTTTCATTTTATTAATTCAATCCAAACTTAATTTGTATGGGGAGGTTTCAACAATGGCGAAAGTTTGAAGATATACAACATTGGGGCAAGGTTCAAAATACAGGTAAAATGAGCTTGTGGTTAAAGCAGAAGTTATTGTTGATATGACCTATAAAATACTAAATAGCCTCTTTCTCAAGAACCAAAGGAGTACAGATAAAAGTTAACGCCTGACATGTGGAGGGACATTTTTATTTAACTATGCAGTTAAAAACTCATTCTTATTTACAATGACAGCCTACTCTGGCCAAACCCTAACTACGCTGGGCCAATTGTGCGCCGCCCAATGGGACTCCCATCACGGCCGGTTGTGATATAGCCTGGAATCGAACCAGGGTCTGTAGTGACACCTCTAGCACTGAGATGCCGTGTCTTAGACCGCTGTGCCGCTTGCGAGCCTGAGTGAGCACTTCGAGAGCACACTTCAGGAAAAAAATGTTCTGATTTTTGAGAGGCTGGTTACAGGGTACTCACTCATCTCCTCGATCACTTCTGGGTCACACTCCCTGTTCTTCTCCAGCTTTGACTTCAGATGACTCCTCTTCTCCCTCAGAGCCTGCAGCTCCTTTAGAAGAGAGGCCCGCTCCTCCTTTATAGGTGGACACACACACGTGAAAATCCAAAGACACACACACATTACGCACACACAAACATATGCACAAGTATACACACACCAAGTCTGCAAACACATATTCGGGCAGGGAATTGCCAGGTATCTCACGATACGATATTATCACCACACTTAGGTGCAATATGATATGTATTGCAAGTCTCACGATTCTATATGTATTGCGATTCAATACTGTGATTTCATTGCAATTCAATGTTCCAAACATATTGCTCGCCATTTTGATCAGTCAGGGAAATGGAAGTGTTGGAAACAAAATTGGCTCCCCATTTAAAAAGAAGATGGAGAACCAGCTATGAAGGAAGGTGTTTTGGTGCAGGTACAATATTGCAATATTGTCAAGACAATACATTGTCAAAAATAATATCCCAAAATGTAACTATTGACCCCCTCAATCGCTAATACAAGGAAAGTACTTAGACCCATTGACTTTTTCCACATTTTGTTACATTACAGCCTTATTCTAAAATGGATTAAATAAAAATCCTCAGCAATCTACACACAATACCCCATAATGACAATGTAAAAACAGGTTTATAGAAATAAATATGATTAACAATACATAAGTATTCAGATCCTTTGCTATGAGACTCGAAATTGAGCTCAGGTGCAGCCTGTTTCCATTGATCATCCTTGAGATGTTTCTCCAACTTGATTGAGTCCACCTGTGGTAAATTTAATTGATTGGACGTGATTTGGAAAGGCACACACCTGTCTATATAAAGGTCACACAGTTGACAGGGCATGTCAGAGCAAAAACCAAGCCATGAGGGCGAAGGAATTGTCCGTAGAGCTCCAAGACAGCATTGTGTCAAGGCACAGATCTGGGGAAGGGTAACAAAACATTTCTGCAGCATTGAAGGTCCCCAAGAACACAGTGGTCTCCATCATTCTTAAATGGAAGAAGTTTGGAACCACCAAGACTCTTCTTAGAGCTGGCCACCCGGCCAAACTGAGCAATTGGGGGAGAAGGGCCTCAGTTAGGGAGGTGACTAAGAACCCCATGGTCACTGACAGAGCTCCAGAGTTCCTCTGTGGAGATCGGAGAACCTTCCAGAAGGACAACCATCTCTGCAACACCCCACCAGTAAAAACCACATGGCAGCCCGCTTGGAGTTTGCCAAATAGCACCTAAAGGACTCTCAGACCATGAGAAACAAGATTCTCTGGTCTGAAGAAAACAAGATTGAATTCTTTGAACTGAATGCCAAGCGTCACGTCTGGAGGCATGGTAGTGGCAGCATCATGCTTGGGGGGGATGTTTTTTTCCAGAGGCAGGGACTGGGAGACTAGTCAGGATCAAGGGAAAGATGAACGGAGCAAAGTACAGAGAGATCCTTGAGATCCTGCTCCAGAGTGCTCAGGACCTCAGACTGGGGTGAAGATTCACCTTCCAACAGGACAACGACCCTAAGCACACAGCCAAGACAACGCAGGAGTGGCTTCGGGACAAGTCTCTGAATGTCCTTGAGTGGCCCAAGCCACAACCCAGACTTGAACATCTCTGGAGAGACCTGAAAATAGCTGTGCAGCAACGCTCCACATCTGTTTTTTTAGTCTTAATTTATTAACAAACATTTCTAAAAACCTCTTTTTGCTTTGTCATTATGGGTTTGTGTGTGTAGATTGATGAAGGGGGGAAAAAAACAATTTAATCCATTATAGAATAAGGCTGTAATGTAAATGTGGAAAAAGTCAAAGGGTCTGAATAATTTTCCAAATGCACAGTATATGCAACACACACACACACCTACCCCTCTCACTGGTGTGGATTCTAGTCCTTTAACTTACAATATGAAAACAAATCACTCATCATTAACAAATTCATAAGTCTTAATGGAAGACACTCAATTTCTGTGATGAAATGAAGGATAATAAACAGCCTTCTTTCCCTTTAAGGTTGTCATGTGCGCATAAATGTACTTACGGTATCTTCACGTCCTACTTTTGCTTTGTCGACAGCCTGCTGCAGAGACATCTTCCTTTGTTTCGCCTCGGTATGCTATGGCGAGAAAGGAGATCTTGAATGAACACAATTTAACACCATATTTCATTTTCACAGCAATGTGTTTTGTGGGCTTCAACTTGACACATGTAAACTACTCATCACGCACATTAATATATAAAAATATATATATATAACTAAATATCATACATGATCTATTTCTTAAATTGTGCATAGGCTAGGGCGATATACCATTTAAAATGAATATCGGAGTACTTCGAAATACCAACGGTATTATTTTCAATACCTGCGGGGGTGTGTGCTACTTATACGTAGAACTAGAAGACAGCTAAGATGTGTCAAATAAATTATATCCAGCTCAGGGCTCCAGCTATGCATTTGGTTTTCTAGCTAAGTAGCGAGATGTCAAGATCAAGCTTCTTGGTTACAGCAGTGACATTCAATCCCCTCCTGGATCAAAATACATGTTACCTATATTGTTTTGTGTGTCAAAATAAATAGTGCCCCTTGTGCGCACTTCTGGTAATACCGTAAACACGGGTATGAAAACCTGGCAGCTATAATATTTGCACTGGTTAGTATTCTTACACATTGGCATGGGCTGTGTCCCTACACAGGAAACAGGGTGTCATTTGGGGCACGTTAATTGACATCTCTTTATACATCATAACTCGTATTAAAACGGTTTGTATTCAAAAGTTCAGACGGTGATAAAACAATAGTTATTGTATTAAAATACAATTTTACTAAAAGTGTATAGACTACAAAACAAACAGTCCCCTTCCTTGTACTCTGTTTATGGAATAAGACACGGGAGGGTTCTCATATAAATAAGTCACTGATAAAGCATCACATATTCACGCCACGGTGTTTCATTTCCAACTCGGCGGCGGCCGCATCAGTGGCACCACTGGCGACCAGAAGCGGGTTTATTCGCCGCAGAGTACACACCTTCACCACGTCTGGTTTGTGGCGTGGAGCTGGGTCATCACGAGGAGGGAATGCTATCGAGAGGACCACCAAGTGACACTGGCGCCTGTGACAAGCCACACCACCTTCATTGCCGCTACTGATAGCGGGTCCGCCAACCCCCCCACAACTCTGCAATGAGACTATTAGGTCTTAGATGTAGGCTACTTTGGTTCTGAACCTAGAGCCTCTTGTGATCATGACCAAATAAGATACTGTGTTGAAAATGTACTCCTTACTTATTCGTTATTTTGTTGGGGATAGAGATAGCGAGAGAAAGACAGGAAAGATGGGAGAGAAGATTGTGCCAGAAGGGTGTGGGCTGGATTTCGAACACACGCCGACATGGTAGGATGTGTGTGTGTTCTGAAGACAGCGGTCTTAACCGCTCCCCTCAAACTCAACTCTAGACCTCGAAGCCAGTCTAAGTACATTTTTAATTTTGTCTTCACAGTCAATATTTTATTATTTGAAGATTTGTAAAGTACATTTTGATGAACAAATTGACATTTTGATCACATAACATGTGATCAGTAAGTCTTATCGCCTGTTTGAGTGTAGTAGTAATTCCTTTACCTCCCACTTACAATAAAAGCAAATGCTTTAATGCAAACAAGTGTGCCTGCTTGGTGTGCTAGCTACAGAAACCAGAGTACAGTTAACCACAGCTCTGAGAACAGAGAATGCATTTGGGATAGGAAATGCACCGGTCTGTCTGTGG
The DNA here is from genome assembly GCF_023373465.1 of Oncorhynchus keta. Taxonomy (NCBI): domain Eukaryota; kingdom Metazoa; phylum Chordata; class Actinopteri; order Salmoniformes; family Salmonidae; genus Oncorhynchus; species Oncorhynchus keta. The sequence goes on along the minus strand of NC_068436.1, from coordinate 1,752,874 downwards.
GCTTGAGACTATGCAGACAAGGGCTACATCCCAAATAGCACCCTATTCTCTATGTAGTACACTACTTTTGACCAGGACACATATGGTTATTTAGTTAAGTATATCCAATAAGGCCCTGGTCAGAAGAAGTGCACTATGTAGAGAATAGGGTACTATTTGGGACACAATCCTGGTACGTGAGGTCTATAGGCCTAAGATGTTCTGTAATAAGAACCATGTGAGTCACAGCGTGAACTCCATAAAAAGTCTAGCAAGCTGTTAAAACTGGAGGGGAGGAGAGGCCAGTAGACCTGCAGCATTAGGTTAAGGTTAGAGGTCAGATGGGGGAGTGACCGTGTACTTTGCCCTGTTGAAAACCAATATACACCCCCCCCCCGCGGTGTCAGTAGGGTTACAAAATTCCAGAAACAAAGACAGATCACACTATTGAGGGGGCAGTCCCACTCACATAGCGTTTATTGGATAGGATAAATAGAGGAAAGAAAGTTGCTGTAGCAGTGAGTCGGATTCTAACCCGTGCTGCAGCGGTATGCTCTAGAGGCAGTGGCTAAGACCGCCAGACCACAATACACCCCTGTTATAATCACCTGCTTATCCAGCTCCTCCAACCTGCGCTTGCGGGCGTGCAGGGCCTTGCTGGGGAAGGCCCAGTAGTAGTTGGAGGTGCCCACTCTCTCACAGTCCACCATGTTGTCATCCACCAGACTCTGGAGAACCTCCTTCACTGACATGGGTGCTGCAGACAGGAGGAGAGAGGCAAGGGCTCTTTCTCAGTTAATCTTTCCTGGGTTTGTCGCATCCTCTGTCCTCACCTTCTCAAGACCCATTGGAGAAAAAAGGTCAGAGTGGAGGGACCTTGGACCATCTCCTCCAATACGACTGAAAAGGATGTGAGGAATCACAGAAAGGTGAATTCATGTAGAGCCCAGGAATGTGTTAGTGCCCTAGTTCCCTAATGATCAATTCACACTCCATAAGAAAACAACTGGATTTGTTTCAAATCGTCATATTACTGAGTAAAGCCCATTATACTAACCAGCGTCATATAGCGTCGATCTTCCAACTCTGTGGTCCAGATGTTCCGAGACCAGAATATATCTGCATCCCAAATGGCATCCTATTCCCTATATCAAATGGCATCCTATTCCCTATATAGTGCACTACTTTAAACCAAAGCGCTAATGACCCCTGGTCAAAAGTAGTACACTAAATAAGGAATAGGGTGCCATTTGGGATGCAAACCTAGCCCACTCATCTGCCACATAATCGCTTTACATTCATTACAACAATAAGGTCCGGGACTCTTCTGTGTATTCCCTCCCTCTCTTAACTGATCCCAAATCAGCCGAGAGTAATAGAGGGCTTACGAAGTTGCCCCTAGAAGTTGATTTTGTGTCAGTTTAGCATTTTCCCCACAGCGGTTAAGGATATATTGGGGGAGGGGACGCTGGTCCTAGATCTGTACCCAGAGGAAACTTTACCTCAGAGCGTAATAGAACGTTCTTACATCTGGAACGAGGGCGGCTGGTGAAATGCGATAGTCCAACATCATGGACTGTTCTGTTCCTCTGCCGTAGCACAAATAAAGTTGATCTGGTGTGATTTGGAGCGAGTTGTGTTAAAGGGAAAGTTCAGTATTTTACAACTTAAAGTTAGATGGCTCCACATCCGGAAAGTAGTCTTATGGCCAGGAGAAACTGTAATCCATTGTTCTGTTTTCTCTAAACAGCCACTACAAACTTTAGCTATACTTAGTATACTGTGTATATGTAAAGCACTGAATTTCTACTTTAAGTACTGGGAGGATGTTGGGCAGCAGGGAGAATCAAACTAATGGGCCCTGTTCAAGCAAACTCTGGAACGAGGATTTCAGGGGCCTCATTTATCAAACATGCTTAAATTTCTCGATAGTCTGGCACATCTGGACTTGCTAGTTTCTCGTCTCTGTCTCGCTCGTTTGCCTCTCTCTCTCTCTCCCATCGCTCGCTCTGTCTCCCCTGGGGCCGTTTGAAAGTATATAATTCCTTCAAATAATCACTGATATAACATAGCTGGATTGGTGGAAGGCAATGTAGTTGAATCCTTGGTTTCGTTAATCCAAAGATTTGAAATGAGTGATTAGGCCACATCAAGGAAAAGGATGGATGCATTTTCAACGTATTCAAAGAGGGCCCCTGGTCTCACTCTCTCCCACTAGCTCCCTTTCTCCCCCTCCTTCCCTCTGCTGTGTGTGATAAACTGCTGTGTATATCACACAGTCCCCCTCCTCCCACCCTGCCCCCGTAACTACATCCCGATGCCAGAGCAGGGCCTTTAAAAACATGTGATTCCAATCAGTCGCGAGCAGCGCGATCAAGTTCCCCCAAATTAATGTAACGTCCACTGTAAAAATAAAAAAAAAAGGAAAATAAAGTCCCTTTTGGGTGCGTACCAAAACAGCACGGCTTTGTTTCTCTATGGGACCAGCACTTAAAACATGTACTTTTCATTGAAGTTCTCTCTCTCTATATACACAGACACACTCACGCAACATGTAAAGGGTTCATTGTGTGTTCAAGCAAATGCAGTTCAGCCCATACCCAAACTTGGCCGTTTCATCTGTATCATTGCTATGAGAAGTTAGTGCCTTTTGGCAGTAGTGTTGTCCCACTCCATACTACAGCCTAAATATGGGATGAATCATAGTGGTTAGGGCTAGACTCGGTTGCCAAGACAATGATGTCGGGACCATTTTACCATTATGTTGTTATGGGTGCATGAGGGCACCTTTCTGTGTTGACACAGACCGCACATTCATGGGAAGAAAATGACGCGGAACTACTTCAAGCATCCGCAGAATGCTCGGCCCAAAAACATGAACACTATTAAATTAAAGAGGGGGGGGGGGGAAACGACCTCTGGGAATTTTAGTGGGCCGGTCTTAAAGATTTGGGATCCATATGCCGCCACTGAGTAGAAAAGGCACCTTGGCATCGCAGGGAAATGTTTTAATTTAATGTTTTATTTATATAGAAAATAAATCACGAGTCCCGGGTTTCACTTGTAAAACGATCCATCTGGTTCGTCTCAATGAATCATTACTCACTTATTCCTTTAGTCTTGGGGGCGATTTTCTCGATGTCCTTCAGCTGAAACACCTCTTTCTGGTGAGAAAGACAAAAAAACAACTCCATACTACTATATAGTACTATATAGTAGTATATATATATATTTTTTATGTATGAGCAAGTTAGAGAGGGTGCCAAGCTGTCCGAAACTAATACTCTAGAAGCTCTACCTTTTCAACTAGGCCATAAGATAAAACACCTACAGGCCATATGCATGCATTCAGTGTGTAAACATACATCTTTTCTTGAAAAAACAGTGAAAACAGACATTTATTGGTGTTGCTTCAAATCAAAGAGGGCATGGAAAACGTTATAGGATACCTAAACGGGTATAGGCCTATAACATGATCAAACATGATATGAAGTATGCTTTACAACTAGAAATGAATTCTATTTCTATGGTTTTAAACCTTTAAGTGACCAGTAAGAGTGCGACAAAGAGGTTGTTTACTCAGGGAAATCCCTGCAGACTTGTCAAACTGCAGACTTCCAGTTTCTTGCCGTTATTGTTCACTGGTGAAAATGTGAGTTGGTCGGTTGGGACATCTTGGTAACCTGGTTCCCGCTATTCAACCCCAGTGTGTGTCGGCGTCGCACATGGCACCCTATTCCCTATGTAAGTGCGCTACTTTTGACCAGGGTCTATAGGGTTCTGGTCAAAGGTACTAAATAGTGAAAAGGGTGCATTTTGGGTTTGGCTCAGTTTCAAAAGCCTCCGTAGAACCGATATTTCCCATGGGCAGAATTTCATGTTCAAACTAACTTTACTCTGAATCAGCAATACAGCATGTACCGTCCTGAAAACCTCTTCTACTGGTTAACCCCAGCTTAGAAATCAAGTTCCCTGCCCCAACATGTCCACGGGTGTTTCACACTAGAGGGAGAGCCTGTGTGTGTGTGTGTGTGTGTGTGTGTGTGTGTGTGTGTGTGAGAGATGGAGGCACGCTCAAGGTGCTGTGTTTGGTCTGTTTACTTGAGCTCAGGTGTCATAGCCAACCCTGGCATCCGCGGCAGCTTTCTAACTGCAGTGCGAAACCAGCCCCCGGTTTCACCAACTGACTCAAAACTCCCACAATCACACTACTCTCCATGGATACTCTTGGACCTTAATACACAGCTTGAAGTGAAACGGCATGTGTGTTATGAAATAGACATAGGTGTCAAATTACTAAAGGGATAGTTCAACAAAATGACATTGTTTCCTTACCCTGTAGGCCAGTTTCCCAAACTCAGTCCTCAGAAACCCCAAGGGGTGCACGTTTTTTTTTTTTTTTTTTTTTTTTTTTGCTGTAACACAAACAACTGATTCAAATGATCAAAGACTGAATGGTTGATTATTTGAGTTACCTGTGAAGAGCTCGGACAAAAAACAAAACGTGCACCGAGTTTGGGAAACCCTGCTGTAGTGAAGTCTATGGAGAAGATAAGGTATGACAGCAATTCCTGCTTTGGTTTTAGTTTCCCTGGCACCGTTTCCACATGCTAACATTTAATTTATTTGTGGCACAAATCCCATTCACGTTATGGGATCGATTAGCAAGGACACTAATGTTGTTTTGGTGAACTATTCCTTTAACTCACTGTCTCGAAGAAAATCTCCATCATGCGTGTCCTCTTCTCCTCATGACTGAGACCTTTTTTTTTGGACTGCAAGACAAAAATATAGAATAAATAGAATAAGTCAGTCGTAAAGTGGCAATCTGTAAATGGTATATACATATTTGGACTTTCAAAATTGATTCTTGAAAGTCATTCACTGATTCCTGAAGAATTGAACATATAAATTCCTCATGAGCAGCTTAGTTCAAATGTCATAGCCCATCAGAACCCAATATAAATTGTAAAACTGTATAGCCTCAACACATGGTTAAAACTATCATTTTTATCTCATGGATGGTCAGTCATTGCATCCGATTTGGCCATACAGCATTTACTGAGATGCTGCTTCATACTTCTTGCGCTTAGAAGAGCAGCGCTATTGTGAAGGAAGTTGTCAAGGAAGTAAGTTCGTGTTTATACTCGACCTCCCCCAAACCTACCCGTAACCAATCCCCCCCGCATTATTACAACATTTCAGAGAGACACACCGCATGTGTGTACAGAGCTTTTCATACCATCTACACGAAGATCCCCCCCCCCCCTTTAAAAGACACATAAATAATGTGCCTCTTGACACATTAGTGTAAATTAGGCTTCGCAGACTTTCGCCGTGGCGTGGCGAGCTCGGAGGAGCATGTGAACATAAATAAACGCCAACCCACATATAACATAACATAGTCCTAGCTAGCATATATGGACGCAACAAGTTTTTTTTAGCAGAGACATGCCAAGCTAGCATACATGCTAGTTCGTTTGAGCTGAGTGTGCTAAACTAGCAATAGTATATACTTCGCTAGCTACTGTAGAGTTCAGCCAAAGCTTCTTCAACTGACTATCTAGCTGAGCCAGTTAGCCCGTGTGCCATTCAAATGGAGCAAGGGTGTTGACTGTAAAAATGGTATAACTAACTTACCATTATGCAATGTAAATAACCTACACGGACCGCGCTTATCCTTCAGTGCAAGCAATGAGTTTCCCGCGGTAGTTCAAGGGTGGTCGACAAGGGAAGGGAGGGCGGGGTATGACACTCGCCTAATCATACCCTGGCGCCCTCTGTTGGCTGTTTAGGAGAACTACACAGTCCTACACAGTACAGTCTACTATGGTTATTATGATCAGAGATTTAGTGATGGGAAAAGAATGTGTCGAGTAAAACTCTGATTACAGGTCGAGGTGGTAAATGTAACGTTCCCTATACTTTCAATGCATTTTTTTCTGCAAGAGGTGGGTGAACTGTTAGGCAAAAAAAAAGGTGAGTAAACTGCTTTTACCCCTCCACTACCCGGTGTTTCCCATGCTCTGTCCTGCCCCCCTCCCCCGTGAACATTTAGTTGTTGTTTTTTTGCCGTTGCACTACACAGCTGGTTCAAATAACCAACTCACCATCAAGCTTTGATTATTTGAATCAACTAGTGTTGTGCAAGAGCAAAAAATCCAAACGTGCACCAGGACCAAGTTTGGGTCACCCTGCACTTCACCACTTCTAATGATGTATAGAGAGCATCCTGGCGGGCTGTATCACCACCTGGTAAGGCAACTGCTCCGCCCTCAACCGTAAGGCTCTCCAGAGGGTAGTGAGGACTGCACAACGCATCACCGGGGGCAAACTACCTGCCCTCCAGGACACCTACACCACCCGTTGTTACAGGAAGGCCATAAAGATCATCAAGGACATCAACCACCCGAACCACTGCCTGTTCACCCCGCTATCATCCAGAAGGCGAGGTCAGTACAGGTGCATCAAAGCTGGGACCGAGAGACTGAAAAACAGCTTCTATCTCAAGGCCATCAGACTGTTAAACAGCCACCACTAACATTGAGTGGCTGCTGCCAACACACTGTCATTGACACTGACCCAACTCCAGCCATTTTAATAATGGGAAATGATGTAAATATATCACTAGCCACTTTAAACAATGCTACCTTATATAATGTTACTTACCCTACATTATTCATCTCATATGCATACGTATATACTGTACTCTATATCATCGACTGCATCCTTATGTAATACATGTATCACTAGCCACTTTAACTATGCCACTTTGTTTACTTTGTCTACACACTCATCTCATATGTATATACTGTACTCGATACCATCATTTACATTACATTTAAGTCATTTAGCAGACGCTCTTATCCAGAGCGACTTACAAATTGGTGCATTCACCTTATGACATCCAGTGGAACAGCCACTTTACAATAGTGCATCTAAATCTTTTAAGGGGGGTGAGAAGGATTACTTTATCCTATCCTAGGTATTCCTTAAAGAGGTGGGGTTTCAGGTGTCTCCGGAAGGTGGTGATTGACTCCGCTGTCCTGGCGTCGTGAGGGAGTGTGTTCCACCATTGGGGAGCCAGAGCAGCGAACAGTTTTGACTGGGCTGAGCGGGAACTGTACTTCCTCAGTGGTAGGGAGGCGAGCAGGCCAGAGGTGGATGAACGCAGTGCCATTGTTTGGGTGTAGGGCCTGATCAGAGCCTGGAGGTACTGAGGTGCCGTTCCCCTCACAGCTCCGTAGGCAAGCACCATGGTCTTGTAGCGGATGCGAGCTTCAACTGGAAGCCAGTGGAGAGAGCGGAGGAGCGGGGTGACGTGAGAGAACTTGGGAAGGTTGAACACCAGACGGGCTGCGGCGTTCTGGATGAGTTGTAGGGGTTTAATGGCACAGGCAGGGAGCCCAGCCAACAGCGAGTTGCAGTAATCCAGACGGGAGATGACAAGTGCCTGGATTAGGACCTGCACGCTTCCTGTGTGAGGCAGGGTCGTACTCTGCGGATGTTGTAGAGCATGAACCTACAGGAACGGGCCACCGCCTTGATGTTAGTTGAGAACGACAGGGTGTTGTCCAGGATCACGCCAAGGTTCTTAGCGCTCTGGGAGGAGGACACAATGGAGTTGTCAACCGTGATGGCGAGATCATGGAACGGGCAGTCCTTCCCCGGGAGGAAGAGCAGCTCCGTCTTGCCGAGGTTCAGCTTGAGGTGGTGATCCGTCATCCACACTGATATGTCTGCCAGACATGCAGAGATGCGATTCGCCACCTGGTCATCAGAAGGGGAAAGGAGAAGATTAATTGTGTGTCGTCTGCATAGCAATGATAGGAGAGACCATGTGAGGTTATGACAGAGCCAAGTGACTTGGTGTATAGCGAGAATAGGAGAGGGCCTAGAACAGAGCCCTGGGGGACACCAGTGGTGAGAGCGCGTGGTGAGGAGACAGATTCTCGCCACGCCACCTGGTAGGAGCGACCTGTCAGATAGGACGCAATCCAAGCGTGGGCCGCGCCGGAGATGCCCAACTCGGAGAGGGTGGAGAGGAGGATCTGATGGTTCACAGTATCGAAGGCAGCCGATAGGTCTAGAAGGATGAGAGCAGAGGAGAGAGAGTTAGCATCTACTGTATGCTGCTCTGTACCATCACTCATTCATATATCCTTATGTACATATTCTTTATCCCCTTACACTGTGTATGAGACAGTATTTTTGGAATTGTTAGTTAGATTACTTGTTGGTTATCACTGCATTGTCGGAACTAGAAGCACAAGCATTTCGCCACACTCGCATTAACATCTGCTAACCATGTGTATGTGACAAATAAACATTTGATTTGATTTGATTTGATTTGCTATAAACCCTGGATTGCTGATGGGTGTATTGGCCATATTGGCACTCCCCAGAAGAAGCAGTCCTCAATTCAATCTTTCAAGGACAACATGTTTCAAATATTTGTACATAGTGATGACGCTCATGTCTCCGCCCTAACAATGTGCCATCTCAATGGCTGAAAGGCAGGCGACAAGTCAAAAATGAGCCCATGGAAACGCATTGGATTTATTTGACCAATTTTGGCGAAAGGAAAACCTCCCGCTTCACTTCGTCCCCTGATGTGTTGAAGTATTTTGTTGTTGTAGTGTGAACAATAACATTAGCATTTTGTTGTTGTAGTGTGAACAATAACATTAGTATTTTGTTGTTGTAGTGTGAACAATAACATTAGCATTTTATTGTTCTAGTGTGAACAATAACATTAGTATTTTGTTGTTGTAGTGTGAACAATAACATTAGCATTTTGTTGTTGTAGTGTGAACAATAACATTAGTATTTTGTTGTTGTAGTGTGAACAATAACATTAGTATTTTGTTGTTGTAGTGTGAACAATAGCATTAGTATTTTGTTGTTGTAGTGTGAACAATAACATTAGTATTTTGTTGTTGTAGTGTGAACAATAACATTAGTATTTTGTATGTTTAGCATTTTGTTGTTGTAGTGTGAACAATAACATTAGCATTTTGTTGTTGTAGTGTGAACAATAACATTAGTATTTTGTTGTTGTAGTGTGAACAATAACATTAGTATTTTGTTGTTGTAGTGTGAACAATAACATTAGTATTTTGTTGTTGTAGTGTGAACAATAACATTAGTATTTTGTTGTTGTAGTGTGAACAATAACATTAGTATTTTGTTGTTGTAGTGTGAACAATAACATTAGTATTTTGTTGTTGTAGTGTGAACAATAACATTAGTATTTTGTTGTTGTAGTGTGAACAATAACATTAGTATTTTGTTGTTGTAGTGTGAACAATAACATTAGTATTTTGTTGTTGTAGTGTGAACAATAACATTAGTATTTTGTTGTTGTAGTGTGAACAATAACATTAGTATTCTCTAAGAATTAAACTTGAAGGAAAATGTGTTTTTTTTATGTTGAGCGCTCATAATATCATTGAAAATTATGCATTGATGTCTGCAATAAAAACATGTTTAGACATTAATAAATTAATTTCTATACTATCCAAAATGTTTTACATTTGTCTGAGAGTGGCAAGATAGAGGAACAGTGGCGTCAAAACAGCACCCCCCTGTCGGTCATATACATAAATCATTGGTTATGACAGTACCAAAGAGGGTGGCACATCCTCTAATAGCAAAGTGTCTTTGTACCAGCGGTGTGAACATGTGAGAAGATTTTACCAGAGGCTGCAAGAAAGGTCTACAGAAATAGCTTTGGAATTGATGCCTTTTTGACAACAAGTGTTTCTTAATTGAAGTTTCTCATCTACATGCCATTTCTTTCTTATTCATTGAAGTGGATTCACAAAACACTTTTTTTCAAGAATGCAATACTTTATTTCTGTGCTGTACACAAAGAGGAAATAAACATCAAATTATGGAATGGTCAAACTTGAGAAAATGTTTTCACATACTGCAAGCATATTAGGGCTTTGGGAAATCTAACTTTAAATATGAATGTTCTGATACAGTGAAAGGGAATAACACTTCAGTTTTTAACAGGGTGTTATGTAAAAGTTGGAATGTATGAGGTGGAAAAAAAACATTCTAAGTCTGTGTGTCTGACATTAACCATGTGCATGACATTCATAACACTTGGAATCAATCTTCAAAACGTTTTACATACACATTCAGGGGGTGGAACAACTCAGTCATTTGCAATGCCACTAAAACTTACTTTCTGTACAAAAAATGTTTAAGTTGCATATCACACTTGCCGCATTACTGAGAGCTAAACATACAGGATATGGGCACTTCTTCCATTTGGCATCGGGGTATCAACATGGACAACAAATTTCAAACTTGAGGACAAATACAAAATGGGTGCCTGAAACTATGTACATGAAAGTCATGAATTGATGCGAGTCAAGTGCTTTCAAATCTAAATTAATCAAAATGGACGCATACAAAAAAAAAATAAGGAGAACATATTTGAAGGCTGAACCTATTATGATGTAGGCTAATTACCTTTTGAAACACAGTGCAGTCTATTCACACAGATTACATCGACTGTTTAGCCATTTTACGTTTTTTTTTTAGATCAACTATTAGACAGTGTCAGCTACAGTATCAGAATACTACACCTGAGTAGTATCAATAGATTTTGTGACAGCAGACAAAAAAAAAGGGCACACAAATTGAGGATGGGAGGTAAGAGATGACAGGTTTGTAATATCAGTTTCAATATTGTTGTTATCGTTTCTAACAGTTCTACAATGACCTACAGTGCAGAGTAGCAAGAATAACACAGATGTATAACTCATTGAAAGTGAACTTAACATCCAAGAATGCTTTGAGCCATCATAAGTAGTATCATAAAGAGTTTAATGTGAAGTGTCCCTTATTGTATTTTACAGCATGTGCACGCACGCGCACAATATTTTGCATTGAGCAACAATACCTAGTCTGTTATTATTGAGGAAGAGAAGCAAAGTGTGAAACCCCCGGACGAGAGGAGATAAGATAATATATATCATACATTGAGCAGTATGGGAATTCCTTATTGTTAATATATGTAAATATCAAGTGGTGGTGGTGTAGATTGAAAAAAGCACTCCCACAAATAGAAATAACTATCTCCTAAGCAGAATGTAACCATTGGGTGATGTCACAAAATATGTCATCGAATACCAAACTTCGATTGCTTCCTGTAGATGGCTGCAATCTTTGACAAAGGTTTTGCAGATGTTTGGGAATGTTTCACAAATGTTTGTGGGAAGGTTTTCGGACAACGTTGCATGCACTTGTTATATATACCATGCTTAAAAAATACCCTGATATATTTGAGGTTCTATGTATGAAATTGAACAGGTGAGGTGGGTAGAGAGAGAACTTATTTTTACTGAGAACATTTTTACTAAAAGCTACTTTAGCCGGAGATTACTTTGCGGTGATCGTTGATGCCAAATTATAATCGGGGGATGCCAAGAAAGGGAAACAATCTAATTCATTGAGACATATTTTTGGAGCTAGTCTGTGATTAAAGTCCAGGCACTTTATTTTAGATTTTTACTTCTTTTCAATCTCACTTCCATACACATTGTTGACCGGCAAACTAATATTAGCAACAACTTCCGTACATTAATTTCATTGCATGATAAACATTAATTTCCAGTTTTACATCAAGTGTCATGTCACAACAATAAATAACAAAAGGAAGAATTGGTCCAACCTAACCATGATACCCACTTATCATTTTTCATCATCCCAACAATCCCTTTAAACAAAAAGGAATGTGTTGTATATCAGCTCTGGGGTGAAGTTTCCCCTAAGTTCAGATCTAGGATCAGCTTCCACTCCGCCAATCGTAACCTTAACTATTGATGGGGAAAATGCAGAACTGAGCCAAGATCAGTATCTAGGGACAACTTCACCCTACTACTTCTTTCTATATATCACATTAGGGGCAGGGGCAGAAACTAGTCGAATAAATCTCCATCCTCCAATCCATAGAAATCTCAATCATAGTCCCTCCCACCTACATCACATGACCGATTCTCCTTCTTCCTCTTCCTCTTCCCCATGGCCGACAGTAGAAAATACGTTTCTGAGAAAATGCAGGGTTTCTCTTATGAAGTCCAGGGGTCAGTGGAGGACAAGCTTAAAGGTCAGAGTTCACGAAGGAGGCTACAGAGGCACACGTCAGGGTGAACTGTTAGAGAGAGGTTCTGTATGGAACGGTGATGGATGGTGGGATTGAATTAGTGGGTGAAGTGGATGAGTGCAAATCCACCCATTACTCCGTAGTGAGGATGGTGTGTGTGTGCAAGTATTCGTGTGTGTGAATCTGTGAATGTGAGTGTGTATGCATAAGTGTGTGTGTGTGTGTGTCTGCACTAAGTGTGCGAGGGCTACTGCAGATAACGGTAGACTTTGAAGCAGTGGTTCCCAGAGTCAGCCACCACCACATGGCCATCGGAGGTGAGGGCCAGGCCCTGGGGACCGTAGAGAGGGTCTGCCGATGTGTTGATGTAGGAGAGGAACGAACCACTGCCATCAAACACCTGAGAGAGAGAAAGAGGGGGAGAGAGAGAGAGCGGAGAGAGAGAAAGCAGGGGAGGAGAGAGAGAGAAAGAGGGGGAGGAGAGAGAGAGAGAGTGCAGAGAGAGATACATTTGAAAATATAATACATCTAACAAAAAAAATGGATAATAAAATAATATTTTAAAGAGCACGCTAGAGGACAAGAAAAATGTTTTCATTTACATTTTAGTTAACACCAAAACAAGGTCTCCCACTTCCCTGACCTTGGTCTCACTTCCATGCTCTTTGGCCTCACCTGTATTCGGCTATTGCCCCAGTCTGCCACGATGATGTTCCCGTTGACGTCCACTGCCACCCCCGTAGGGGCGTTGAACTGGCCATTCCCCTCCCCGTTGGAACCAAACTTCAGAAGAAACTCCCCCTCAGGGTTGAACACCTGCAGAAAGGCACACAATCTCTTTTTATATAAAGAAACAGGTACATACCAGCATCATTTGGTTCAATTGATGCCATGTTGTTGTGAGATGGCTTAGGCAGAGAGCTGGACATTTTGTAAATATTTTATAATTTCTACATGTTTTTTGTTGGAATCTTATATATTTTTTTGGTGGGGGGGTTGAATAGCCAAATGTTTATATATTACATCTGGATTAGGTCTATTTGTTTACTGCCCATGAATTCATTGCAAATCAGCTGTCTCATGATAGCTAGCTAGCGATGCTACCATACATCCTATTTTTCATTGTTATTTCTACGGTCTCATGACTCACTGAGGAGGACTAATTCATGGCGAGCTGGCAGTGACGACGTCATCGCTCGGGAGGTTGCCTCCGAAGTTATGAGCGGCCCGTCATCATAATATCCTGATTGAATGGAGACTGGAGAGCTCAAAAATAAACATCTCTTTCTATGCTACAAGACAAGAGAGTCACAACGGCTACGGAGAAATCGCAGACAGGCGGAGGGCGGGGGGGACAAGGCGCGAGTGAGATGCCTTCAATGCAGAGTGAACTGTGCGGTCTGCCTGCCAGTCTCCGGAGGACCTGCTCATCTCCCCCCATTGACCTCATTTCTCTGCTTAAGACATGCAATTCCATCTTGACTGTCACTCCATCTGTTGGAGGCTTGAAACACGCAAAACATTCAACACCGTCTAAAAATCATAGTCCAGATCTACTATATCCTATAGCAGTTTTGTTTGATTCTTGTTTGTAGCGATGTGTCGCTTGAATGTCATGTTGAACAATGCTGAACACAATGTTTTTTTTTTCTATTTTCCCCCTTTTTCTCCCCAATTTTGTGGTATCCAATTGGTAGTAGTTACAGTCTTGTCTCGTCGCTGCAACAGCCACACCACACCACACACCAGCCACACCAATGTGTCTGAGGAAACTCTGTAAACCTGGCGACCTGGTCAGCGTGCACTGCGCCTGGAGTCGCTAGTGCGCGATGAGACAAGGATATCCCTACCGGCCAAACCCTCCCCAACCCGGACGATGATGGGCCAATTGTGCGCCGCCCCATGGGCCTCCCGTTTGCGGGCGGCTACGACAGAGCCTGGGCTCGAACCCAGAATCTCTGGTGGCATCCGGGAGGCCGCTGAACACAATGTCGAATTGAGCTTAACCAACTTTAGGTTTTCTCCCCAAAATACTTTATCTCCAAGACAATGGGTCATACAAATGGCTCGACACCTAGGTGTGATACCATGTGACCTAGCAGGACTATAAAAAAGGTCTGCTCCTGAAAAAGGTCTGAACCTCCAGCGGGCTGACCATAAGTTCTGGACCTTTGCCTTTAATGGCCAGAACCGGTAACTGATAACTTAGGGGGGAAGTATATATTTCGGGAATAATACCTCTAATCCAGTAAATACAGTGGGAAGGAAGTGCCCACGCACTAAACAGGCTCAGGAGAAAACATACAACTTAGAGCTAGTGTAGCCAGAACGGTACCCTTAAGCTGACCGTCTTCAAGGAAAGAAGGATAAGACAATTAGAGCACAGCCTCTGCAACTCAAGCAAGGAGCCAACAGAGAAGAGCAACAAACATAAGGACACCAAGTGGGGACCAAAGGAGCGACCTGATGGAGGTACCTCAATTCAACAGGGAAAGCACACACAGACTATCTTCTTCCTTTGTTCTCCTCTATGCGGCCTGAACCATCAAGAAGCCACCACAGACTTTGATCCCAGACTGAGGAGAACATATTTTAAATGTTCAGGATCTCGAGGTCTTCCAATCTATTTCCTACCTTTTCATGATCATTCTCATTATGTTTGTAAATATTTAGATTAGTGTTATTAAATGTTGATTTGTTCAAAGACATTTTGTTTGTCTTTGTTATTTCTGTTAAAGAACTCCAATTGATTCTCAAAATAATTCATACCTTCAGATAAGCCAATAATTAGTATTGTTAAAATGTTAGTCTTTTAGAGTTATTGCTAAAATAACTATGAGCCTCATAAGTCTTCCTAGAATACAATTGTTGTTCAATACTGGACTGGTGCTCTGTTAATAATCTCATAGTAATAAGTATACACACAATTCTACAGCTTGTTCAAGTGCTTTAAGATCATTTTTTGTCATGAAAAGCGCTAGAGAAGCGAAATAAATCATTTATTATTATATCCCTTTTTCATAAAAAGGTGCACATCCTTTTTACGGGAAAATATACATACTTTTTTCCACAAGGGAACACATCATTTGTAATTGGTGAGATGGTCTTACCTTCACAGAATGATTATGGAAGTCCGTAACAATTATCTCATTGTTATGGTTGACTGCTGCAAAGTGAGGACCTGGATCAAACAGAGAGACAGTACATGCATTTAACCCTGCTCCTATGGCAACGTAAACAACGAAACAGAGGAAAGTGGAGATGGCTTGCGGGTGATGGCAGAGGCTTGAGGATTGTAAATAGCCCACTCTGGACTACCGATGAGTAGTAGTGATGAGCTGCCGGGGCATCACCCAAGTGGGTGCTACTTGTTTGTATGGAAGAATGGCTACAAAAGTCAAGCGGCTACGCTACGGACGCTGGGGACGCCGAGGTGCGCTGCTAAATGGCCTTCCACCGCTTAAGCCATTGTTTGATACTACCAAGACAAACTGCTTCAGCTCCTATCCTGACATACTGTTTTTGTTTAATACATTTTATGTGCTGTGTACATACGTCAGCTGCCATGTACCACGGCCTACATGTAAATGTAGTAAAACTACTAAAGACACCGCCGACAAAGTTGAACATGTCTTGATTTAAAACAATGTATCATTTGATATGAGATGTTTATGAAAGACATGCCAAAACATATGTAGAAACGGATTCCACTGTATGCATTTTACTCTGTTAAACTGTAACCAAATATCATAACAAAACTATGGAATCATTAACACATTGTTAAATGAAAGAAAAGTATTTAACTGAAATGGAAAGCTATAGCGAAGAGTGTGGTAAGTTGAGCCACCCTTGTTTCTAGGAAACCATATGGGAAAAAAGTGGTACGGTCCCATTTTTTATTAAATTAATTTTTTGACAAAGAAGCTATTGTAATTGTGTTGAATTTTTCTGTTTGGGAAATAAAGAGAAATGGTTTTAAAAGGGTAATTGTAATATGTGACCAGTTTCAGGAAACTAGGCACATGGCGCGGGTCACTACTTTACAGGAGAGTCATTTGAATGTTTTTTTGTGAAATTTCATGTGCCTGAATAACAAACTTGTATGCCATCCGAATAAAATGTTTATATTACGAGCGCCATATAGCACGCTTCTGTCTATTTGAGCTGCTTAGTATGTGGAGGTAATCCTGTCTAACGCAGCTTTTCTTAGCCTAACCAGCTCTGCTAGGGCGAGTAATAAAGAGATGGGTCATGCTAAAGCTTATGCGGTTGTGAACGATGGTGAATGGGCAAAGAAGAGCTCTCCAGTTGGTACCAAAACATTCCAAGGCCATTTTCTCAAAAGTGAGGTTACACGTTTATCAACTTGAAGAAGAATTACTTTCCCATTGTTCCTCAAATGCAGTATATGATATACCATTTCGTAGCTCTGTGTCTCTGCTTTTATCCAATGTATAAAACACAATTTCAAATTTTGCTACATGACACTGAATCAAGTGGGTCGGTCTCATATTTCATTCAATACACAACATTTGTAGGCGGCTTAACTTACCCTGTCCCGCAAGCACAACAAGTTATGCCAAGAGACCACTTCCTTTATTTATTTTTTCAAAACTGTAATGTTTACATTAATTGTGATTATTTCCAGGGATACTTAACATCCTGAAATATATGTAGATGTTTTTGTTAGAAAGAAAACTATATTTCCCTTGATGGAGTGATGATGAATATCAAAAATGTCTCAACTTACCCCACTCTCCCCTACTGGAGAGTCCTGCTGTTCAGATGGTTGTTTTTGACAGGTAATTTGCTAATTATGTGTACGCTCAGGCCTACTGTGATTTTTTGTTTGTTTGTTTTTTACAGTTTTCACATTTGATTCATTAGCTTACTTACATTTACTATGTAAATCATGAATTCTAACTGACTATGATGCAATAAAGAAAGTATTGGATAGATTATATTTGATAGTCCCATTCGGTATTAGAATGTCACGGCCGCCTGTGGGGAAAACAACCTGTGGTTACCTAGGATACCCCATTGGCTCACAGCAAAAACTTGACCTTTTTCAAATGCTATTTTCTTGGTGTCTGCTTGTTTTAGTCAATTACAAAACGACATGTAAGAAAAGTACATGTCTAAAGATTACTTTTCAACACTGCCTGCTCCTGAGCGTTCTGTCTACTTAGAAAAGTGTAATATTGCAGGGCTTCCCTCATGATGGTGCTAGCAGCCACGTGAGTGCTAGCTAGCTACCGACCAGAACATTAAGCTAGCCAAGAACAACAACAAACGGACTATACAGCTTCAAGTAGAGAGTGGAGTTTCAAACGGACTGTACTAAATAAGTCATACCTGTGATTAAATGTTTCCCACACACAACTACGTGTCGTCTACCACATTTCCCACTTGCCCTGAAGGAACAGGGCTCTTCTCGCAGGCTCCATTTCCCTATGTGGGAGCATTGCAAACCTTAGGTTGGGATTTTTATACCCCTTTTTCTCCCCAATTTCGTGATATCCAAATTGGTAGTTACAGTCTTGTCCCATCGCTGCAACTCCCATACGGACTCAGGAGAGGCGAAGGTCAAGGACCATGCATCCTTTAAAACGAGACCCTGCCAAGCCGCATTGCTTATTGACACACTGCTGGTTCAACCCGGAAAACACCAATGTGTCAGAAACACCATACAACTGGCGACCGAAGTCAGAATGCATGCGCCCAGCCCGCCACAAGGAGTCGCTAGAGCACGATGGGACAAGGACATCCCGGCCAGCCAAACCCTGCCCTAACCCAGACAACGCTGGGCCAATTGTGCGCCGCCTCATGGGTCTCCCAGTCACGACCGGCTGTGACACAGCCTGGGATCGAACTCGGGTCTGTAGTGACACCTCTAGCCACTGCGATGCAGTGCCTTAGACTCCTGCGCAACTCGGGTACATTGAATAACATCGCAGCTTTTTGGCATGTTTTGTTATTTTAGTATAACAAAATAAATCTACGAAGTTGGCTCTTTTACAATGGGGGTCAATTGAAAATACTTTTCCCCAATTTGTGGGCGTGGTTGAGCGGAATTCCTTATGACGCGAATATCGACTTGAAGTATCAAACATGACTTGTGTTATGACATACAAAACGAGGGGTTCCGGGGGTTCCAAAACCTGAGATTCTTTCATTTTCCGGCCATTGTTATCTTGAGCAACTATCAACTGCCAAAACAAACTTTTCAATATTTTTTTCGCCCCAACTTTACATCAGCAGCAGCGGTATTTGCCAGCAAACCAGCGTGGACAGCACAAGAATGTATGCTTCGTTATACATGGCTCCCAATGGGCCCAGAAACCCCAGGGCCTCCCCTTTACTTTGGTGATCTTCATCCTGAGGTGACTGACGCGGTTTTGTATTACAAGGGACCAAATCACCCGTCGTTCACTGAGAAGCACTTATGTCAACTTTCTTAGCCCAGCTGACACTGAGCGTGCCCTGGACACGAGCAACTTTGAAAGCATTCATGTAAAACCTATGCGGATCATGTGGTCTCAGCGTGACCCATCCTTGAGAAAGAGCAGGGTAGGAAATACGTTTGTTAAGAACCTGGACAAGACCATCAGCCTTCGGAGACATTCTCTCCAGCAAGCTGGTTTGTGACGAGAATTGGGCAGTCTAAAGGCTATGCCTTCGTCCAATGAGACTTCTGAAAGAGCCGTAACAAAATAATACAGAATGCTAATGCTGCTAGTGTAGCACAGTGTAGTGCTTACTCCTCAGCCTAAAGTGGCCCCAGTTGCGCTACGGAATAGCGAGCTTTTCGCATGGCACAGACTGGTAAGATGCTTCAGGAGAGCTGTCACGTATGCTAGCAAGACAGAGGTCCTGGGTTCGAGCCTCTGTGTGAGCCGAATCAGGAGGAAGTGGTACTCGCTAAGCAAGTGTAATATCCTTTACAGTGGTACCTAGTGACTAGAATCTACAGTTGCGCTCAGGTCAATGCTGGGGTCGCTGTTGAGTAAGTTTAAGGGGTGAATGTAGCACATAGGGCTGTGTGAAACTTACTCCTCAGCCTGAAGTGTCCCCACTTGGGCATGGACTGGTAAGATGCTTTAGGAGGATGGTCATGTGTGCTAGCAAGGCAAAGGTCCTTTGTGGCCACCAAGCCACTATATGTGGCCCCAGCACAAGGTGTCGAGTTCCTCACGAACCAAAACAAGGAGAGGACCAACCCTAACCCGGTGATCATCTCCTACCAGCCTGCTGCTCCTGCTGGGTACTTCATGGCTGCCATTCAGGTAAATCTAAATTATTGGATTTCATGTGGACAATATTTAGAAATGTAAACTTTAGTCATGTGAATTAAGAATAACAAGTGATTATATAGGCCTATTACTCCAGAAGAAGAAGAAAAAACAAAGCAACGTGAATAAAGCATTTCTTTTCAAAAATGGAAACACGATGGACTCTGTCACGTTTAGGTAAGGTTAACCCATACCTTTAAAGCAGCAATCAGCAGTTGAAACAATTACAAAGCGTACTCCCCACCACTGTTTCTGTCAAAAGAGGGGGGATGGGGCAGGAGAAATGTAACTGCTCTCAAATTCAAAGACAGAGCTATGGATGCAAGGATATCCATGAATACAAACTTATAGTTTTCAATCATGTTTTGAGGCTGTCCAGTATTTGTTTATATTTACTTTGTTTACAAACATTGTAGTAAAACAAGCTATATTTTGGGTTCTGATGGGGTATGTCAGTTGAAGTAAGCTGATGAGGCACAAGTTATATTCTATAAGAATCAATGGGTACATATTCATTTATAAGGCCAAAAATGGATGTTGCAACCGCTGATTGCCCCTTTAAGATAAGGTTGGGTTAATTGAAAATTTAAATATTGAATGGAAACACACACACACACACACACACACACACACACACACACACACACACACACACACACACACACACACACACACACACACACACACACACACACACACACACACACACACACACGAGACTGACAAAATAAATGGTCTTCGAGATATTAGGAAGAGCATGCGGGAAGTCCCTCTTGATCAAATAAAATGTTATAGCTCAAAAGGTCATGGTCACATCCTAAAGGTCACTTGCCTGGGGGAGTCCTCATTCCGCATGCAGGTGGTGGGAGCAAAAGACAGGGAGTGGAGAGGGGAGTGCAACACCATTACCATTGAGTGTACCTGCAAACTGCCGGTCGCCGTTTCCGCGGTTACCAAACTTGGTGACCAGCTTGCCGTTGGGCTGGAAGATGAAGACGCAACACGCCTTGTTGTCCACGATGATGACGTGGCCGTTCCTGTCCACCGACACGCCTTTGGGGCCCATCAGCTTGCCCGAGCCAATCTTATTCTGCGGGAGATAGAGGAACAGTCAGGAAGGACAGTGGATAATACCCCAGTATTTCTGTTGGGTATTTTATATAAAGAAATAGCAAACAGGTTCATGTTTCAGGTTAACATTTCAGGCTAACGTCAAAGTCTCATAGTGGCATGGGAACCTATTTTTCAGGTGCTCCTGGGTAGAAAAAGATTAATCAAGTCAGAAAGCATACCCACATTGAGTTTTCCATTATCAGTAAGCATCAGCCATGCAAAGCATCACTTAGGATAAAGCAATTCTGACAGCAGCTATTAGATGACATGACGGAACAGACCGGAATCCAAACTGAATAGCCCTCCATTTCAATATATTTTCACTTCAATGATTAAGTCTGGACCTGCTCCAATTGAGAGGCATTCGGGACGACAATTGGGGTGGTTAGAAAGCAGCACAAACGATTTCAACGAATTCAGGTCCGAATCGAGACTGAGGGTTCCAGATCCAGACTCAATCAGTAAAGTGGAACAGAACGATATCTAGTGTCGATTCCAGGATAAATGACGGCATTGTATACATTTTGAACTCACTTTGAACTTCCCGTCGCTGGAGAAGATGCTAACCCACTTGTTATCGTAGTCGGCTATGATGATGTCACCGTTGGGGTGGACCGCCACTCCTGTGGGCCGCTGCAGTTGCCCTGGAGACCGTCCACGTACCCCAAAGCGACTCTTGAACAGACCGTCATTAGAGAAGATCTGCAAAAGAAACACGGGCCTGAATCTGATTGTCAAAATGCTTTGAAATATAAAACTTAAAATCAATGGATAGTGAGGGATCTTTTTTGTTCAGTCCTTTAAGTAAATCATTTGAAAGTCCTGTTTGATATGATAAATGACACTTTTCAATTATTGAACTGGAATTTTTAGAGTTGGTATGTTTGCCATATTTTTCAAATTTGCAAAAGCATCACGATATACAGCAACTCAAAACAAAACATCTGAGCAGTCAGAGCTCCTAACCGAGTCTTGTTTTCATCCAGTCTATTTCAGAAGAATATTCTTCAGACAATCTCTTCAGACACACCTAAAAGAGCTCTGGTGAGAACTCACAGTCAAAAGATACCACTGTGACTAGGTCAAGGTAGAACGACTTCAGAGAGATGAGCTAGACGCAGGGCTGTTCAATTCCGTTTCTGTACGGGCAAAACACTTCTGTTTTTCACCCTCTCCTCCATTCATGGACTAATTCAGACCTTTGACAGCAGGTGAGTGCAATTAACTACCAGGTAGAAACAAAAAACAAATGTTTTGGCCCTCCAGGTCCGGAATTGAACAGACCTGAGCTAGATGCTAACTACCACTGTTATGTACAGAACCAGTCAAAAGTTTGGACACACCTACTTCTTTATTTTTACTATTTTCTACATTAGAATAATAGTGAAGACATTAAAATTATGAAATAACACATATTGAATCATGTACTAACCAAAAATGTGTTGAACAAATCAAAATATATTTTATATTTGAGATTCGTCAAAGTAACCACCCTTTGCCTTAATGACAGCTTTGCACACTCTTGGCATTCTCTCAACCAGCTTCATGAGGGAATCACCTGGAATGCTTTCAATTAACAGGTGTGCCTTGTTCTTTCCTTCTTAATGTGTTTGCGCCAATCAGTTGTGTAGTGACAAGGTATGCAGAAGATGGTCTTTTACCAAATAGGGCTAAGTCCATATTATGGCAAGAACAGCTCAAATAAGCAAAGAGAAACGAAAGTCCGTCATTACTTTAAGACATGGAGATCAGTCAATGCGGACAATTTCAAGAACTTTGAAAGTTTCTTCAAGGGCAGTCGCAAAAACCATCAAACGCTATGATAAAACTGGCTTTCATGAGGACCGCCACAGGAAAGGAAGACCCAGAGTTACCTCTGTAGCAGAAGATACAGTACATTTAAGTACAGACTCAAATTGCAGCCAAAATAAATTCTTCACAGAGTTCAAGTAACAGACATCTCAACATCAACTATTCAGAGGAGACTGTATGAATCAGGCCTTCATTGTCAAAATGCTGCAAAGAAACCCCTACCAAAGGACACCAAAAAGAAGAAGAGGCTTTGGCCAAGAAACACGAGCAATGGACATTAGACCGGTGAAAATCTGTCCTTTGGTCTGATGAGTCCAAATTTGAGATTTTTTATTCCAACCGCCATGTCTATGTGATACACAGAGTAGGTGAATGGATGACCTCCACATGTGTGGTTCCCACCTTGAAGCATGGAGGAGGTGGTGTGATGGTGCTTTGCTGGTGACACGGTCTGGGATTTATTTAGAATTCAAGACACATTTAACCAGCATGGCTACCACAGCATTCTGCAGCGATACGCCATCCCATCTGGTTTGCGCATAGTGGGAGTATCATTTGTTTCTCAACAGGACAATAACCCAACACACCTCCAAGCTGTGAAAGGGCTATTTGACCAAGAAGGAGAGTGATTGAGTGCTGCAGCAGATGACCTGGCCTCCACAATCCCCCGACCTCAACCAAATTGAGATGGTTTGGGATGAGTTGGATCGCAGAGTAAAAGAATAGCAGCCAACAAGTGCTCAGCATATGTGGGAACTCCTTCAAGACTGTTGGACAAGCATTCCACATGAAGCTGGTGTGCACAATTTTCATCAAGGAAAATGGTGGCTACTTTGAAGAATGTAAAAATATATAATGTATTTTGATTTGTTAAACACATGATTCCCCATGTGTGTTATTTCATAGTTTTGATGTCTTCACTATTATTCTACAATGTAAAAATAAAGAAAAACCCTTGAATGAGAAGGTGTCCAAACTTTTGACTGGTTCTGTAAATGGGATAAAATATTTGAATGAAAGAGTCTAACTACAGTAGAAACTTATTTTATCATGTCTAATCTGTATTACATAAAACAACAAAGGATGTGCTCACTCAAAAATGAATGTGTGCTGTGGTAAATAAATCAATTAATTTTTTTTGTCAATTTCCATTATTCATCTGGTATTCAAGCCATGTAAATCCACAGATCAACAACGCAAATTTCCAACAACAACACAAACAAAAAAAATCACAAAACAAGTGCTTGTATGTTCATTTGACGAAACACATTCTCAGCCCTTTTCAAATCAAATGCATTAAAGGGAGGACGGACAGCTGATGGTTGGTCTCCATGGAGATGACAAAGTGCACGGTCTCACCAAGCTAATTATGTTCAATAGTGATGATGAGTCATCCCACAATTCCCTCAGATAATCTCCCTCAGGCGAAGAGAAGAAGCATAATGTGCTTGTTGATCCTACCTTGAACAACAGCTAGTTCTCTTTTGAAGCCAAATGTTTTTACATTTGTGCGACTGGTAACCTTTGCCTTGAGGTCTTGAGACCTCTGTTAGCTCTAACAGTAATGCCTGAGCATTAGCTCAACAGGCCTTGGTCAAAATTAGTGCACTAAGGAATAGGGTGCTATTTGGGATTCAGTCAAGGTCTGCGTGGCATAAATTACATGGGTTTAAATGAGTGATCTATGAAATAGAGCTAGAGATGACATTCTCCAGGCAGTTCCCTTACCTGAACACACTGGTTATTGCTGTCTGCTATCAACACCTTGCCTACTGAGGAGGCAGCCACACCCTGTAGATTGGTGAATTCCCCTTTGCTTCTTCCCTTTGTACCTGGAAGGCATGAAATAAACAAGTGTCAAATTTCCCCGTAATGCTTATTCATCCTATGAATGTAGATTAAGAGTTTCCGAAGTGAAAACATTTTGACATATCATTTTTTTTTTTATAAAGTGAACTGTATTATTCTTACATTGGTCAGTTCTCTGAGTACCTTTTTCCCAATTCCACACAAAAACTTTGACTAGTAATTCATAACATATTCGTGTTGTCATGGTACTAGAATTTGGACTTTTATACCAATACCAGGTTTAGTATCGCGATACTCGATACCTTCACAATACTTAACACCAAAATGATACCTCAGCAAAAAATGTATTTTCACCACAGAATGGCACTTGATCCAGACAGAAAAACTGCTCTGTTCAATTGTTTGGCATCTTTGGATTTTTTCTTCTTCTTTTTTTTTTTTACATCAAAATGTTAAATCAATTATACAATCATAAAATCAATTAGACTTTGTTTTTACTAATCAAACTACATAACATCAACAGTAATAATGTATTTGAATGGTAAATCTCTATTGATAAACTGGGTAAATTTGGTCCCATGTGGCTCAGTTGGTATGGCGCTTGCAACGCCAGGGTTGTGGGTTCGATGTCCCACGTGGGACCAGTATGAAAATGTATGCACTCACGACTACTGTAAGTCGCTCTGGATAAGAGCATCTGCTAAATTACTCAAATGTAAACATAGCCTAGGCCTGTTCACAATACAGGTGAATGCATACTCAACAGGAGACCAATTAAGTGAATTAATAAAGTTTTTGGTGACAATCAGCTTTCAAATCAGTACATTTTGCGTTACAGTCTCCATATTAAATGACAAATAAAGTACTACGGTAGTAAATTGATGTTTGCTTCCGCTGTAAACTAGCAAGGAAAGTTAGCCTACAAAGCTTGATGCTACCAAGACTCCTTGCATTGTAAAGTGATCTAGCCTGTATGGACATTGTTTTGCGAACAGTAATTAACAGTTTCAACATTTCGTTTGCGCATTTTTCAAGTGTGTTAGCTCCCCACTCTGCACAGAAGTTAACATGATGCAGTCCAGACTCCAAGTGCAGGCTATCAATGAGTAAGTGGAGCAGGCACGGTGTGCGCCTCACAATATAAGCGATAGAGTTGATCCGTGAAACACATTTTTACAGAAGTACTGAAAGTAACCAAAATTGAAGTACCGAACCGATTTTTATGTTCTAGTATCAAAAAAGTAAAAATGTTTCGGTATACCCTATACCGTACAACACTACAACATATGTATTAGGTGAACGGCCCCTTTAAATGTGTTAGTTGAACCTTCTCTTTAAATCTGTTAAAACACCAATGATAAGGCAACCATTACCGATCCTGAAAATGAGGTCATCTTCGATGGGGTTCTCTTTCCTCTTCCCCGTGCTGTACATACTGGCTGGCCTCTTGATGGCCTTCTGCTTGACGTGGCTACTCCCCGGTGACTTCAACCTCTTCTTAGCGCTCTCCGTACTGGGCGACACATCGGCCGACTTTGTCGCTTTAATCTTAAAGGGACTCCCCTTAATATGCTGGTCGTACAGACGCAGCGACAACGTCAAACTACCCTCTTTTGGCGCCGTGTACAGATACTCGTACGTCCCGTTCTTGTTGTCCAGTATCTCGCCGTCGCCCACGCTGCCGTCCGGCGTGGCAATCTCCGCCGTGATGTTAGCTTTCCCCATCTTACACAGCTCACCGTCCTTGTCCTTGGTCGTGATGGTGACAGAGGTGGGCAGGCCCGCTACGCACTGCCTCAGGCCCTCGCCCGTGGCCACCGTCTCGGACGCCACAGCATTCGTTGTAACTATAGTACCCAGATTGTGGATGGACTTCTTGAGGCCCTCCGTCTCCACCAGGAAGTCCAACTGGTCGTTCTCCCCAGGCTGTAGGGGTAGCTCTCGGCTGGCCAACTCGCTGAGTCGCTCGCTCATCTGCTTCTTGACGAGCAGGACCTCGGCCTCGGTGCCGTGGCTCAGGGCCTGCTCGGTGAAATTGCAGCTGCTGTTGATGCCATCCTGGCCCTGGAATAACGTGTCCAGCTGGGCTTGGAGCACCTGGGAGAAACACAATGTAGAGAGGGGAAAAGAGCGAGGAGGCGGGATAGTAGAGAGGGTGAGGGCGTAGAAGGGTGTCAGGTGGGTGTGAATGGAGATGCACATGTGGGCATGCAAACATCTGTCAGTGTGAGGGGCTGACAACACACACATATATACAATCTGTCAATGTAAATAGACAAACATTGTCCAACGTCTGATCAACAAACACATTCACCTAACAAATGTGTGCACACAGACACATGCAAATATATACTGCAAGCAGGGAACTGGAAAAATGCACACACAACAAATGAAAACACACATCTGCTTTTAGACAGCTGTCCACATGCCACATGAATATCAGTTAATTTGCTGTACTGAGAATAAAGCTACATTTTCCATTACCAAGAATAAACATAGAATTGCAGACGAAGCTAAGTGGACTTTTGACACATCCACTGGTATAGGCATATGAAAGAGGGTCAGCAAACTATCAAAGTTATCACTTGTTAACATAACACCACAGCACAGAAATGCTACAGGGCTGGGTTGAAACACTGAGCATCGCACACACACACGCACGCACACACACACAGTCTCACTGTCTCTCACCTGCATCTGGCTATCACACTCATCCTCTTCGACCACACGAGAAGCCATTGAGCTCTCAAAGTCCCCAGCCAAAACTACTTTCTCCACCACTATCTATATCAAACCTTGCTTCATACTGTACTGCAAGAATAACACAAAGATGTTCTAGATAGAGAAAGAGGACGTACCAAGGGCAGGGAGATACAGTGCACACTCACTTAGCTCAGTGCACTGTGGAAGCCTACACCACTGTACCTACCCACTTTATCAACCCTTCTCTGCTTTCAAGACTCACCCTCTCTTTAAACATGAACAGCTCAGCTAGCTTGCTAGCTAGAAAGATACAGCACTTTCAAAGCCTAAATTGCCAACTAGATAAACACAATGACAACCCCAAAGCCTAGATATAGAAAAGTAGAAAGTGTCCACAGTCCACACCCTATAGGAAAAGGCAGAAAGATTAAAGTCCTCCCTTCCTTTGTGCAGCACTCTGTCTGCTCTAGCCAGCAGGTCCTACTGGTGAATCATTCCCATGTGATGGTGCTCTGCTCCCTAAGGGGAGGGCGTTGGGCGCTATGCCAGCCTGGTTGATTGGTTCTCTGGGCTGGGTGGGGCATCAGCTTCTCTGCCCTGGCAGTCAGTCTCTCCTCCCTCCCAGCCCTCCCCAAACCATGTTTTATTTAATAATTTCTCAGAGAACAGCCTGATCCACAGCTGAGCCACTGGCATGCAAAGTAGAAGCAGTGTAAACAGAGCCTCTGCTGCTGTGTGGTATAGTAGAACGAACAGAAGACTTTATTTCTATTGTTATGTTATTTATCCTTTATCAATAAAGGTTTCATTTCATATTTTAGGATAGAGATCTGTTTCTAGGAAGGCAAGTTGGAATCAGAAAACATTTCAGTTGTTGTAAAATTACCATCTACTGCTTTCAATAAATACTAGATTTTGAGATTGTGGAAGCATCTACTTTCACTATTTTTCTTGTTTACATTCAGAGTATAATGCTGTTCATTAATTTAAAAACTATGCCCATGTTTAGAAATCTATTTCCTTTATCTCCTAATCATTAAACTACTTACCTTCATTGACCACCTGACTCTAATTTCATATCATATTGACTGTGCGCACTAAACAAACTGCCAAAACAAATCAGAAACCTACAAGAAAAGGTTCTAATTAATGTCCCACTCAACAACCCCCCCCCCCCATTTATCAAATGTTGGGGGCCTCACCTTCTGCTTGAGGCCGTAGTTGACCTCAAGCTCCATGAGCAGGACACTCTTGCGGACGTTCAGGGTCTTCTGCAACTCATCGAACGTGGTGTGGATGTCCCCCTCGATGGAGCTCTTCTGATTGGTCAGCTGCTGCAGGATCTCCGACAGCACCTGCAGGGCCGAGTCGATTTCAGGCAGCCTGAAGAAAGGGAGGGAGTCAGAGGGTGGGTGCGATCAGTCTTATGTCAAAATTAGCTGACTGTGACTACATCACTTTGAAGGATGGAGCGCATTGTCCCTCAAACTATTGGGCCATCGGGGATAATGCTTAGGTTGCCTCTGATACATTTACAGTGCCTTTGGAAAGAATTCACACTTGACTTTTTCCACATTGTTAGGTTACAGCCTTATTCTAAAATTGTCCCTCATCAATCTACACACAATACCCCCTAATGACAGAGCAAAACTTGTTTATTTAGAAATATTTTTTAATTAATAAAAAATATACAGTGCCTTGCGAAAGTATTCGGCCCCCTTGAACTTTGCGACCTTTTGACACATTTCAGGCTTCAAACATAAATATATAAAACTGTATTTTTTTGTGAAGAATCAACAACAAGTGGGACACAATCATGAAGTGGAACGACATTTATTGGATATTTCATACTTTCTAGCGCCACCTTTTGCTGCGATTACAGCTGTAAGTCGCTTGGGGTATGTCTCTATCAGTTTTGCACATCGAGAGACTGACATTTTTTCCCATTCCTCCTTGCAAAACAGCTCGAGCTCAGTGAGGTTGGATGAAGAGCATTTGTGAACAGCAGTTCAGTTCTTTCCACAGATTCTCGATTGGATTCAGGTCTGGACTTTAACTTGGCCATTCAAACACCTGGATATGTTTATTTTTGAACCATTCCATTGTAGATTTTGCTTTATGTTTTGGATCATTGTCTTGTTGACAAATCTCCATCCCAGTCTCAGGTCTTTTGCAGACTCCATCAGGTTTACTTCCAGAATGGTCCTGTACTTGGCTCCATCCATCTTCCCATCAATTTTAACCATCTTCCCTGTCCCTGCTGAAGAAAAGCAGGCCCAAACCATGATGCTGCCACCACCATGTTTGACAGTGGGGATGGTGCGTTCAGGGTGATGCGCTGTGTTGCTTTTACGCCAAACATAACGTTTTGCATTGTTGCCAAAAAGTTCAATTTTGGTTTCATCTGACCAGAGCACCTTCTTCCACATGTTTGGTGTGTCTCCCAGGTGGCTTGTGGCAAACTTTAAACAACACTTTTTATGGATATCTTTAAGAAATGGCTTTCTTCTTGCCACTCTTCCATAAAGGCCAGATTTGTGCAATATACGACTGATTGTTGTCCTATGGACAGAGTCTCCCACCTCAGCTGTAGATCTCTGCAGTTCATCCAGAGTGATCATGGGCCTCTTGGCTGCATCTCTGATCAGTCTTCTCCTTGTATGAGCTGAAAGTTCAGAGGGACGGCCAGGTCTTGGTAGATTTGCAGTGGTCTGATACTCCTTCCATTTCAATATTATCGCTTGCACAGTGCTCCTTGGGATGTTTAAAGCTTGGGAAATCTTTTTGTATCCAAATCCAGCTTTCAACTTCTTCACAACAGTATCTCGGACCTGCCTGGTGTGTTCCTTGTTCTTCATGATGCTCTCTGCGCTTTTAACGGACCTCTGAGACTATCACAGTGCAGGTGCATTTATACAGAGACTTGATTACACACAGGTGGATTGTATTTATCATCATTAGTCATTTAGGTCAACATTGGATCATTCAGTGATCCTCACTGAACTTATGGAGAGAGTTTGCTGCACTGAAAGTAAAGGGGCTGAATAATTTTGCACGCCCAATTTTTCAGTTTTTGATTTGTTAAAAAAGTTTGAAATATCCAATAAATGTCGTTCCACTTCATGATTGTGTCCCACTTGTTGATTCTTCACAAAAAAATACAGTTTTATATCTTTATGTTTGAAGCCTGAAATGTGGCAAAAGGTCGCAAAGTTCAAGGGGGCCGAATACTTTCGCAAGGCACTGTATATATCACATTTACATAAGCATTCATACCCTTTACCCAGTACTTAGTTGAAGCACCTTTGGCAGCAATTACAGCCTTGAGTTTCCTGGTATGACACTACAAGCTTGGCACACCACTATTTGGTGAGTTTCTCCCATTCTTCTCTGCAGATCTTCTCAAGCTCTATCAGGTTGGATGGGAAGCGTCACTGCACATTAATTTTCAGGTCTCTCCAGAGATGTCCGATCGGGTTCAAGTCCGGGCTCTGGCTGAACCACTCAAGAACATGTAGAGACTTGTCCCGAAACCACTCCGCGTTGTCTTGGCTTTGTGCTTAGGGTCGTTGTCCTGTTGGAGGGTGAATCTTCACCCCAGTCTGAGGTTCTGAGCGCTCAGGAGCAGGTTTTCATCAAGGATCTCTGTGTACTTTGCTCTGTTCCTCGATCTTAACTAGTTTCCCCAATTACTGCTGCTGAAAAACATCCCAACAGCATGATGCTGCCACCACCATGCTTCACTGTAGGGATGGTGCCAGGTTTCCTCCAGATGTGACGCTTGGCATTCAGGCCAAAGAGTTAAATCTTGGTTCCAGAATAATGTTCTTTCTCATGGCCTGAGAGTCTTTAGGTGCCTTTTGGCCAAATCCAAGCGGAAATTCATGTGCCTTTTACTGAGGAGTGGCTTCCGTCTGGCCACTCTACCATAAAAGCCTGATTGGTGGAGTGTTGTAGAGATGGTTGTCCTTCTGGAAGTGTCATCCATCTCCACAGAGGAACTCTGGAGCTCTGTCAGAGTGACCATCAGGTTCTTGGTCACCTCCCTGACCAAGTCCCTTCTCCCTCGAAAACGCAGTTTGGCCTCGCGGTCAGCTTTAGGAAGCGTCTTGGTGGTTCCAAACTTCTTCCATTTAACAATAATGGAGGTCACTGTGTTCTTGGGGACCTTCAATGCTGCAGAAATGTTTTGGTACCCTTCTCCTGATCTGTGCCTCGACACAATCCTGTCTTGACACTCTACGGACAATTAATTCGACCTCGTAGCTTGCTTTTGCACTGACTTGCACTGTCAACTGTGGGGCCTTATATAGACAGGTGTGTGCCTTTCCAAATCATGTCCAATCAATTTAATTTGCCACAGGTGGACTCCAGTCAAGTTCCAGTAAAATCTCAAGGATGATCAATGGAAACAGGATGCATCTGAGCTCAATTTCAAGTCTCATAGCAAAGGGTCTGAATACTTGTAAAAATAAGGTATCCGTTTTTTATTTTTAATACATTTGCAAAAATGTCCCCAAAACAGTTTTTGCTTTGTCATTATGTGTAGATTGCTGAGGAATGTTTTATTTTATCAATTTTAGAATAAGGTTGGAAATGTAGCAAAATGTGGAAAAAGTTAAGGGGTCTGAATACTTTACGAGGTAAAGGTCCAAAATGGGTAGATAAAGGTCTAATAGGAAAACTCAATACACTAGTGCAAATTGGGGAAGAACATATGATGAATTCTGTATACAAATACAACCATATTAACCCACTTTCCCCAGGGGTGTGTGTTGAGCCATTACCTTTTTTTGACTGTGTCCAGTGCAATTGGATGTCATAATTATTATTAAATGGTTATTTTCTGGTTGTAATTTGTTTAAATGGATGTAAATATGTCGTATAACGTCTTGGTGTCCCCCAGGGGTATGTATTGGCCCCTACCGGTTTTTGACGGCGTCAAGCTGTTCCTGCAGTGAGGCCTTGTGCTGCTCGACCACATCTTTGAGGGGTACAGTGGGGTGCTCGGCATGCTCGCCGCTCGTACAGTCCTGGCACATGGCGGTCTCACACGGTGGACAGTAGAACTCCATCACCTAGGCAAGAGCAAAGCAAGAGTTCAAAGGTCAAGGTACGGTATGAGAATCCATTTTCTCCTTACCTTTTCCTTCGCTCTGACATGATTGCAAATGCATACTGTGCAGGTGTGCAAAAGCACTCCCCAAATATTCCCAGAATATATGAGGGCACAAAATACTGTAGATATTTACTAACCCTATTATTTATTTCCTCTTAACTATTTTCAAAAAAACACCACACAAGTAATCTAAAATCCTTTCTTCCCCAAAACATCACACCCTGTTGTAAAACCTCTGTATCAAGCATTGAAGCAAGTCATTATCTTCACTTAGGAGTTTAGTGCCAGTGTGGTAGTGCCCCCATGCCAGTAGCCCATAAAAATAAACCTGTTGCTATGGTGACGAGAGAGAGAGAGAGAGAGAGAGAGAGAGAGAGAGAGAAAGAGAGAGAGAAAGAGAGAGAGAAAGAGAGAAAAGAGAGAAAGAGAAAGAGAAAGAGAAAGAGAAAGAGAAAGAGAAAGAGAAAGAGAAGAGAGAAAGAGAGAGAGAAAGAGAGAGAGAAAGAGAAAAGAGAGAAAGAGAGAAAGAGAGAAAGAGAGAGAGAAAGAGAGAGAGAAAGAGAGAGAGAAAGAGAAAGAGAAAGAGAAAGAGAAAGAGAGAGAGAAAGAGAAAGAGAAAGAGAAAGAGAAAGAGAAAGAGAAAGAGAAAGAGAAAGAGAAAGAGAAGAGAAAGAGAGAGAGAAAGAGAAAGAGAAAGAGAGAGAAAGAGAGAGAGAGAGAGAGAGAGAGGAGAGAGAAAGGAGAGAGATGAATGTCACGGAATTTCCTGGTGGGATTCCTTGACCATCACTGTAATTTCAAGGTGACCTATCGGTAGAATAATTTACTAGGATGATAACGTTAGATGGACATTGATGGATGGAAATTATTATCTGTGTGTGTGTGTGAGAGAGAGTCTGTCTGTTGTTATATCCTACATTTCCTACGTGGTTGGGACAGGAGAGCGGTTGTCCCGTGGCCACAGAGCTGATGGTCTCCAACACGGCGTTCTCCTGGCTGCAGCTGTCGCTGGGGGGCCGCTGCAGCACATCCATCAGGTTGGTGATGAAGAAGTTGCTCTGCAGCGCCGCCACGCCTTTCTCCGGCAGGATGGACGTCTGGCGGCACACGGGGCACGACAGCGTCAGGCTGTGGGCCGGGATGTAGTTCTGCAGGCACCTGGAGAGGAGAGAGGCGGATAGAAGGGCGGAGTTAAATGTCAGATGTGGATATACTTACTAGTGTTTCTAGACTATTTCTATACCACCACAGCCCTGATACCTGTCATGACAGAAAACACAGGCTACACACCTGCATCCCAAATGGCCCCAGGTCAAAAGTAGTTGCCTAAATAGGGAAGAGGTTGATATTTGGGATGCAACAACAGACATATGTATCATACATCTATGTGATTGTGACTCTCGTCTAGTATATTCTGCTTGAATCAGGAAACAACTTTTTTTTTTACAGGATCAAATCCTAAAATGTTGTAGTAGCAGTCTACAGGGTTATTTCCACCATACACCAACAACACTGACTTATAATACCAGTGAGTGACTCTAGAGCACATTGTATGAAGGGTTGGGATTCAGAGTCACACACTGCCTAGCCCTTGATAGCATCCTGCAATACATAAATCAGGTACCTGATTTATGGGAGAAGAACAAAAGCCCAGAAAAAGGTCCCACAAAATATATATATAAAAAACAACTTTAAATGGCCTATTGAATTACTAGTTTGATTTCATTCTATCTAGTCATATACAATTTTCACAGAGACGCTGATTCACTGTTTAATCACTGATTTATTAAGTTGTCCGATGGTCATCAAAGTCAACACAGAATTCAAAATGGAAGAAGAACCTAACATGTCAATCAAGTTAAAGTTTTCTGCCCCTTAAAAACCTATTTAATTTTTATATCCAGCACACACACACACACACACACACACACACACACACACACACACACACACACACACACACACACACACACACACACACACACACACACACACACACACACACACACACACACACACACACACACACACACACACACACGTTGCCTGCACCATACTGACTCCAAAATGAACAGAGAGACGAGACAGAGAGGGACTAGAGAGGGACAGAGT
This sequence comes from Oncorhynchus keta, assembly GCF_023373465.1. Taxonomy (NCBI): domain Eukaryota; kingdom Metazoa; phylum Chordata; class Actinopteri; order Salmoniformes; family Salmonidae; genus Oncorhynchus; species Oncorhynchus keta. The sequence continues at coordinate 1,718,814 of NC_068436.1, read as the reverse complement.
GGGGAAAAAGAGGATGGGAGAGAAGACAGATCAGAGACAAAGACAGAAGGAGAAAGAGACAACGATAGGGAGAGAAAACAAGCTAAAGATACAGAACGAGCAAAAGAGAGCGAGAGCATCTTGGTACAACAGCATCATCAAATCTAATTGAGTAATGTCACGCTCTAGATGCTATACAGAACAATGATACAGGCAGAGACAGGCACTGAGCTCTCCCTTCTTCTCTCAGGGACAAAGGCAGCTAGTCTAGGAGGGTGACATGGACAGACCAAATGTAATCACAGAAAAGACAGCCATTTTGTGAAGCTACAGTTATTTAGTTTCTAAATTCAGCTAAGTTCCCTATCCATGACAAAAGGAGAGACACTTTATACATATTTGGTTAGGTCATCTTTAATCCAAGGATGTGTGATGAGCAAGCATCACTTTCTATCACCCTTAATTGGCAGAATATTCACACGTTTGCTAACCGATAAATCACACTCTCAAAGACAATCAGGCTCACGCACTCTCCCAAACTGAACATAAATGAGACAGGCAGCGTGCACACACACACACACACCTCACCTCTCACAGAAAGTATGGAGGCAGGGCAGCACTTTGGGGTTGTCGTAGCGGTCCAGGCATATGCTGCAGATCAGGAACTGCTTGTCGATCTGTCGCACCACAGGGCTGGGGATGCTACTGGAGCCTTCACTGGCCATCCTAATACTCTGTCATAAAGTTCCCTCTTCCTCTCACCCTGGACCCTAGAGAGAGACAGAGAGAGGAGGGTTAGAGGGGTTCACACACATACGCACGGATGCCTATGTTAAAACTTCGACACAGAGGGTTTTGGAGGTATGCGCACACACATACAGAAGTGTCCAAAATGTTCGCAATACCAAACAGTACGCATATGCACGCACACACACACACACACACACACACACACACACACACACACACACACACACACACACACACACACACACACACACACACACACACACGCACACACACACAAAGGTAAAAGGAGGAGACACACGTCAGCTGCTTGCTTTCTCCCATCCTGCCCCTCACCGAGACAGGAAATGCCAAACACACAAATCACAGTTCTGTCACAGCAAAAGCAAAACATCTCAACATAGTCCACATATCAGTATGTATAAATAAATAATATTTCCCACAATATGGCCTATGGCCTATAAAGATCAGGACGTAAAACCATTTTTTAAATTTGACCTTTTATTTAACTAGGCAAGTCAGTTAAGAACAAATTTTCAATGACAGCCTGGGAACAGTGGGTTAACTGCCTGTTCAGGGGCAGAACGACACATTTGTACCTTGTCAGCTCGGGGATTTGAACTTGCAACCTTCCGGTTACTAGTCCACTAGGCTACCCTGCCTCCCTATCACACACAATGGCATTATAATATTGTACTGCTTAGTAGTAGTCATCAACAAGTCTATGAAATAAAATCACCCTCAAAGAACATGGAATAAGACCTAATAAGTTAACTGCTCACTCAATGACTTACATAAAACAAAACCATACAGATTGACAACTACGACCATCCAAAAGAAATGAGCCTTTTAGCATTTTGGCTAAATCACTAATTTCAAATGAGACACAGACGCTGTGGCTTTGGTTGCTTGGGGAACAGATCTGAACCCCAGGAACTGGTCCCAGACCCGTATGTGCCACCTTGCCAACTTTTGCTATTGCCATGCCAAAAGCACCAACTGATTTGGGACCAGGCAAACATGACCCATGGCTGGTAGGGGGGGAAAAGACAGGTAGGAGGTCAATCTCAGGCAATGGCACCAGCTGAATAGCAACAGTAGAGCCAACAACTGGGGACCAAGCAATTCTGGCTACTGATACTAGCCACAGAAGAGTAGAACGTCCCCGGAAAATAAGGAGAGAAAGAAAAAAAAAGATCCACTGTGGTTTCGGGGCCTTGGCCCTTGTCAGTACCCCTCAAATGCCATCTGGCATCCCTACCCAGGATCAATAACTCAATTTGGGGCTTGGATGATCTCAAAATAGATTTTTTTGCTATGGCTTCAGTGCTATGCTAGGTGGATGTTTCCAGAAAAAGCACTGAGTTAGGAATATTTGATAACAAAGTGAAAGCAAAGCAGCGCATATACAGTAGAAGCTTAGTGATGCCACTGAGGACAGAGTTGAGTGCTGATTGTACTGAGTACTGTACTGTGCTCTACTCACTGTACAGTGCTATCCAATCTTGTAAAACGTGTCTATGATAGGTTAGAATTTGGTCCAGTCCGGTCCCATCAACATCAAGGCCAGGGTGGTCTCAGTGTGAGCAAAGCATGTGTGTCAACTAGCTAGCTGTCTCAGGTTGTATTTAGGACAGGCAAAGAAACAGGACGCCTCTGCCGCTTGTAGAAAAAGGCCCTGAGGGAGACTCTCCCTCCCTCGCTGATATCTTGTACAGTATGTGCCAGAAAATAGCTTTACAGGAAAAAAGAAAACCGTTGTCATGGCTACCGGGATGGAGAAGAGGTCAGCCCCTTCACTTGGTTTAACCCTTTCCATATAGTTTGCTTAAATCTTAAATGCTGACTACTCAACAGTACACAGCAGAAGTCAAGTCCTTCATAGTGTCTGTCGCTACCTTAACTAAGCTACAATATTTACATAACTTTGGTTGTGCGGCCCTTGAAGCTTAGTGGGTTTTAGCCAAGCGGTGGAATGAGATTTTTTTTAAAGCTAGATTTATCTGGAAAGCTTTGGTATTACGTCATTACACAGTCTTTTTCACTTCCTTGGTCAACTATGGGTTAACTCTCCACACGTGGGGACTCGGGACCTTAAAGAGGATGACAATATGGTTCATAGTCTACTGAGATAACCCTGAAGATTTATGACACCATAACACTGAAACAAAGAAAGAGATTCGCCCACTCGTAATCAAATGCTTCCAACAATTGAATGGGGTAAACCTAATAACCAATGTTTCAGCAACGCAGCGCCTCCTTCAGGGTTACATAATGAATGCTTGAACCAGGTTATGTAGGAATATTTTTGGGGTGTGCGTCAGCTTTTTTAATCATAATACTCAATATCTCAAGGGAATCTAAAAAAAAACACAGTATTGTTGATCAAATTTTTTACATTGAAAAATCAACCGGTACATGCAAGCACAAACCCAGCACAACGAAAGCCTTCAATCAAATAGATGATTTGATGAACCACAATCCGGCTCCTTCCCTGATTTATCAATTCCATTAAACATCCCTGCATATCTAGTTGGATTTGCAGTGCATGAAAGATGATTATGAAACTGTTCCACAAATCCTTCTTTCAGACACAGACACAGCACAGACACAACAAGACTCAGACACAACACAACAGACACAACGAAGACAACACCAAACACAGACAGAACACATACAAAACTCCTGTCATCTCACAAAGGGAGGTCTCGCCGTTACATAATCTTTATGTAAGACAACGTGAAATGCAACTAAATAAACTGATTCATCCATCAATATGCTTCTAGCAGAGTGTCATAGGCAACAGATGACAAAAGGTAGATTTCTGTTAAAGATGTCAAATTATCTTGACCAATCAGAGAATCCGAGTGCAACTTACATGAGAAAACATAGATAGATATCTGTAGAAATCAGCATTAACAATGACCCTATTTGAAAACGCCCAATACTAATCAATCAAATCAATACACGAAACCATAAATCCATTACTCCAGCATATACAGTGCATCGCCCGAAAGTGATGACATTGCTAAGACACTATATAAATCACTCTAAAATCCCTATCCCAAACACTCAGTCACAGCAATCAACAGGCGTCACCACTAAGCCAATATAGTAAGTGACACTGTCACCCACCCAGAGCTACCCGTGCCAACACAAGACCGTGCCATCTACCCACCGCGTTCTGTAGGAGCCCTACCATCGCTGAGTCATCCTTGGCTTAAAACACAGCGCATGCTTGTGCCCTCTAAAGACACTCCTGTCCAGGGAGCAGAGAAATTATGAGCTGCTTAAAGAGCTGGTAAGCTTGAAAAGAGATGACGACACATATCAAGAGCAGAGAGTTAGAGTGAGAGAGGAGGATTAATTGTGAGAGCCAACAGTGTAGACCTATGTCTGGACTCGTAGCCAATCAATCTCTTACATCTCTTTCCCTCTCCCTCGCTCCCTCCCTCACTTTCCTCCCTCCCTCATACTGTCACTTTTCCTTTTTCCCATCACCCTCTTTCTGTCTCCCTCTCTCTCCCCTCTGTTTTCCACTCACCCTATATATCCCTCCCTCTCCCCATCCCTCCCTTCCTCCCACCCTCCCGCTCTCTCAAGTTAATGCTGGCTCACTGCAGAAGAGCTGGCAAAGGATCCTGGGAAAGGGACGCAGCAGCATCAGCAAGCAGCAGGGAGCGGATTGGCTGGCCTCTTGAAGAGTGACCAATGAGACAGGGAAAAGCCGGCGTGGGTCAGCTCAGCAACCAATGAGGCAGAAGCTAACAGGATCAAAGGGAGCAGCAGTGTGCATGTGTGTGTATACCCATATTGCTGACTCACTGCACAGGCTGAGAGAGAGAGAGAGAGAGAGAGAGACAGGGAGATGGAGATAAAGGTAGGGAAAAAGAAAGGGGGACGCAGGGATGAATGAACATTGATTAGGGCATGGGGAAGCCAGGGAGATATTAAAGAAGACAAAGAGATATAGAAGGATAGAGAGAGACTACAGAGAGTGAAAAAGACTAGAGCAGTGTTCCCCTAAACTCGGTCCAGGTGCACTTTAGTTTTTTTTTGCACCAGACGGCCGATTCAAATAACCAACTAATTATTAAGCTTTGAATCAGCTGTGTAATGCTAGGGCAAAAACCAAAACTTGCACCCCTTGGGGTCCTGAGGACCGATCAAAAAGGCAGCCTCAATAGCACATGCATGCATGCACACACACACACACAAAATAAATAAACACTCACACAGACAGTGACTCGTAGACACACCCGGACATACACACACACGCGCAAATGTCAACTCTAAACAACGACAGCGGGGAATTGAGGTAACAGCAACTCGGTAGGTAGTACTAGCATTAGAAATGACAAGGCAATTCATCTGATCACAAACTAACTAAGATATGGCAAAGCTGCTGGCTTCTGTCTAGATAACATCCTATAACATTTGACAGTTTAGAATGACAAAATATTCTGAGGGCATCCAGAAACATGACAGTATGCAAATGTGGCAAAAATAACGTAGTCTTCATTCTCAATTCAAGCCTTGTGCGTAGACTTGGGGCTGCATCCCAAATGGCATCCTATTCTCTATTATAGTCCCTAAGGCCTCTGTTCAAAAGGAGTGCACTGTATAGAGAATAGGATGCCATTGGGGACACAACTGGGTCGTGACACCACCCTCTCTGCTCTTGGATAATGAATCAAAAGGGTACATCTCACTCGCCTCATTGAGCAGGTCCTTAAGTACTGTGATTCAAAAGGAAAGTGGAATTCCACTAGCCTGGCCCTTGTCATACTAAGGAGTGGCATGATGGAACAAACAGACTGGTACTCAGGCTAGAATTTCCCTCTCATCTGTAGTTCAGATAGCAAACCGAGACACAGGAGGAAAGGGTGTAGATCGGGATTGAAGCCTGGTCTCCAGTGAGGAGGCATGCACTAGCCAGGAGTGTTATCCACTTGACCACAGCTCTGGACAGCACTGCATGATTACCAGGATGCTTGGGAGGCTAGTAGACATCTAGAGAAATTAGAATCAGGTCATGTGGGCCTATGTGTGGATGGATGGACAGAGAGACTTGAAAGGCTTTTATAGAAGTGAATTGCGTGAACTGCACCAATAAGGGCACAATTGCACAAGCATATATCCAATTCATTGCATGCAACATTTTAAGTCGAGATGCAGCACAACAAGAAAGTCTCTTTTCCAAGGAGTGCAGACAGAAGACTGAACAAGTGTTTTGTCCAATACCATTATGCTGCTACACATTCTTATACCTTAATGCCTCCAAAAAAACAGAGCATACGCAAAGCCAAAACAGGGTTGAAAAGAAAACAATCCACTTAACAAGACTGTATTCAACGAAAGGATTCTCCTCTTTTATTGGGTCTGAATCAGAACTCACTCGTCCAAACTTGACCCATAGCCACAGGCTCATAGTGTAGCATGCTGATGGCGAGTGTTCCAATCCAGTGCTTTGCACACAAAAGCTCAGTCCCAAATGGTAACCTACGCCCTATATAGTGCAGGGCACTACTTTTGGCCAGGGCCCATAGGGGTGTCATTTGGGACGCACACATTATCTGGCTTTCAAAGGAGTTCTTGCTTCTAATACTATACAACTCAGAATGAAGAGTCATCAACACATTAGTAACCGCGCCAAAATGCGCATGTGGAATGCCAAGAACGTGCACTGCAAAATAATGATGTTTTTCTGCAAGGATTTTTAGGATAGCTTGATATTGGCAATTCCATGATAACGGAATTGTGTTGAGTCTCTGGTTTTACATTTTAAGTGAAAAAATCTAACAAAAACATTGATTGCAAAGTTTAACAAACCATACAACTCTATGCACAAGGGCGACTTTTAACAATTTACACTGAACATTTTACAAAAACACATTTACTGGAAGAACTGTGCAGAGGCAAAGTTTTGTAAGAGAATTTGGGTAAAATGTCCTTGAGTCCATGTAAAAACTAAAACTATCTAAATGTTTTAAATACGTTTAAATATCTGCTCCGAATTAAGATTCTGTGATTTCGGCAGAAAGAATGGTATGTTAGCTATAACATGACACATTGACTTTGAAAAAAATCTCTTTTGGTTATTGAACTACATTAAAAGTGGATTTACTCCCTGTAATGGAAATGCGGTAACAGAATTTGATCAAGGTCAACGTCACCGGTCTTCTAGCCATCGCCGATCCACATTTCATTTTCCATTTGTCTTGTCTTCCCACACACCTGGTTTCAATCCCAGCAATGACATGTTGTGTATTTAACCTTGTGCACCTTATGTCTGGGGTGTTGTCCCATTATGATTATTGTGTTTTGTTCACTGTGATTTTTATCATTAAACTGCACCGTTGGAACACAGTCTTTGCTCTCCTGCGCCTGACTTCTCTACCGCCAGTACGCACGCCTTACAAAATACAGGACCAAACCTATGGAGTCAGCAGGAACAGGTACACCGGGTATACGGGTGAAGGAGCGCGTCCGGGAGCATGCAGCAATGGTCCACCATCTTGGCCATGCCATGGACTGCGTTGTCCAGACAATGGACCACTGGGAGAGACAGGAGTTCTCCCAGAGCCTCCACCAGCACAACCAGGGTCTCCACTACACGCCTTTCCTTCTCCTGGTCTCACTGGGATTCGTCTCTCCCTTCCCAGGAATATGATGGGACGGCTGCGAACTGCCAGGGGTTCCTATTACAACTGGACCTATACCTGGCAACCGTCCACCCGGCTCCTTTGGGCCGTGAGAGGGTGTCCGCCCTCGTCTCGTGCCTCACCAGGAAAGCCCTGGAGAGGGCCAATGCCATGTGGAGAGAGGGAGATGTGGCGTTGGACCAGTTTGAGGAGTTCACCCGCCGACCACTCGCCCAAGGGTAGAGCGGCAGGTGAGCGCCTCTACCATCTGAGGCAGGGGACGAGGAGCGCCCAGGAGTTTCGGCACCTGGCTTCCGGCGCGGGATGGAACGACAGGGCCCTGATCGACCAGTATTGTTGAAGTCTGCGCGAGGACGTCTATCGGGAGTTGGCCTGCAGAGACACCACCTTCAAGTTCGACAAGCTGGTGGACCTGTCCATCCGGCTGGATAACCTGCTGGCTACCCGCGGACGTTCAGATCAGGGTCTGTTGGTTCCATCCCCTCGCACCCGCTCTCCAATACCCATGGAGCTGGGAGGAGCGGTGCGCAGGGAGACCGGAGGGGGTTCCAGCTCGTGCACCATCTGTGGCCTCAGAGGTCACACTGCCTGTCAGTGCCGAGGCAGCAGGCAGGGCGCTCTGGCGTCACCCCAGATGAGCCGGCACCATTCTCACCCAGAGCCCTCTGTTGCACATATGTTTGTGTATGTCACTTTCCCTGAGTTTTCCCTGCATTCCCAGCATAAGGCGCTCGTCGATTCAGGTGAGGCTGGGAATTTTATAGATAAATCGTTCGCCCATAGTTTAGGGATCCCTATTGTTCCCGTGGCTGTACCCTTCCCCGTTCATGCCTTAGATAGTCGACCATTAGGGTCAGGGTTGACCAGGGAGGCCACCGCTCCTCTTAGGCATGGTGACGCGGGGGGTCACAAGGAGAGAATTAGTCTCTTCCTTATTGACTATCCTGCGTTTCCCGTGGTGCTAGGCCGACCCTGGTTAGTATGTCATGACCCCACTGTTTCTTGGCCACAGAGGACTCTTACGGGCTAGTCGCGAGAGTGCTCAGGGAGGTGTTTAGGGGTTTCCGTTGGTGCTACTACGGTGGAAAGTCCAGACCAGGTCTCCACCGTGCACATTCCCCCTGAATATGCCGATTTGGCTCTCGCCTTCTCTAAAAAGAAGGCGACTCAATTACCACCCCATCGACAGGGTGATTGTGTGATAGATCTCCTGGTAGATGCTGCAATTCCCAGGAGTCACGTGTATCCCCTGTCACAGGCGTAGACGCGAGTAAAACCAAATGCATGCTTTTCAACCGATCGCTGCCTGCACCCGCATGCCCGACTAGCATCACCACCCTGGATGGTTCCAACCTTGAATATGTGGACATCTATAAGTACCTAGGTGTCTGGCTAGACTGCAAACTCTCCTTCCAGACTCACATCAAACATCTCCAATCAAAAATCAAATCCAGAGTCGGCTTTCTATTCCGCAACAAAGCCTCCTTCACTCACGCTGCCAAGCTTACCCTAGTAAAACTGACTATCCTACCGATCCTCGACTTCGGCGATGTCATCTACAAAATGGCTTCCAACACTCTACTCAGCAAACTGGATGCAGTCTATCACAGTGCCATCCGTTTTGTCACTAAAGCACCTTATACCACCCACCACTGCGACTTGTATGCTCTAGTCGGCTGGCCCTCACTACATATTCGTCGCCAGACCCACTGGCTCCAGGTCATCTACAAGTCCATGCTAGGTAAATCTCCGCCTTATCTCAGTTCACTGGTCACGATGGCAACACCCATCCGTAGCACGCGCTCCAGCAGGTGTATCTCACTGATCATCCCTAAAGCCAACACCTCATTTGGCCGCCTTTCGTTCCAGTACTCTGCTGCCTGTGACTGGAACGAATTGCAAAAATCGCTGAAGTTGGAGACTTTTATCTCCCTCACCAACTTCAAACATCAGCTATCCAAGCAGCTAACCGATCGCTGCAGCTGTACATAGTCTATAGGTAAATAGCTCACCCTTTTTCACCTACCTCATTCCCATACTGTTTTTATACTGTTTTTATTTATTTACTTTTCTGCTCTTTTGCACACCAATATCTCTACCTGTACATGCCCATCTGATCATTTATCACTCCAGTGTTAATCTGCAAAATTGTATTATTCGCCTACCTCCTCATGCCTTTTGCACACATTGTATATAGACTGCCCATTTTTTTCTACTGTGTTATTGACTTGCTAATTGTTTACTCCATGTGTAACTCTGTGTTGTCTGTTCACACTGCTATGCTTTATCTTGGCCAGGTCGCAGTTGCAAATGAGAACTTGTTCTCAACTAGCCTACCTGGTTAAATAAAGGTGAAAAAATAAATAAAAAAAAAATAAAAAAAGATGGAGGCTATGGAATCCCTGCGTCAGGGGAACATTCGGTCATCCACTTCACCCGCCTCCTCAAGTTTCTTATTTGTGAAAAAGAAGGAAGGAGGTCTGCGCCCGTGTATTGACAATCGGGGTATGAACCAGATCACTGTGAGGTATAGTTACCCGCTACCGCTCATTGCCACAGGGATTGAGTCAATGTACGGGGCACGCTTCATCGCCAAACTAGATCTCAGGTGCGCTTACAACCTGGTGCGTATCCGGGAGGGAGACGAGTGCAAGACGGCTTTCAATACAACCTTAGGGCACTATGAGTACCTTGTCATGCCATACGGGTTGATGAATGCGCCAACAGTCTTCCAGGCCTTTGTAGACGAGATTTCCAGGGACCTGCACAGGCAGGGTGTAGTGGTGTATATTGATGACATTCTGATACACTCCGCTACACGCGCCGAGCATGTGTCTCAGGTGCGCAGGGTGCTTGGTCGCCTGTTGGAGCATGACTGTACGTTAAGACCGAGAAGTGCCTGTTCTTTCAGCAGTCCGTCTCTTTCCTAGGGTACTGCATTTCCAACACAGGGGTGAAGATGGAGAGTGACCGCATTTCAGCCGTGTGTAATTGGCCGATTCCCACCACGGTAAAGGAGGTGCAGCGGTTCTTAGGGTTTGCCAACTACTACCGGAGGTTTATCCGGGTTTTTGGTCAGGTAGCGGCTCCCATTACCTCACTGCTGAAGGGGGGCCCGGTGCGTTTACAGGGATTTTGGTCACCTAAGGGCTCTGTTTACCTCGGCTCCCGTGCTGGCCCATCCGGATCCCTCTTTGGCGTTCATAGTGGAGGTGGACGCGTCCGAGGCTGGGATAGGAGCTGTACTCTCTCAGCGCTCGGGTACGCCACCGAAGCTCCGCCTCTGTGCCTTCTTCGAGAAGAAGCTCAGCGGAGCGAAACTATGATGTGGGGGACCGGGAGCTGTTGGCTGTCGTCAAGGTTTTGAAGGCATGGAGACATTGGCTCAAGGGGGCTAAACACCCTTTTCACATCTGGACTGACCACCGCAATCTGGAGTATATCCAGCGAGCGAGGAGACTGAACACTCGCCAGGCAAGGTGGGCCATGTTTTTCACCCCTTTTGTGTTTACCCTTTCCTACAGACCAGGCTCCCAGAACGTGAAGGCAGACGCATTGTCCTGGCTGTATGACACAGAGGAGCGGCCCATGGATCCCACTCCCATACTCCCCGCCTCCTGCCTGGTGGCGTCGGTAGTATGGGAGCTGGACGCGGACATTGAGCAGGCGTTAAATGCAGACCCCGCTCCCGTCCAGTGTCCCGCTGGGCGTCTGTACGTCCCGTCTGCTGTTCGTGACCGGTTAATCTATTGGGCCCACACGTCACCCTCTGGTCATCCTGGGATCGGTTGGACAGTGCGCTGTTTGAGCGGGAGGTACTGGTGGCCTACCTTGGCTAAGGTTTATGTTTCCTCCTGCTCGGGGTGCGCCCAGTGTAAGGCTCCTAGACACCTGCCCAGAGGGAAGCTACACCCTTACCCGTTCCACAACAGCCTTGGTCGCACCTGTCGGTGGATTTTCTAACCGATCTCAACCTCTCACAGGGTAACACCGATATCCTGGTCGTTGTGGATCGGTTCTCGAAGTCCTGTTGTCTCCTCCCTCTGCCCGGTTTCCCTACAGCCCTACAGACTGCGGAGGCCTTGTTTACGCACGTCTTCCGGCACTACGGGGTGCCTGAGAATATCGTGTCTGATCGAGGTCCCCAATTCACGTCTAGGGTCTGGAAGGCGTTCATGGAACGTCTGGGGGACTGGATCAGCCTTACTTCAGGGTTTCACCCCGAGAGTAATGGGCAGGTGGAGAGAGTAAACCAGGATGTGGGCAGGTTTCTGCATTCCTATTGCCAGGGGGGAGCGGCCGGGGAAGTGGGCGGCATTTGTGCCCTGGGCCGAGATGGCACAGAACTCGCTTCGCCACTACTCCAGGTTTACCTTTACTTGTTACTTCTGTGAACTTTCATTATCCTCCCTCCTCATGAGGGAAAGAAAATATCTTAAAGATATGTGGGTTTTTGGTGACAGAATTGAGGCACAAAGCAATGTTTCTTAAATGTACAGAAGGCTGTATCCAAAACAAAATATAAAAAAGTGTTGATATTAGTTGCCAAGGGTTTTTTTTACCTCAAAATTGTGTTTTGGTGTATTTCTAATACCTTTTAAGACTTTTTCTGGTAGAGATTTTCTAAGACTCCCTTTCCATCTGTTTGACCAGAAGTCAAAAGCCTTTGCTTATTCCTAAAAAAATATATTATAAAAAAATGGTTGAAATATGCCTTAATTCTTCGAAAATATAGACACCGAACAGCAAGATTTAACTTGGGGTCTTTTGTTTAGACATGTAACATTAACGTCAGCTAGCTAAACTATGAACTATAAACCCAATCCATAGAGTACTAGCAATACAAACTGATTGTCATAGCTAGCTAAAGTTAAGCAAATAGGTTCAATGTTAGCTAGCAAGCCAACTATCAAACTTCAGCTCGCTAGCTAACAGCAAGCTTTAACCTCCAATGAAAACAGCTTTCTGACAAAATTAGAAACGTATAATATCTGAAACTGTAGCCATGTACATATACATGGATGAAAGCTTCATGGCAGACTGCAAACCCTTTCATAAAATAAGACGTCCTGTGTCGTTTCTGTTTAGTTTGCACAGCCTGCTTGGCTCGTTGTGTCAAGTCACTCTGGTTCACAATGCAATGCCATAAGAATCATCAGATCTTTCTCCCTCTCTGTCACGGATGCCATGGTTGCCCTTAGTTTGAAGATGCAATCCGGAAACAGGTGTTTTATACAACAGCCTTCTGTGTTCTCTTTTCGACTCCTTATGCATTTGCAATCAAACAGCAGAATTCTATTAATCTCCTTATCATATTCTGCTTCTACTAGACATTCAACTGATTTCAAAACTCGGTCAACTTCTTCCGTGACAACACTGCTGATTGCCGTTTCTTCCCCATCACTGTCATCAGAAGACTCTACACTGTCTTCTTCAATGAACATGTTTTTTTACCTAAATCAGGGATTTCCTCATCGTCTGATTCATTTTCATAGTCAGAGAGAGTCAGCATGGCACGATCGTTCTCCAGAAAGTAATCCATTACAACTTTTCCCCACTGACCTTTGAGAGCCTGATAAATTCAGGGCAGCAATGTTATTGAGAGCAGTAGCAACATATCTGCAGTTATCCATTGCTAATGTTATATCTTTTGAAAAAAACTGCAGTAGAAAGGATTATCTACGCATAACGAGCATCTCATTTTATAGTCAAGATACTACATTGCAGACCAATCTGAAACTCATCTCTCGGCATGCCCAGCCCACTCATCATCTCAGCCATTCATGGCTAGCGGGAAGGTTCCTGAGTTTTTCTTTGGCTAAACCTTTGGCTTGTAATTTAAAAACTGTATTCGTATTTACAGATGGCATAAAAGTTTGTTATGAAGGCACATGAAAGCTCACATATCGAGAAGGCATTTCTGCCAACAAAAAAAACGCATTTTGATCAAAATAAATGTTTTTACGTTCAAACGGCTCTCCTGTGAAGTCGTGACTTGCGACATACCTAGTTTCCTGATACCGGTCACAATTTGACATGCTCCTATGAACTTCACATTGGTACAATTTGACATGCTCCTATGAACTTCACATTGGTACAATTTGACATGCTCCTATGAACTTCACATTGGTACAATTTGACATGCTCCTATGAACTTCACATTGGTACAATTTGACATGCCACGTTTTACACGGAAATTATCATATCCAGTTTGAGCCTTGTTTTAGTTCCAAAGAAGATCAAAAGAAAGAAATGTCTCTACAGTAATTTATTTTAAAATGGTGGATACACCCCAAGGTTGCCTCTCAAAATGGCACGCTATTCTGTATATAGTGCAGTACTTTTGACCAGTGCCCATAAGGTGCCATTTGGGATGCAAAACAAAACAATGACCAAACCAACAAAGCTGATGAATCTACAGTTAAACAAATATATTATTGGTGCAATTTAATCACAGGAGGCAAAGCATAACAAGCGTCAACAGCTATATCGTTTATAATAATTGCCATAACTAGTGGAAAATTAATTGTAGTGTGTAATTTCAGGCCACTGATTCAGAATTTCACACTACACGAATCAAATCATAATGACTCTTACCGAGGGGGAAAGAACACAGAGCAGATGAGAAGATTTCAATAATAACTTATTACCAGCATGAAACTACATCTAATCAAGAGAATATGGCCAGTTAGCCTATCAGCAAACAACATTTTAGCCAATAGCAGAAGGGCTTATGGATATATGTTTTCATTGTCAGTGCAATCAAATTGTGTCATTGGTCTGTGTGCATCTGCTAGGAGATAGGGCTGCTATGGAATAAACTAGTTCTGTGAAACCACAACAGAGTGAGGAGAACCAGAGACTACAGAGAGATCACAGACTAGATACTACTCCCTTACTGAGAATTTTAAAAAACGAAAAAAACAGATCAGAGGGGTTGTGGAGGAGGTGAGGACGCTGGAAAGGGGATGTAGGAGGATTGGCTTGGAACATGGACGGTATAATTCCCAATCATTACGTTTGTGTACATGTGCATCCATGCTTGTGCACCCACACCACCCAGTCAGTCCATTTCACCATTCCAGCTGTGAGCTCTGTCTGTGTGTGTGTGTGTGCGTGCGTGCGTGCATCTTTAAAATGTGTCCACCCTCTCATCTTCCAGACGCCAGATTGAGGATTACTTCAACCCATTCAGAGGGAGGTCTGCATGACGTTTGGCATCTGTAGACTCCCCCATCCCTTCACCCCACCCCCCTGGACACAAAGACACTGGGCTGGAAAGAACACTCGCTAAAAAAAAAGAAAACTGATGTTTTTGCCTCTCAGAGCAAGGTTATGTGATACAGTAGGCTTATGCCAACTCTCAACCTCTCAAAATTAACACTCCCAGTTCAGTTACATTACTTATACTGCAAATATAGGCCAAAACCCTGTTTGAATAGTTTATAAAGTCTACATTTTTTCCTTGCTTCAAATAATATCAGATCTGACATGATTGGAAAAATGTGAAAGCCGCTTAACTAGAAACTCCAGTTTCAATCTATCCAATCTTGTTTGACCTATTTTTTTTATTTTTACAGTCTATGTGTTTGACCCACAATACATAAAGGGAAGAGAAGAAGAAGTATTGGACCACAGCCCAAACTCCAATATCAAATTCATCAATAATATATACCACTCACCAGTCTAAATGGAAAGCAGTGTCGTGTGCAGCCCTGTCTCGCCTCTCTAAGTTTTGGCCAATAATGTCAATACTCCGCTCAGCTCTGGTACCCTTTCCATCCCACAGCTCTTTCCAGAGCACTGACCTCAGCTGTTTCCCCCTATGCTCCCTATCTCTCTCCATCTCTCTATGGGAACAACACAAACTGCCTTGTCACACCATCACAACGGTGACGCCGGCCAAATTTTCTAAACGTAAACCAGAGCGTGAGAGGGACACAAACACAGTCACACACACACACACACACACACACACACCCACACACACACACACACACACACACACACACACACACACACACACACACACACACACACACACACACACACACACACACACACACACACACACACACACACACACACACGTGACCAAAAGGGACACAACAGGTTAGAGCAGGGGGCCCAACGCTCCATAATGAAATCACTAGTAGCATTAGCAGCATGCTAACACCTCAGCTAACTGTCTGAGACTGTAGACAGACACAGGGCTTGTTTTCAGTGAGTGGAGGGATTCATTTCAGAACTGTAGAGAGTGTGAGTTAGGAGAGTTCCAAAGGGGAATCCTAACAGGTTTTTAATTGCTTAGGTTTATTAGCAGTGCCAAATTCTGAACACACATACAAACACGCATGCACAGAACACGCACATACACTTCACCTGGCTGGGATACATATTATCAATGGCTAGACTGGCCACACAAACAAGGAACATAAATGCTGTGCACTTTGTTACTGAGCAACGACCGGAGTAAAAGGGCTTTGAAATCACCATAATAACAAAAGGACATTGTGGACTTAATGACTGACATTAAAGTCCTCCCATCATACGGCGTGCATCCCAAATGACAACCTATTCCCTATATAGTGCAATACTTTTAACCAGGGCACATAGGGTCAAAAGTAGAGCAACCATAGGAAATAGGGTGCCATTTGTGACGCAGTTATAGTGTAGGTTGAAATAACTGCAATTTCTGTGAGTATTTATTTGATTTAAGATGAGTCTTCATTAACTGGGGAATACAAGTATTGTTCAATGGAAGGCAACAAAGCTAAATTATAGCATTCGTCTAAAATTAAATGGAAAATGAAAATGACAACAGTTCATGAAGACTACATCAATCCTGAAACATCGGTCGGCACTGTTGTAGATCAACAACTAGCACAAAGCACTTATCATTCAGATGAATTGGACAGTATACACAACTAGAAATGACCTACCATTAACAGGAGACCACTTATCAGTGCAATTAGAGCATACAAATCTAACCAACATATCAGGTATTTTTCATTGAATTATTCTAGACAGTTAACATTTAGGCAGTTTGTGAGGCAGACATCAAAAATACAATCTGATTGAGGCATCTACCACGATTATCAGTGACTATAGAATCCATAGTGCGGAATACCATACAGTTGAAGTCGGAAGTTTACATATACCTTAGCCAAATACATTTAAACTCAGTTTTCACAATTCCTGACATTTAATCCTCGTAAAAATTCCATCTTAGGTCAGTTAGGATCATAACTTTATTTTAAGAATGTGAAATGTCAGAATAATAGAAGAGAGAATTATTTATTTCAGCTTTTATTTCTTTCATCACATTCCCAGTGGGTCAGAAATGTACATACACTCAATAAGTATTTGGTAACATTGCCTTTAAATTGTTTAACTTGGGTCAAACGTTTCAGGTAGCCTTCGACAAGCTTACCACAATAGGTTGGGTGAATTTTGGCCCATCCCTCCTGACAGAGCTGGTGCAACTGAGTCAGGTTTGTAGGCCTCCTTGCTCACACACACTTTTTCAGTTCTGCCCACAAACGTTCTATAGGATTGGGGTCAGGGCTCTGTGATGGCCACTCCAATACCTTGACTTTGTTGTCCTTAAGCCAGTTTGCCACAACTTTGGAAGTATGCCTGGGTCACTGTCCACCTGGAAGACCAATTGCGACCAAGCTTTAACTTCCTGACTGATGTCTTGAGATGTTGCTTCAATATATCCACAAAATGTTCCTCCGTCATGACGCCATCTATTTTCTGAAGTGCATCAGTCCCTCCTGCAGCAAAGCACCCCCACCCCCACATGATGCTGCCACCCCAGTGTTCACGATTGGGATGGTGTTCTTCAGCTTGCAATCCTCACCCTTTTTCCTCCAAACATATTGATGGTCATTATGGCCAGAGGACATTTCTCCAAAAAGTACGATCTGTGTCCCCATGTGCAGTTGCAAACCGTAGTCTGGCTTTTTTATGGCGGTTTTGGAGTAGTGGCTTCTTCCTTGCTGAGCGGCCTTTCAGGTTATGTCGATGTAGGACTCGTTGTACTGTGGATATAGATACTTTTGTACCTGTTTCCTCCAGCATCTTCGCAAGGTCCTTTGCTGTTGTTCTGGGATTGATTTGCATTTTTCACACCAAAGTACATTCATCTCCAGGAGACAGAACGAGTCTCCTTCCTGAGCGGTATGACGGCTGTGTGGTCCCATGGTGTTTAAACTTGCGTACTATTGTTTGTACAGATGAACATGGTACCTTCATGCTTTTGGAAATTGCTCCCAAGGATGAACCAGACGTGTGGAGGTCTACAAAAAAGTCTTGGCTGATTTCTTTTGATTTCCCCATGATGTCAAGCAAAGAGGCACTGAGTTTGAAGGTAGACATTGAAATACATCCACAGGTACACCTCCAATTGACTTAAATTATGTCAATTAGCCTATCAGAAGCCTCTAAAGCCACAACATCATTTTCTGGAATTTTCCAAGCTGTTTAAAGACACAGTCAACTTAGTGTATGTCAACTTCTGACCCACTGGAATTGTGATTCAGTGAATTTTAGTGAAATAATCTGTCTGTAAACAAATTACTTGTGTCATACACAAAGTAGATGTCCTAACCGACTTGCCAAAACTATAGTTTGTTAACAAGAAATTTGTGAAGTGGTTGAAAAACAAGTTTTAATGACTCCAACCTAAGTGTATGTAAACTTCCGTTTTCAACTGTACATAATTAATCCATAAAGGGGCAATCTGCAATTGCTACATCATTAAAAAAAAATGTAATGATATGTACCCATTGATTCTTGAAGAATACAACTTAATATATACAGTGCCTTCGGAAAGTATGCAGACCCCTTGACTTTTTCCACATTTTGTTATGTTACAGCCTTACATGCTGACCAGACCGGGCACGTTGTGTGTGCGAGCGTTGCAAAACAAATTTAGAAATCCATGTTATTCAATTATTGCACCCACACTGCTCACGCGCGCCAATGAGCGTCTGCGTTGCCAAGGGCAAAAAGACTCTCAGACCATGAGAAACAAGATTCTCTGGTCTGATGAAAACAAGATTGAATTCTTTGAACTGAATGCCAAGCGTCACGTCTGGAGGCATGGTAGTGGCAGCATCATGCTGGGGGGGGATGTTTTTCAGAGGCAGGGACTGGGAGACGAGTCAGGATCGAGGCAAAGATGAACGGAGCAAAGTACAGAGAGATATTTGATGAAAACCTGCTCCAGAACGCTCAGGTCCTCAGACTGGGGCGACGGTTGACCATTCAACAGGACAACGACCTTAATTAAGCACACAGCCGAGACAACACAGGAGTGGCTTTGGGACAAGTGTTTTAATGTCCTGGAGTGGCCCACCCAGAGCCCGGACTTGAACCCAATCGAACATCTCTGGAGAGACTGGAAAATAGCGGGGCGGTGACGCTCCCCATCCAACCGGAATGAGCTTGAGATGATCTGCAGGGAATAGGAGAAACTCCTCAAATACAGGTGTTCCCAGCTTGTAGCGCAGGGGTGTCAAAGTCAAATGGACGGAGGGCCAAATAAAAAATTTAGCTACAAGCCGAGGGCCGGACTGTTCGAATGTTCATTGAAAAATTTTTAAATGACGCATATAGTCTAGTGAACCTAATTGAACCTACTGAAAACCTAACAAATATATTCCAATATGATCAGATAAATAAAGCAATATTTTCTTATGGCTCTGTCAGTAATCTTTAATTTTCAACAGACACAAAAGACAAATTTCCTTTATATAAAAATCCCCATAACATGAACATTAAATGAAAGAAACCGGTATTCAAGGCACCATCAGTAGCCTATATTTTCTATTTTAGCAAAAGTGGGCTAAATTTACTTCAAAGAAAAAAACAATAATAGCAATTTTCTATCATCCACTCAACTGAAATATTTTTTAAATATAATTGGATTGAAATACAATAAAATAAAGTGCAAAAATCTATTAATCAAAAACAACACTTTGTTTAAGGAGAAGTAACATGCAGTGAAAACAAATATTAAACTTTAACTTTTAAACTTGAACTGAGTAAAAACTCTAAATATGTGATTGCACAGTAATGTTCACTTGTTTGAGGTTGAGGGTGATACTTGGTGGTGTCCCATCTTTTCCACAAGTTCATCAATGTTCGGGGTAAGGCTCTGAGCTGAGGAAATCCTCAGAATTGAGTGGAGGTGTTCAGCAGTAAGTCGACTTCTGTGTGATGTTTTGTTCAAGTTCATCAAAGAAAACAGTTGTTCACACAGGTATGTGCTGCCAAACATAGACAACGTTTGAGCAGCCTGGATGCGCAGCTGGGGCATTGTGTCGGGAGGAAACGAACTCCGCAGCACCCACTGCCGCATATTTTGCCCTCAGTGCATCATTGCATTGGAGGTCAATCAACTCCATTTGGAGGTTTGGTGGTGAGCTTTCCACGTCAACAGCAAATGGGTTGAGCAGTTCCAACCTGCTTTTTGTGCTTCAAAGTCAGCAAATCGGCGTCGAAAGTCAGCGGCAAGCATACCTATTTTATCAGCCAACTGTGCGCTCGGGAACGCACTGGTAGAGAGCTTCTCTTTCATGGTCTGGCAGCTGGGAAAGTGGCTCAAATTTTCTTTCCGCATCTGCGTCTCCCACAGAGTCAGTTTGGTTTTAAATGCCTTCACTGTACTGTACATATCAGAGATGACACGATCCCGACCCTGCAGCTGCAAGTTCATTGCATTCAGATGACTCGTAATGTCACACAGAAAAGCCATTTCACACAGAAACATTTCGTCTCGGAGTTGTGTTGTGTCTTTCCCTTTGCTGTCCAAGAACAGACAAATCTCCTCACGAAGCTCGAAACATCTTTGAAGCACCTTTCCCTGGCTTAGCCATCGCACCTCTGTGTGATAAGGCAAATCACCATGCTCCGTTTCTAACTCCGTCAGAAATGCCTTGAACTGGCGGTGATTCAAACCTTTGGCTCTGATAAAGTTAACTGTGCGCGTGATGATGCTCATTACATGCTCCATTTTCAAGGCTTTACCGCACAACGCTTCCTGGTGTATGATACAATGATAAGCTGTCAGCTCACCTGTCGCGTTTTCCTCTTGCATCTTTTCCCGTATCTTCGCCACCAGTCCGCTCCTGTGTCCACACATCGCAGGTGCTCCGTCGGTTGTCAAACCCACGAGTTTTTCCCAAGGCAGCTCCATCTCATTTACACATCTTGACACCTCTTCATACAAATCATGCCCCGTAGTTGTGCCATGCATAGGACGTAAAGCCAAAAACTCCTCTGTCACGCTTAGGCTGGAGTCCACTCCGCGGATGAAAATTGACAACTGGGCAATGTCAGAAATGTTTTGGTGCTCTCATCCACAGCCAAGGAATATGCAATGAAATCTTTTCCCTTTTTCACAAGCTGCTCTTTTAGATTGATGGACAACTGGTCTACTCTCTCGGCAATGGTGTTTCTGCTCAGACTCACATTTAAAAAGAGTTGCCTTTTTTCTGGGCAAACTTCGTCACAAACTTTAATCATGCAGTTTTTGATGAAATCCCCTCCGTAAATGGCCGGGCTGATTTAGCGATCTCTTCTGCCAAAATAAAACTGGCCTTGACAGCAGCCTGGCCTTGTGATTTGGCTTTTTGAACAGAGCCTGTCGAGATTTGAGGCCTCGTTTTAATTCCTCTGCCTTTTGTAGCCTTTGTTCCATGTCCATATTCTTGTTTTTGTCCGCGTGTTTCGTTTCATAATGTCGTCTCAGATTATACTCTTTCAGTACCGCCACACTTTCTCCACACAGAAGACACACAGGTTTTCCAGCTACCTCCGTGAACAAATACTCCGACTCCCACCTTGTTTGAAACCCCGGTTCTCAGTGTCCACCTTCCGTTTTGCCATTTTTGATGGGTATCTGAAAGTTAATTTTACTGTGATGCTGACAACTGCTGTGCCAATAAATATTGAAATGAAGCAGCCTACTGCTCGGTGCGTCACCGTTGCATTGTGGGAAATGTAGTATTGGTGCGTGTAAAGATCTGCGGGCTGCCGGCTTGCTGCGGTCTGCGGGCCGGTTCTAATAATAAATCAAGATCATCCCAGGGGCCGTAAAAAACCTTCTCGCGGGCCGGATGTGGCCCGCGGGCCTTGACTCTGACATATGTGTTGTAGCGTCATACTCAAGAAGAATCAATGTTGTAATCACTGCCAAAAGGTGCTTCAAGAAAGTACTGAGTAATGGGTATAGGACGGACAGACAGACAGACAGACGAGACAGACGAGACAGGCGAGACAGGCGAGACAGACGAGACAGACGAGACAGACGAGACAGACGAGACAGACACGTTCAAAAGTTTGGGGTCACTTAGAAATGTCCTTGGTTTTTAAAGAAAAGCTATTTTGTTTGTCCATTAAAATAACATAAAATTGATCAGAAATACAGTGTTGTAACGGGGTGACCCGCACCTCAGACTCCTGGAGTGGGCCAGCTCTCTGAGGAGAGACACATGGAACGAGGGGTTTATACTAACCTTGTTCAGTCTCCTCAGGACTTTAAGTGGCACCACAAACCGCGGCCCCAGCTTCCGGCAGGGCAGGCGGAGGGGCAGGTTTCGGGTCAAGAGCCAGACCCGGTCCCCTGGTGCGAACACTGGGGCCTCTGGGGCGGTGACAGTCTGCGCTCACCTTCTGGCGCAGCACGGCCCGCTGGAGGTGAACATGGGCAGCATCCCAGGTCTCCTCCGCGCGCCTGAACCAGTCGTCCACCACAGGAGCCTAGGTCTGACCCTGATGCCAAGGCGCCAGAACTGGCTGGTACCCCAGTACGCACGGGAAAGGAGAGAGGTTAGTGGAGGAGTGACGGAGCGAGTTCTGAGCCATCTCGGCCCAGGGCACGAACGCCGCCCACTCCCCCGGGCCGGGCCTGGCAATAAGACCGCAGAAACTGAAACACATCCTGGTTCACTCTCTCCACTTGCCCATTACTCTCGTGGTGAAAACCTGAGGTAAGGCTGATCGAGATGCCCAGACGTTCCATGAATGCCCTCCAGCCCCTCGGAGTGAACTGGGGACCCCGATCAGACACTATATCCTCAGGCACCCCGTAGTGCCGGAAGACGTGTATAAACAAGGCCTCCACAGTCCGGACGGAGCCGGACGGAGGAGACCGGGCAGAGAGAGGAGTTGGCAGGACTTGGAAAAACGGTCCACAACTATCAGGATCGTGTTGTTACCCTGTGAGGGAAGAAGATCGGTGAGGAGATCGACCGACAGATGGCCATTGTTGAATGGGTAAGGGGTGTAGCTTATCTCTGGGCAGGAGCCTTACACAGGGCGCACACCAAGCAGGAGGAAACATAAACCCTCACGTCCTTTGCCAAGGTGGGCCACCAGTACTTCCCACTCAGACAGCGCACTGTCCGACCGATGCCTGGATGACCAGAGAAGGGTGACGTGTTTGCACAATAGATCATGGACAGCAGCCGGAATGTACAGACGCCCAGCGGGACACTGGAAGGGAGCGGGCTCTACACATAACATCCGCTCAATGTCCGCGTCCAACTTCCACACTACCGGCGCCACCAGGCAGGAGGCCGGGAGTATGGGGGTAGGATCCATGGGTGAAAACAAAACGGGTAAAAACACATGGCCCACCTTGCGTGACGAGGATTCAGTCTCCTCGCTGCCCAGATGTACTCCAGGTTGTGGTGGTCAGTCCAGATTAGAAAAGGGTGTTGAGCCCCCTCAAGCCAATGTCTCCACGCCTTCACCACAGCCAACAAGCTCCCGGTCCCCTACATCACAGCTGAGCTTCTTTGAGAAGAAGGCACAAGGGCGGAGCTTTGGTGGCGTACCCGAGCGCTGAGAGAGCACGGCTCCTATCCCAGCCTCGGGCGCGTCCACCTCCACCGTGAACACCAAAGAGGGATCCGGATGCGCTAGCACGGGAGCCAAGGTAAACAGAGCCCTTAGGTGATCAAAATCCCTGCCCGCCTCAGCCGACCACTGCAAACTCACCGGCCCCCCCTTCAGCAGTGAGGTAATGGGAGCCGCTACCTGACCAAAACCCCGGATAAACCTCTGGTAGCAATTGGCAAACCCTAAAAAAATGCTGCACCTCCTTTACCGTGGCGGGAGTCGGCCAATTACGCACAGCTGAAATGTGGTCACTCTCCATCTCCACCCTTGAGGTGGAAATGCAGTTTTCTATGAAGGAGACGGACTGCTGGAAGAACAGGCATTTCTCAGCCTTGACATACAGGTCATGCTCCAACAGTCGACCAAGCACCCTGCGCACCAAGGACACATGCTCGGCGCGTGCAGCTGAATATATCAGAATGTCATCGATATACACCACTACACACTGCCCGTGCAGGTCCCTGAAAATCTCGTCCACAGAGACTTGGAAGACTGACGGAGCATTCATCAACACGTACGGCATGACAAGGTACTCATAATGCACTGAGGTAGTACTGAATGCTGTCTTCCACTCGTCTCCCTCCCGGATACGCACCGGGTTGTAAGCGCTCACATCGTGCCCTGTGCATGGACTCAATCGCTGTGGCTATGAGAGGTAGCGGGTAACTGTACTTCACAGTGATCTGGTTAAGGGCTCGATAGTCAATACACGGGCGCAGACCTCCCTCCTTCACAAAAAAGAAACTCGAGGAGAGATGGGTGAAGTGGTGGACCGAATGTACCCCTGACGCAGGGATTCGGAAACATATGTCTCCATAGCTGCCGTCTCTGCCTGTGACAGGGGATACACGTGACTCCTGGGAAGTGCGGCGTCTACCTGGAGGTTTATCGCACAATCCCCCCCGACGATGGGGTGGTAATTGAGTCACCTTCTTAGAGATCATGGGGTCATGATAGGCTAACCAGGTTGATTTCCGGGTTGGAGCGAGCGGTCGCATCGCACTTCGCTCCGCAGGTAGTATAACTTTTTCATTACATTTCATTACATTTCATTATAGTACAACGGTTGATTTGTCTAATCTTAGCAATTTCTTCTTAGCTAGCTACATAGCCGTCCTTGTATCAGAGATAATTGCATAATTATCGTATTTCGTCGCCCTAACGTAGCCTTCACTGCTATTCGCCCAGCAGCTAGCCAGCTAGCAAACGCTAGCAAACGCCCACAGATTAGCAGCACTGTAGTGCTATTACACTATTACACTCAACTGAACGACTTGATTAGTTTAGTGTTAGCTAGCTACATAGCTGTCTTTGTATCCAAGATAATTGTGTAGTTTAGAGTGTGTAGTCTTGGAGTGATTATCTTAATTTACCGAGGTTAGCTAGCCAGCTATTTGTCGTCCTTAACGTAGGAGACTCTGCTAGCTAGCCAACAGCTAACAGCTAACAGCTAGCCAACGTCTACTGAATAGTACTCAACAACCCGGTCGCATTCACAGGTAGTATCACATTTTCATTTCATTTCATTACAGTACAACGGTTTGATTTGTTTGATCGTAGCTAGCTACATAGCTAGCTACATAGCCGTCTTTGTATCAAAGATAATTGTGTAGTCTAGAGCGGTTTTCTAGGTTAGCTAGCCAGCTATTGTCGTTCTTTTAACGCAACGTAACGTAACGTAAACAACACTGCTAGCTAGCCAGCTAGCCCCGAATAGCAGCACTGCAGAAACTATTACACTCAACGGAACGACTTGATTAGTGTAGTGTCAACAACGCAGCTACTGCCAGCTAGCCTACTTCAGCAGTACTGTATCATTTTAATCATTTTAGTCAATAAGATTCTTGCTACGTAAGCTTAACTTTCTGAACATTCCAGACGTGTAGTCCACTTGTCATTCAATCTCCTTTGCATTAGCGTAGCCTCTTCTGTAGCCTGTCAACTATGTGTCTGTCTATCCCTGTTCTCTCCTCTCTGCACAGACCATACAAACGCTCCACACCGCGTGGCCGCGGCCACCCTAATCTGGTGGTCCCAGCGCGCACGACCCACGTGGAGTTCCAGGTCTCCGGTAGCCTCTGGAACTGCCGATCTGCGGCCAACAAGGCAGAGTTCATCTCAGCCTATGCCTCCCTCCAGTCCCTCGACTTCTTGGCACTGACGGAAACATGGATCACCACAGACAACACTGCTACTCCTACTGCTCTCTCTTCGTCCGCCCACGTGTTCTCGCACACCCCGAGAGCTTCTGGTCAGCGGGGTGGTGGCACCGGGATCCTCATCTCTCCCAAGTGGTCATTCTCTCTTTCTCCCCTCACCCATCTGTCTATCGCCTCCTTTGAATTCCATGCTGTCACAGTTACCAGCCCTTTCAAGCTTAACATCCTTATCATTTATCGCCCTCCAGGTTCCCTCGGAGAGTTCATCAATGAGCTTGATACCTTGATAAGCTCCTTTCCTGAGGACGGCTCACCTCTCACAGTGCTGGGCGACTTTAACCTCCCCACGTCTACCTTTGACTCATTCCTCTCTGCCTCCTTCTTTCCACTCCTCTCCTCTTTTGACCTCACCCTCTCACCTTCCCCCTACTCACAAGGCAGGCAATACGCTCGACCTCATCCTTACTAGATGCTGTTCTTCCACTAACCTCATTGCAACTCCCCTCCAAGTCTCCGACCACTACCTTGTATCCTTTTCCCTCTCGCTCTCATCTAACACCTCCCACACTGCCCCTACTCGGATGGTATCGCGCCATCCCAACCTTCGCTCTCTCTCCCCCGCTACTCTCTCCTCTTCCATCCTATCATCTCTTCCCTCTGCTCATACCTTCTCCAACCTATCTCCTGATTCTGCCTCCTCAACCCTCCTCTCCTCCCTTTCTGCATCCTTTGACTCTCTATGTCCCCTATCCTCCAGGCCGGCGCGGTCCTCCCCTCCCGCCCCGTGGCTCGACGACTCATTGCGAGCTCACAGAACAGGGCTCCGGGCAGCTGAACGGAAATGGAGGAAAACTCGCCTCCCTGGCATCCTTTCACTCCCTCCTCTCTACATTTTCCTCCTCTGTCTCTGCTGCTAAAGCCATTTTCTACCACTCCAAATTCCAAGCATCTGCCTCTAACCCTAGGAAGCTCTTTGCCACCTTCTCCTCACTCTTGAATCCTCCCCCCACCCCTCCTCCCTCTCTGCAGATGACTTCGTCAACCATTTTGAAAAGAAGGTCGACGACATCCGATCCTTGTTTGCTAAGTCAAACGGCACCGCTGGTTCTGCTCACACTGCCCTACCCTGTGCTCTGACCTCTTTCTCCCCTCTCTCTCCAGATGAAATCTCGCGTCTTGTGAATGCCGGCCGCCCAACAACCTGCCCGCTTGACCCTATCCCCTCCTCTCTTCTCCAGACCATTTCCGGAGACCTTTTCCCTTACCTCACCTCGCTCATCAACTCATCCCTGACCGCTGGCTACGTCCCTTCCGTCCTCAAGAGAGCGAGAGTTGCACCCCTTCTGAAAAAACCTACACTCAATCCCTCCGATGTCAACAACTACAGACCAGTATCCCTTCTTTCTTTTCTCTCCAAAACTCTTGAACGTGCCGTCCTTGGCCAGCTCTCCCGCTATCTCTCTCTGAATGACCTTCTTGATCCAAATCAGTCAGGTTTCAAGACTAGTCATTCAACTGAGACTGCTCTTCTCTGTATCACGGAGGCGCTCCGCACCGCTAAAGCTAACTCTCTCTCCTCTGCTCTCATCCTTCTAGACCTATCGGCTGCCTTCGATACTGTGAACCATCAGATCCTCCTCTCCACCCTCTCCGAGTTGGGCATCTCCGGCGCGGCCCACGCTTGGATTGCGTCCTACCTGACAGGTCGCTCCTACCAGGTGGCGTGGCGAGAATCTGTCTCCTCACCACGCGCTCTCACCACTGGTGTCCCCAGGGCTCTGTTCTAGGCCCTCTCCTATTCTCGCTATACACCAAGTCACTTGGCTCTGTCATAACCTCACATGGTCTCTCCTATCATTGCTATGCAGACGACACACAATTCATCTTCTCCTTTCCCCCTTCTGATGACCAGGTGGCGAATCGCATCTCTGCATGTCTGGCAGACATATCAGTGTGGATGACGGATCACCACCTCAAGCTGAACCTCGGCAAGACGGAGCTGCTCTTCCTCCCGGGAAGGACTGCCCGTTCCATGATCTCGCCATCACGGTTGACAACTCCATTGTGTCCTCCTCCCAGAGCGCTAAGAACCTTGGCGTGATCCTGGACAACACCCTGTTGTTCTCAACTAACATCAAGGCGGTGGCCCGTTCCTGTAGGTTCATGCTCTACAACATCCGCAGAGTATGACCCTGCCTCACACAGGAAGCGGCGCAGGTCCTAATCCAGGCACTTGTCATCTACCGTCTGGACTACTGCAACTCGCTGTTGGCTGGGCTCCCTGCCTGTGCCATTAAACCCCTACAACTCATCCAGAACGCCGCAGCCCGTCTGGTGTTCAACCTTCCCAAGTTCTCTCACGTCACCCCGCTCCTCCGCTCTCCACTGGCTTCCAGTTGAAGCTCGCATCTGCTACAAGACCATGGTGCTTGCCTACGGAGCTGTGAGGGGAACGGCACCTCAGTACCTCCAGGCTCTGATCAGGCCCTACACCCAAACAAGGGCACTGCGTTCATCCACCTCTGGCCTGCTCGCCTCCCTACCACTGAGGAAGTACAGTTCCCGCTCAGCCCAGTCAAAACTGTTCGCTGCTCTGGCCCCCAATGGTGGAATAAACTCCCTCACGACGCCAGGACAGCGGAGTCAATCACCACCTTCCGGAGACACCTGAAACCCCACCTCTTTAAGGAATACCTAGGATAGGATAAGTAATCCTTCTCACCCCCCTTTAAGATTTAGATGCACTATTGTAAAGTGACTATTCTACTAGATGTCATAAGGTGAATGCACCAATTTGTAAGTCGCTCTGGATAAGAGCGTCTGCTAAATGACTTAAATGTAAATGTTAAATGTAAGGCCTAGCACCACGGGAAACGCAGGAGAGTCAATGAGGAAGAGACTGATTCTCTCCCTGTGACCTCCCTGCATCACCATGACCAAAGGAGTGGTAGCCTCCCTGATAAAGCCGGACCCTAATGGTCGACTGTCCAACGCATGAACTGGAAAGGGCCTAACCACTGGAACAATGGGGATCACTAAACTAAGGGCAAATGCTCCGCCGCGCCTGAATCGACGAGCGCCTTATTTTGGGAATGCGGGGAAAATTCATGAAATTTGGCCTGCAAAAAACAGGTGGGCAACAGAGGGCTCTGGGTGAGTAGGGTGCAAGCTCACCTGGGATGACGCCAGAGTGCTCTGCCTGCTGCCTCGACCCCCAGAGGAACCAACCCGACACCGACCAGCAGTGTGACCTCTGCAGCCACAGTTGGTGCACGTGAAAGCCCCCTCCGGCCTCCCTGAGTGCAGCACCCCCGGCTCCATAGGCACCGGAGTGGTGGTGCTGGGAGATGGAACCCCTGGCAGTGTGCCGCCGTCTCATCAAACTCCCTGGGAAGGGCGAGACCCATCCCACTGGGACCGGGTGCAGGGGAGGCGAGTAGTGGAGACCCCTGTTGTGCTGGTGGGGGCGCTGGGGGACTCCATGTGGACGATACAGTCCATGACAGCGCCGAGATGGTGAGGCATCGTGTTCCTGGACGCGCTCCTCTATCTCCACAACGGGGGCACTCGCTACTGCTGACTCCATTGATAGGAGTGGAATTCTGTAACGGGGTGTGTGACTGGTTTGCCGGGAAGTCAGGCACAGGAGAGCAGAGATGGGTGATAACAGGAGGACTTTAATATACACCCTGGCCCAAAGGCACAGGCAAGTCAGCACAAAGCACAACCACGGTAACATAAACCGGATTAAACAAAACAAACAAACCTAGGTTTGAAACAAACCTAGCGCAAGCCAGCCTGTAGCGTAACACCCTACACAAAGAACAATTCCACACACAGACATGGGGGAAACAGAGGGTAATGTACATTTAGTCTGATGAGGGAATTGTGAACCAGGTGTGAGGGAAAACAAGACAACAAATGGAAAATGAAAGGTGGAGCGGCGATGGCTAGAAGACCGATGACGTCGACCGCCGAACTCCGCCCGAACAAGTCGTGACAAGTGTAGACATAGTTAATGTTGTCAATGACTATTGTAGCTGGAAACGGCAGATTTTTTATGGAATATCTACATAGGCGTAGAGAGGCCCATTATCAGCAACCATCACTCCTGTGTTCCAATGGCACGTTGTGTTAGCTAATCCAAGTTAATAATTTTAAAAAGGCTAATTGATCATTAGAAAACCCTTTTAGCACACCTGAAAACTGTTGTCCTAGTTAAAGAAGCAATAAAACTGTCCTTCTTTAGACTAGTTGAGTATCTGGAGCATCAGAATTTGTGGGTTCGATTACAGGCTCAAAATGGTTTCTTCTGAAACTCGTCAGTCTATTCTTGTTCTGAGAAATGAAGGCTATTCCATGCGAGAAATTGCCAAGAAACTGAATATCTTTTACAACACTGTGCACTACTCCCTTCACAGGACAGCGCAGACTGTCTCTAACGAGAGTAGAAAGAGAGGTGCACAACTGAGCAAGAGGACAAATACATTCGTGTCTAGTTTGAGAAACCCACAAAACATCAGTCTCAACGTCAACAGTCAACAAATACAGTTTACTTGTGTTGCTGAGAATTCTGGTATGTTTTGTTACCCATGAATGTATTTTTCATCTGTTGCACACTGACTAACTGAAGTGATTTGTATTATTTTCATCGTTTTCATCTCAATCTCTCTTTGTTGAGAGGGATTTGTCGGTTCAATGTGTGTTTGTTGGAAAGGGTGCGTTAAGTCCCCCACCCCCACTCTGTGCGTGGACACACACAAATCTAAAGCATCCAATGGGCCCACGCAGTAGGGATGGGATGATGAGAGATCATGGAGATATCGGGAGGGGAAGGGGGATGGTACAGATCTCTCTCATCCTCCCACCCACAAGTATATTAAGACCATCTCCCACCCACAGCTATAGATAGAGGCTTTGGTCATTGCGGTTTAAACCAAAAGGCATCCCGATGCTGTTAGATGTTGTTACATAATGCCATGGCAGCCATGTTTGTGCCTGCTGGGCAATATTGACCCCTAGCAGTTCAGGGAATGTTCCGAATGCTCAATATACTGCATCTCTTCTCCCTGGTAGTCAGAGGAATATAGCTATATACCGGTATGCGTGCTTTACTGAGAAGAATACTCAAACATTGCCTACTGTTCTTTGTACTCAATGTTGAACATTGTTCTTCCCCTTTGCTGGCTGTGTATCTGTGAAGGCCTGTCTTTTTCATAAGTGCTCTGTCCATGACAATAACATTCACTCTACACATCTAGCGACAGCACTGTCAATGAGAAGAGTCAGTGTGTGTGTGTGTGTGTGTGTGTGTGTGTGTGTGTATATGTGTGTTCCAGTCACCTTAAATTACAGAGTACAACTGTGCTAGCGTCAGTGCAACAGAAAACATGGACTTTGCACATCTGTCAACCAGAGTCAGATACACTTCCCATTTCAGCCCTCACTGAGCAGTCAGCCATACCACGAAATACACTGCATCTGTGAGACTGAGAAGCAGTACTGTTAAAGGATCACTTTACTGAAAAACTGTCTTTTGGTATTTTGTTCATTAGTCCACTGCTAATACAGTGCACACCAGGAGTCAAGTTTTCAAGATAAGAGCGTGTTCAGTACAGAGCAAAAACTGAAATGAGTTGAGCATGTTTTCTAGTTTTTGACGCAAACTATCCCTTAGCACACTCAACCACAAATGTATTAGCTAAATGCAAATAAAAAGGCTAAATGTTTCAGAGCTAACATGAACACAATATAAACCACTTGACTCGATATCAACCAACAGATTATCAGGTAGATATAAAGGAAACAGTTCATGGAATAACAAGGGAAATAGGCTTAAGTAAATATAATTTCATAAGATGAAATACAAAGCAGACCTCACTAAAATAGTTCATTAATTCACAAATATATTCTAAGCAAGATTATTTCCTATTTTCATGGGAGTTTATCTTTAAAATAGCATATTTCATTCCAATTATAATATATGGTTGGAATTTGATTGTATCGCATCATAACCCACTTAAGATTTCAGGGCTTGACTCGCTACAGAGCCCCACACCCATTGTAGCCCATATAGCTGCCCAGAACTGTCTGCATGATGAACAATGGACCAGTGCAACCCCCAGATATCAAGTTTCATCACCCCAGCAATTGATACACAGGCCTTGTTCCAAATGGTACCCTCTTCCCAATGTAGTGCACTAGTTTTGACCAGAGCTCTCCTATTTAGTGCACTACTTTTGACCAGGGCCCATATGGCTCTGGGCAAAAGTAGTGTACTATATAGGGACAATGGTGCCATTTGGGATACAAGCCACACTCTCACAGCCCTCCTCCTATCAATGTATCATCAGTGTCTGGTTTCCTCGCATGGGCGTCAGTCTACAGCCTGCCCACGCTGATAAACACACACACACACTGAGAGAACAACTGCAAGTGTCAAACAAAAATACTGTAAACGAATGCACACACACACACACACACACACACACACACACACACACACACACACACTATGTGTACACACAGTAAGATCTAAGTTCAACATTCAGCCACCAAACCATTGCTCATAGTGTTGTGTTAGGATGTTACTA
This sequence comes from Oncorhynchus keta, assembly GCF_023373465.1. Classification (NCBI taxonomy): domain Eukaryota; kingdom Metazoa; phylum Chordata; class Actinopteri; order Salmoniformes; family Salmonidae; genus Oncorhynchus; species Oncorhynchus keta. The sequence continues at coordinate 1,686,756 of NC_068436.1, read as the reverse complement.
TTCAAGAAAATAGTTCCAGTAATATTTCAAGAGATATAAGGTATTTGAGTGAAATGAGGATGTCACCTATGGATCTTTCCCTTGACATTGTATGTGTCTAGTCAACTAATTATCTCTGACTGTTTGTGTTAGAGGGGCAGACCTACAGAGACACACAGTTAGTGACGCACACAGACTTTACACCACACACCCAACTATCCCCCCAAAGGAGACACTATGCAGATAATACAACTTCCTCCCTTCTTAATTTCTCTCTGTCAATGTCCCTCGTTTTTCCCTTCTCTCTCCATCCTCCCTTCTCCAAGCCCAGAAAACACCACTTACTTGAACTCCATGGCTGTTCTGTTTCTATCTCTTCTCTCTTCCCTCTTGGTATGTGAGAACGTCCACACAGATCTCCCTGTCACATAATCCGTCTCATCTCTGACATGGTGTGTGTGTGTGTGTGTATGTGAGGGAGCGTATGTGTGTGAGAGGCTGGAGCTGTTACGATAATTCAAACAGACTGACAGAGAAGCCACCAGCTGAGCGCAGCAGGAGGGAGGAGGGGCATCACTGTCAGGGGAGAGGCAATGACCAATCGCAGAGCTCAGTGAGGCTTGGGGGTGGCCACATGTGTGTGTGTGTGTGTGTTTGGCTTGAAGCCCCACAGGGCCAGAGGCATTACAGGCAGAAAACAACAGACTTCACTAGATAAGGAGGGAGAGAGTAAGGGATGTGTAACAGGAGGAGAGGAGGGAAACAAACAGAACATGCCGGAAGCCACTCATGATTTGAATGTCATGTTTTAGAAGAGCATGTTCTGCATGGTTAGAAAGGGATGGTAATATTTGTATTTACAATGGTGTTTATGTTTTATACTGACTCACCAGGTGAAATATAGTAAATCTATCTCAGTTCTATTCAATCCAAGGTAAAAGTATTATAATACCGTACATAATAAATGCATTGTCGTAAGATGTGGAACCAGCATGGGAACCCATTTGACATAAATGTATGTATATAGAACAGTACTGAATGAATCAGGCACCTTTTCCAGTGCCTAAAAAAACATTGCAGTACATTGAATTTGTCATTGCTGAGGTAATTAACTGGTTTAAACTTCAGGACTTCTACATAAAGTCCCCGACGAAGAGTGGCGGTAAAAACATCTGCACGCTCCATTAGCCCTCAAAACCAAACAAGCGGTCGTTGAGTTCTCCCCCATTACAGTTCCATGGTCTTCTACACACCTCTGATGATAGGTCTGAGTAAATGGTTGGCCAAAAAAAAACAAATATTTTGGCCAACCATTCACTAACCAGAGATTAGTACGCCGTTGTAATAGAAACAATATGGTAGTAATGCATTTCCCAAAAGGTATTTACACAAAGTGGTGTCCAATAACTAACTTCAGCCTTGCGGCAACAGCGCAGTCTTTTAATGGAGAAACAGGAAAAGAGAATCAACCTTTACTGCTCTTTGCATGCATCTTCCATTTGTTAGTTATATGGCAGGCCAGCGGGAGAAGGGCTCAGCAGTGATGCTTTGAATTATACCAGAGAAAATTAACACAAGAACCAAAGTGAGCAAAACAGTACTAAATAGTAGGCAAAGCCCCTGAGGCTGGGGAAAAGTATAGTTCAAGAGGTTGTTAAGGTTGGGGCAATAAAGTAGAAAATCTAGTCCTTTGTGGAATAGGCCTTTATCAGTAGATTATTAAATCGACAGGGAGTGTTTTGTGACGGTTTTGGATTCGGTTCCATTTAAGTCCCTCGCCTTTACCCCATATTCTTACCCATTCAGTGTTCACAGATGTGGACGGACTGGATAAGTGGAAGCAATATGGCAATGGCCATAATCTCACTAGATAGGCTATGCTTAATATGCACTACTGTTTTCACTGATCAAGTCATTTCAGATCTGTGAACAGCAGAGGTGGGGGCTAAGGGAAGGGTCTAGTGGCCAAAATGGAACAGGGCACTAGGTGTCCAGTACCAGGCCTCTCCAGCAGCTTCTTGGGTCGTGTTCATTAGGGCACAAAGTGGCGAAACATTTTGTAACAGAAAACAAAAACAAGCATTTTGTATCAGAGTTCAAGTCAAATCAAATTTCCCTCCCAGTTTCAGTCCCATTTCTTCAGATTGGTGTCTAATGAACATACACCAAGAACACTAGCCAGCTGACATCCCAGGATCCTTTGGAAAAGTACTGAGTCACATTGGTATAGTTGTGTGTGCAGTCTGAACACAGTTATTGATCAGGAAGCAAAGCCACTACAGAGCTAAAAGCTGAAGTGTTGTTGGCCTCACAAGGCCTGGAGCAAAACACTAGTGGATGATGAATGAATATGCAGACTATTGACTAAAGTTGTGCCAATTAAGAATTATGTTATCACTTCTTGCAAACTCTTCACTAAAAGACCATACTCATGAAATACATGCTAAAATACAGTAGATAACAAATTGAGCATCAATTTTTTTTAAAATAATTATTATTTGGCTGTCCCAAATGTTCACTCTCTGCTTGTTTGTCTAAGCCAGGGGTCAAACGCAAATCCTGGAAGGCTGAGTGTCTGCACGTTTTCGCTCACTCCCTTGCCATTGATTGATCATTTAAGGTATTTGAATAGTTAGGAATCCCACTCCTTGTTGTCTAGATCTTAACTGGACACAAATTGAAAGGAAATACCAAACACCAGCAGAAACACAGCACTCTGGGAAATGAGTTTTACACCCTTATGTAAGGATAAACATTGTAGGTTATTTATTTGTTCATTATCCAACAGGTTGTCAAAGTAGCCTTGTGGTTTGTGGTCCACAGACCTGAAACGAGAGTAGGTGTAAGCAATAGCCCCAACTAGTTTTTGCCATGTTGCTTTTACTCAGATGTGTGAAGGGGAGTGAACAAGGGAGGAATCTCCCCAAACAAAGATAGGATGTTAAGGCACGGGGGAGAGATATACTACTTCCTCAAAATGACTTTACCTACAAATCACCAGGATCAAGGGAGCACTGGTCATAATAACATGCCACTCACTGAAGCTCCCTGGGGTCTTGAAAACAACAGCAAGAGTCTGGTGAACAGTGCTGTGTGAGTGTTTATGTCAGACAGCAGAAGGACCACTTTCTGCACAGAGGGCAGTAAGGCTAACTCAGTCTATCCTGTTTGGGTCTGGTGCCACTGATGCCAACAAAGCCCTTCCTCTTAAATATCCTTCAATCTCCCTGTCTCTCACAGCACAGCCATTGGAACTGCAGCACCGCACAATGAAAGAATCGCTCATGTTGTCAACACACACAAACAAACATAAAATACATGTATGCAGACAGACATACAGACCGAGAAAAATACAGAGATCCCTAGCCCTATCTCCCCCCCGTTCAAAAAAAAAAACACCACACACACATACTCTCTAGCCAATATTTCCCTATGCCACAGACCTGCCCTTGGGGAATTTCCTCTCTCCCTCCTACTGTAATGATATTGGCAGAGCCTAATAATGCCTGCAGCAATCACCAAATGCATTTGTTTCCTCCCTAACCACTTCCACCCTCACTTAAAGGGATTAAGACCCTGAAGACCCTGTACATCGGGACAGAGTGTACTTGGTTGACTCAACAGAGGTTTGCGTACAGCCTAGCTGGCCTCTGTGTTAATAGATGGTAGAAGGGCTTGCTCTTATCCAGAAGCGACTTACAAATTGGTGCATACACCTTATGACAACCAGTGGAACAGCCACTTGCATCTAAATCTTGTTGGGGGAGAAGGGGGGTGAGAAGGATTACTTACCCTTACTTACCCTATCCTAGGTATTCCTTGAAGAGGTGGGGTTTCAGGTGTCTCCGGAAGGTGGTGATTGACTCCGCTGTCCTGGCGTCGTGAGGGAGTTTGTTCCACCATTGGGGGCCAGAGCAGCGAACAGTTTTGACTGGGCTGAGCGGGAACTGTACTTCCTCAGTGGTAGGGAGGCGAGCAGGCCAGAGGTGGATGAACGCAGTGCCCTTGTTTGGGTGTAGGGCCTGATCAGAGCCTGGAGGTACTGAGGTGCCGTTCCCCTCACAGCTCCGTGGCGAGCACCATGGTCTTGTAGCGGATGCGAGCTTCAACTGGAAGCCAGTGGAGAGAGCGGAGGAGCGGGGTGACGTGAGAGAACTTGGGAAGGTTGAACACCAGACGGGCTGCGGCGTTCTGGATGAGTTGTAGGGGTTTAATGGCACAGGCAGGGAGCCCAGCCAACAGCGAGTTGCAGTAATCAAGACGGGAGATGACAAGTGCCTGGATTAGGACCTGCGCCGCTTCCTGTGTGAGGCAGGGTCGTACTCTGCGGATGTTGTAGAGCATGAACCTACAGGAACGGGACACCGCCTTGATGTTAGTTGAGAACGTCAGGGTGTTGTCCAGGATCACGCCAAGGTTCTTAGCGCTCTGGGAGGAGGACACAATGGAGTTGTCACCGTGATGGCGAGATCATGGAACGGGCAGTCCTTCCCCGGAGGAAGAGGAGCTCCGTCTTGCTGAGGTTCAGCTTGAGGTGGTGATCCGTCATCCACACTGATATGTCTGCCAGACATGCAGAGATGCGATTCGCCACCTGGTCATCAGAAGGGGAAAGGAGAGATTAATTGTGTGTCGTCTGCATAGCAATGATAGGAGAGACCATGTGAGGTTATGACAGAGCCAAGTGACTTGGTGTATAGCGAGAATAAGAGAGGGCCTAGAACAGAGCCCTGGGGACACCAGTGGTGAGAGCGCGTGGTGAGGAGACAGATTCTCGCCACGCCACCTGGTAGGAGCGACCTGTCAGGTAGGACGCAATCAAGCGTGGGCCGCGCCGGAGATGCCCAACTCGGAGAGGGTGGAGAGGAGGATCTGATGGTTCACAGTATCGAAGGCAGCCGATAGGTCTAGAAGGATGAGAGCAGAGGAGAGAGAGTTAGCTTTAGCAGTGCGGAGCGCCTCCGTGATACAGAGAAGAGCAGTCTCAGTTGAATGACTAGTCTTGAAACCTGACTGATTTGGATCAAGAAGGTCATTCTGAGAGAGATAGCGGTAGAGCTGGCCAAGGACGGCACGCTCAAGAGTTTTGGAGAAAAAAGAAGGGATACTGGTCTGTAGTTGTTGACATCGGAGGGATCGAGTGTAGGTTTTTCAGAAGGGTGCAACTCTCGCTCTCTTGAAGACGGGAGGGGCGTAGCCAGCGGTCAGGGATGAGTTGATGAGCGAGGTGAGGTAAGGGAGAAGGTCTCCGGAAATGGTCTGGAGAAGAGGAGGGGATAGGGTCAAGCGGGCAGGTTGTTGGGCGGCCGGCCGTCACAAGACGCGAGATTTCATCTGGAGAGAGAGGGAGAAAGGTCAGAGCATAGGGTAGGGCAGTGTGAGCAGAACCAGCGGTGTCGTTTGACTTAGCAAACGAGGATCGGATGTCATCGACCTTCTTTTCAAAATGGTTGACGAAGTCATCTGCAGAGAGGGAGGAGGGAGGGGGGAGGATTCAGGAGGGAGGAGAAGGTGGCAAAGAGCTTCCTAGGGTTAGAGGCAGATGCTTGGAATTTAGAATGGTAGAAAGTGGCTTTAGCAGCAGAGACAGAGGAGGAAAATGTAGAGAGGAGGGAGTGAAAGGATGCCAGGTCCGCAGGGAGGCGAGTTTTCCTCCATTTCCGCTCGGCTGCCCGGAGCCCTGTTCTGTGAGCTCGCAATGAGTCGTCGAGCCACGGAGCGGGAGGGGAGGACCGAGCCGGCCTGGAGGATAGGGGACATAGGGAGTCAAAGGATGCAGTAAGGGAGGAGAGGAGGGTTGAGGAGGCAGAATCAGGAGATAGGTTGGAGAAAGTTTGAGCAGAGGAAGAGAAGATAGGATGGAAGAGGAGAGAGTAGCGGGGAGAGAGCGAAGGTTGGGACGGCGCGATACCATCCGAGTAGGGGCAGTGTGGGAAGTGTTGGATGAGAGCGAGAGGGAAAAGGATACAAGGTAGTGGTCGGAGACTTGGAGGGAGTTGCAATGAGGTTAGTGGAAGAACAGCATCTAGTAAAGATGAGGTCAAGCGTATTGCCTGCCTTGTGAGTAGGGGAAGGTGAGAGGGTGAGGTCAAAAGGGAGAGGAGTGGAAAGAAGGAGGCAGAGAGGAATGAGTCAAAGGTAGACGTGGGGAGGTTAAAGTCGCCCAGAACTGTGAGAGGTGAGCCGTCCTCAGGAAAGGAGCTTATCAAGGCATCAAGCTCATTGATGAACTCTCCGAGGAACCTGGAGGGCGATAAATGATAAGGATGTTAAGCTTGAAAGGGCTGGTAACTGTGACAGCATGGAATTCAAAGGAGGCAATAGACAGATGGGTAAGGGGAGAAAGAGAGAAAGACCACTTGGGAGAGATGAGGATCCCGGTGCCACCACCCCGCTGACCAGAAGCTCTCGGGGTGTGCGAGAACACGTGGGCGGACGAGGAGAGAGCAGTAGGAGTAGCAGTGTTATCTGTGGTGATCCATGTTCCGTCAGTGCCAAGAAGTCAAGGGACTGGAGGGAGGCATAGGCTGAGATGAACTCTGCCTTGTTGGCCGCAGATTGGCAGTTCCAGAGGCTACCAGAGACCTGGAACTCCACGTGGGTCGTACGCGCTGGGACCACCAGGTTAGGGTGGTCGCGGCCACGCGGTGTGGAGCGTTTGTATGGTCTGTGCAGAGAGGAGAGAACAGGGATAGACAGACACATAGTTGACAGGCTACAGAAAAGGCTACGCTAATGCAAGGAAATTGGAATGACAAGCGGACTACACGTCTCGAATGTTCAGAAAGTTAAGCTTACGTAGCAAGAATCTTATTGACTAAAATGATTAAAATGATACAGTACTGCTAAAGTAGGCTAGCTGGCAGTAGCTGCGTTGTTGACACTACACTAATCAAGTCGTTCCGTTGAGTGTAATAATTTCTACAGTGCTGCTATTCGGGGCTAGCTGGCTAGCTAGCAGTGTTGTTTACGTTACGTTGAGTTAAAAACGACAATAGCTGGCTAGCTAACCTAGGAAATCGGTCTAGACTACACAATTATCTTTGAAACAAAGACGGCTATGTAGCTAGCTATGTAGCTAGCTACGATCAAACAAATCAAACCGTTGTACTGTAATGAAATGAAAATGTGATACTACCTGTGAATGCGACCGGGTTGTTGAGTTCCATTCAGTAGACGTTGGCTAGCTGTTAGCTGTTAGCTGTTGGCTAGCTAGCAGAGTCTCCTACGTTAAGGACGACAAATAGCTGGCTAGCGAACCTCAGTGAATTAAGATAATCACTCCAAGGCTACACACACTAAACTACACAATTATCTTGGAAACAAAGACAGCTATGTAGCTAGCTAACACTGAACTAATCAAGTCGTACAGTTGAGTGAATAGCACTACAGTGATGCTAATCTGTGTGCGTTAGCTAGCGTTGCTAGCTCCTGGGCGAATAGCAGTGAAGTACTGCATGTTTTCTTTTCTGTCGTGCCGTGGCTGTGTCGGAATCGACTGTGAGTATAACTTATTAGTATGCCTTCCTATAAGGGAGTGCCCGGGGTTGGCTTGAGGTCGGCTCTGGCACAGCCATGGCACGATACAAGATGATAAGACTAATTTTTACTTGCAGTCATTAGCGGCCATTAGAATTTTTCTTCCTTTTTTTTGTCGGAATACAAATAGGATATAATGAGGAATGTCATGAGTCAGGGAGATGGTCTGATGGTCTTAGTGACAACAGACCTAGATATGGGGGGAGGTTTTAGTGGATGGAATATTAGGACAATTGGAGGTTTACAAAGTTGCTGCTACAGTATGCTTAACGGTGCAAATTATTATGGTACAACTATATGGACACTTAAATCATCATGGTGCTTTTTAATGGTAAGTACCGGGAGTACTGAAAAGTACTGGGAGGGAGAAATATATTTTTGTCATGGGCAAAGACACTCAAAAGGGGTGATGATACTAATTAAAATACATTTTGATCCGATTGTGCAAACAGATCCGCAAGGAATATGCCACACTTTTTCAAAAATATATATAATAATCTATTGAGCTCACAAGCAATGAAATAATCTATTATTATGGTGGAAGAACATAATACGGTTTTAAGTAACTCAATGGATCATAAAGGAAGTCATTCTACAAACCATTACCCTCATGCACTGAAGGAGATCACAAAGATCATGGATACATTAGAACTAGTGGATATATGGAGGGTGAAAAACCCTGAGATATACACAGAGGAGGCTTAATCAAGCTAGCCGTCTTCATTACTTCCTAGTCTCGTTCTTGCTGGCATCAAAAGTTTTAAAAAGTATTAATAGGAGACCGAATGCGATCAGACCACCATCTAAATTGGCCTCCAAAAACTCTTAGAGAATTTCCATGTGGGCGGGGATATTGGAAATGTAATCAAAGCCTATTGGATGACAATTTGTTCTTAGCTAAGACCAAAAAAATCATAATATATATATATTTTATATATTTTATATATCAAGTGTAATATATTACAAAAATGAGGTGAATTGGATGGAAAATTTCAACACAGAAATTCTACCAAAAATAATTTACAGAAACTCGTTACAAATTATGGAGTTATCCATGATTCACCAAATTATATTTTGAAAGAGGATGCAAAATATTTTAAGCATATGTTTCTTTTCAGTCTCCATTTTCACTGAATGATGTTAACTGCAAGGATTTATTTCTTAATAATAATAATACTAATAGTAATAATGTCAAATTAACACATTTACAGAACGACCAGTGTGAAGGCCAACTTACAGAAGAGGAACTTTGAGGCAATAAAATCTTTTCAGTCTGGAAAAACACCCGGGCTTGACGATATACCAGTAGAGGTATATCAGACCTTTTTTGATGTACTCAAATAACCATTATTAGCATGTTTTAATTACTGGTATACAAATGGTAGACTTTCAGGTACTCAACAAGGTGGTCTGATTGTCACGTTCTGCCCATAGTTCTGTTATTTTATCTTTGTTTTAGTATGGTCAGGGCGTGAGTTGGGTGGGCAGTCTGTTTGTTTTTCTAAGTTGGTTTTTGAGTTCGGCCTAGTATGGTTCTCAATCAGAGGCAGCTGTCAATTGTTGTCCCTGATTGAGAATCATACTTAGGTAGCCTGGGTTTCACTTTTGGTTTGTGGGTGTTTGTCTTCCGTGTTTGTGTTCGTACCATACGGGACTGTTTCGTTCATTTCACGTTTATTGTTTTGTATTTCGTAGTGTTCAGTTTATGTATTTTAATAAACATTATGGACACTTACCACGCTGCAAATTGGTCCTCCGATCCTTCTTGCTGCTCCTCCTCAGAAGAGGAGGACGAGGTTCGTTACACTGATTTCATTACTGCAAACATATAGAATAAAAAGGTTATATCAGATATTGTTCATCCTGATCAGACAGGTTTTTTACATGGACGATATACTGGAGATAATATACGACAATTACTTGAAACAATTGAACATTATGAAACATTGAAGAAAACATGTGCCTGGTCTTCATAGCAGATTTTGAAAAGGCATTTGAAATAGTACAATTTGAATGTATATATACAGTGGGGAGAACAAGTATTTGATACACTGACAATTTTGCAGGTGTTCCTACTTACAAAGCATGTAGAGGTCTGTATTTTTTAGCAATAGGTACACTTCAACTGTGAGAGACGGAATCTAAAACAAAAATCCAGAAAATCACATTGTATGTTTTTTAAGTAATTAATTAGCATTTTATTACATGACATAAGTATTTGATACATCAGAAAAGCAGAAATTAATATTTGGTACAGAAACCTTTGTTTGCAATTACAGAGATCATACGTTTAATGTAGTTCTTGACCAGGTTTGCACACACTACAGCAAGGATTTTGGCCCACTCCTCCATACAGACCATCACCAGATCCTTCAGGTTTCGGGGCTGTCGCTGGGCAATATGGACTGTCAGCTACCTCCAAAGATTTGCTATTGGGTTCAGGTTTGGAGACTGGCTTGGCCACTCCAGGACGCTGAGATGCTTCTTAGGGAGCCACTCCTTAGTTGCCCTGGCTGTGTGTTTCGGGTCGTTGTCATGCTGGAAGACCCAGCCACGACCCATCTTCAATGCTATATATATATATATATGCCATTTAGCAATGCTCTTACTGAGGGAAGGAGATTGTTGCCAAGATCTCACGATACATGGCCACATCCATCCTCCCCTCAATACGATGCAGTAGTCCTGTCCCCTTTGCAGAAAAGCATCCCCAAAGAATGATGTTTCCAACTATCATGCTTCACGGTTCCTCCAAACACGGCGAGTGGAGTTTAGACCAAAAAGCTCTATTTTTGTCTCATCAGACCACATGACCTTCTCCCATTCCTCCTCTGGATCATCCAGATGGTCATTGGCAAACTTCAGATGGGCCCGGATATGCGCTGGCTTTAGCAGGGGGACCTTGCGTGCGCTGGGGGACCTTGCGTGCGCTGAGATCTTGCATGGAGCCCCAGACCGAGGGCGATTGACTGTCATCTTGAACTTCTTCCATTTTCTAATAATTGCGCCAACAGTTGTTGCCTTCTCACCAAGCTGCTTGCCTATTGTCCTGTAGACCATCCCAGCCGTGTGCAAGTCTACAATTTTATCCCTGATGTCCTTACACAGCTCTCTGGTCTTGGCCATTGTGGAGCAGTTGAAGTTTGTTTGATTGAGTGTGTGGACAGGTGTATTTTATACAGGTAATGCATTTTCTTAAAGAAAAACTAACAGGTCTGTGAGAGTCGGAATTCTTACTGGTTGGTAGGTGACGAAATACTTATGTCATGCAATAAAATGCAAATGAATTACTTAAAAATCATACAATGTGATTTTCTGGACTTTTGTTTTAGATTCCGTCTCTCACAGTTGAAGTGTACCTATGATAAAAATTACACACCTCTACATACTTTGTAAGTAGGAAAACGTTCCAAATCCGCAGTGTATCAAATACTTGTTCTCCCCACTGTAAATGCCTGGAATACATTTTGGTGAAACTCTTATATACATCAACCCCAGATGTAAAATAGTAAACAATGGTTAACTTCTCAGGAAGTATTGAGCTATAAAGAGGAGTAAAACAAGGCACAAATATTAAGGAGGCAAGTGGAAAAGGGAGAAGGCAGGGAATTTGTTTTCCTAACAGATATTAAAGATACAAATTAGCTGAAAGGAAATGGCATAAATAGAAAAATATACCAGTGTCATCTGAGTACAAAAATGTTTACAGCTGCGCCATACAGGTTGCAAAATAAATGGGAGGAGATTTGACGTACCAATTCCATGGCACATGGTTTATGAACTGGTACAAAAAAAACAACACTTTAATCAACACTTAAGAGTTTTTCAATTTAAATGATTATATAAAATTCTTGCCACCAACAGAATGCAATATATATGGAGGGGCAACAAATCTCAGCTCTGTAGATTTGGTTGCTTAGAGACAGAATCAAAAGATCTTTTATTCTGATATTGCCCCAAGCTTTCTGGTCACAGGTTCAGGAATGTATAAAAAAAGAAAATCACAACATTCACTTAAAATTAAGCTTATAAATAGCAGTGTTGGGTGATCTGGAAAGCCATAGTCAGTCAATAAATAATATAATAATACTCGTAGGAAAGGCATTCATCTTTAGCTCACAATCTGTGGATAATATAAGATCAGAAAGATTTAAAAACGTTGTAAAACATCACAGCATAATTGAAAAGTACATGGCACATGGAAACCAAACAAGGGCGGTCTATTGGTGATAGGTGGGATTGGCTGAGAGTGGCTGAGGGGTGGTCTATTGGTGATAGGTGGGATGGGCTGAGAGTGGCTGAGGGTTGGTCTATGGTGATAGGTGGGATGGGCTGAGAGTGGCTGAGGGGTTGTCTATTGGTGATAGGTGGGATGGGCTGCGAGTGGCTGAGGGTTGGTCTATTGGTGATAGGTGGATGGGCTGAGAGTGGCTGAGGGTTGGTCTATTGGTGATAGGTGGGATGGGCTGAGAGTGGCTGAGGGTTGGTCTATTGGTGATAGGTGGATGGGCTGAGAGTGGCTGAGGGTTGGGATTAAAGAGTCTGTTTGTTTTTTTAATTTTGTATTATTTCACCTTTATTTAACCAGGTAGGCTAGTTGAGAACAAGTTCTCATTTACAACTGCGACCTGGCCAAGATAAAGCGTAGCAATTCGACACATACAACACAGAGTTACACATGGAATAAACAAAACATACAGTCAATAATACAGTAGGACAAAAGAAAACAAAAAGTCTATATACAGTGAGTGCAAATGAGGTAAGTTAAGGAAATAAATAGGCCATGGTGGCGAAGTAATTACAATATAGCAATTAAACACTGGAATGCTAGATCGACAGAAGATGAATGTGCAGGTAGAGATACTGGGGTGCAAAGGTGCTAAATAAATAAATAACAGTATGGTGATGAGGTAGGTAGATTGATGGGCTGTTTACAGATGGGCTATGTACAGGTGCAGTGATCTGTAAGCTGCTCTGACAGCTGGTGCTTAAAGCTAGTGAGGGAGATGTGAGTCTCCAGCTTCAGAGATTTTTGCAATTCCTTCCAGTCATGGGTAGCAGAGAACTGGAAGGAAAGACGACCAAAGGAGGAATTGGCTTTGGGGATGACCAGTGAGATATATCTGCTGGAGTGCGTGCTACGAGGGTGCTGCTATGGTGACCAGTGAGCTGAGATTTAGGTGGGGCTTTACCTAGCAGAGACTTGGAGATAACCTGAAGCCAGTGGATTTGGCGACGAGTATGAAGCGAGGGCCAACCAACGAGAGCGTACAGGTCGCAATGGTGGGTAGTATATGGGGCTTTGGTGACAACCGGATGGCACTGTGATAGACTGCATCCAGTTTGTTGAGTAGAGTGTTGGAGGCTATTTTATAGATGACATAACCGAAGTCGAGGATTGGTAAGATGGTCAGTTTTACAAGGTATGTTTTACAAGTATGTTTGTCCAGATTGTCTAGCTCGGCTGATTTGTAGGGGTCCAGATTTTGCAGCTCTTTCAGAACATCAGCTATCTGGATTTGGGTAAAGGAGAAATGGTGGGGGCTTTGGCGGGTTGCTGTGGAGGGTGCCGGCAGTTGACTGGGGTATGGGGTAGCCAAGTGGAAAGCATGGCCAGCTGTAGAGAAATGCTTATTGAAATTCTCAATTATAGTGGATCTATCGGTGGTGACAGTGTTTCCTAGCCTCAGAGCAGGGGGCAGCTGGAATGAGGTGCTCTTATTCTCCATGGACTTTACAGTGTCCCAGAACTTTTTTGAGTTAGTACTACAGGTTGCAAATTTCTGTTTGAATAAGCTTGCCTTAGAAAAGCTAACTGCCTGTGTATATTTGTTCCTACCTTCCCTGAAAAGTTGCATATCACGGGGGCTATTCGATGCTAATGGGGGATATTCGATGCTAATGCAGAACGCCACAGGATGTTTTGTGCTGGTCAAGGGCAGACAGGTCTGGAGTGAACCAAGGACTATATCTATTCCTAGTTCTACATTTTTGGACAGGAGCATGCTTATTTAAGATGGTGGGGAAGGCACTTTTAAAGAATAGCCAGGCATCATCTACTGACGGGATGAGGTCAATGTCATTCCAGGATACCCCGGCCAGGTCGATTAGAAAGGCCTGCTCGCAGAAATGTTTCAGGGAGCGTTTGACAGTGATGAGGGGTGGTCGTTTGGTTGCAGACCCATTACAGATGCTGGCAATGAGGCATTGATCGCTGAGATCTTGAGTGAAAATAGCAGAGGTTATATTTTAGAGGGCGAGTTAGTTAGGATGACATCTATGCGGGTGCCCCTGTTTACTATGAGGGTGCCCTGGTAGGTTCATTGATAATTTGTGTAAGATTGAGGGCATCAAGCTTAGATTGTAGGATGGCCGGGGTGTTAAGCATGTCCCAGTTTAGGTCACCGAGTAGCACGAGCTCAGAAGATAGATGGGGGGCAATCAATTCACATATGGTATCGAGGGCACAGCTGGGGGCAGAGGGAGGTCTATAGCAAGCGGAAAAAGTGAGAGGCTTGTTTCTGGAAAGGTGAATTTTTAGAAGTAGAGGCTCAAATTGTTTGGGTACAGACTTAGATAGTAATACAGAACTCTGCAGGCTCTCTCTGCAGTAGATTGCAACACCGCCCCCTTTGTCAGTTCTATCTTGGCGGAAAACGTTATCGTAAGGAATGGAAATTTCAAGGTTTTTGGTGGTTTTCCTAAGCCAGGATTCAGACACGGCTAAGACATCTGGGTTGGCAGAGTGTGCTAAAGCAGTGAGTAAAACAAACTTAGGGAGTAGGCTTCTAATGTTAACATGCATGAAACCAAGGCTTTTACGTTTACAGAAGTCAACAAATGAGAGCACCTGGGGGGTGGGAGTGGAGCTCGGCACTGCAGGACCTGGATTAACCTCCACATCACCAGAGGAACAGAGGAGAAGTAGGATAAGGGTACGGCTAAAGACTATACGAACTGGCCGTCTAGCACGTTCAGAACAGAGAGTAAAAGGAGCAGGTTTCTGGGCACGATAGCATAGATTCAAGGCATAGTGTACAGACAAAGGTAAGGTAGGATGTGAGTACATTGGAGGTAAACCTAGGCATTGAGTAATGAAGAGAGAGATATAGTCTCTAGAGATGTTTAAACCAGGTGATGTCATCGCATATGTAGAAGGTGGAACAACATGATTGGTTAAGACATATTCAGCAGGCCTAGAGACTCTACAGTGAAATAAGACAGTAATCACTAACCAGGACAGTAATGGACAAGGCATATTGATATTAGAGAGAGGCATGCGTATAGAGTATACTTCGGTGGTAGCACAGGAGCCCTGGCCGGGCTAGCTTCAAGCTAATTTGTGCTTGCTCTGGGATGGAAACGCTAGCCAGGAGTAGTCATCTGGGATTGCGGTTAGCTAGTTGTGAAGATCCAGAAGAAAATGTTCCGTTTGCGGTAGGAATCCGGGGATAAAAATAACAGGTCCGTTGTGCTCTGGTTAGAGCCATGCTGTTCGAACTGACGAGAGCTTTCAGAGCTGAGGGTTAGCTGATGACCGCTGGCAATGGTTTTCTGAATGATAGCCGGTAGTTAGCTGGCTAGCTTCAGTTGAGGGATTCCAGATCCGAAGTAAAAATAAATACTTTAGGAGGAAAAAAAGCAGATCCACGCCACATTGGGTGAGGCGGGTTGCAGGACAGTATTTAGAAAAATATGTATAACGATATATACAAGGGACACGACAAAGACTTCTGACTGCTACGCCATCTTGGATTGCAATGTATGTATTGTTGTTGTATATAAAAGCACCATGTATGTAAAATGTATATGTAAAATGTATGTATATGTAGCAAAGAAGCTGTAAAAAAAAAACTAAGATATTTGTCCTCCGAAGAGGGATAGGGATAATATACACTGCTCAAAAAAATAAAGGGAACACTAAAATAACACATCCTAGATCTGAATGAATGAAATATTCTTATTAAATACTTTTTTCTTT
Source organism: Oncorhynchus keta (assembly GCF_023373465.1). NCBI lineage: Eukaryota > Metazoa > Chordata > Actinopteri > Salmoniformes > Salmonidae > Oncorhynchus > Oncorhynchus keta. The sequence goes on along the minus strand of NC_068436.1, from coordinate 1,671,257 downwards.
ACATAGTTGAATGTGCTGACAACAAAATCACACAAAAATTATCAATGGAAATCAGATTTATCAACCCCTGGAGGTCTGGATTTGGAGTCACACTCAAAATTAAATTGGATAACCACACTACAGGCTGATCCAACTTTGATTTAATGTCCTTAAAACAAGTCAAAATGAGGCTCAGTAGTGTGTGTTGCCTCCACGTGCCTGTATGACCTCCCTACAATGCCTGGGCATGCTCCTGATGAGGTGGCGGATGGTCTCCTGAGGGATCTCCTCCCAGACCTGGACTAAAGCATCCGCCAACTCCTGGACAGTCTGTGGTGCAACGTGGCGTTGGTGGATGGAGCGAGACATGATGTCCCAGATGTGCTCAATTGGATTCAGGTCTGGGAAACGGGCGGGCCAGTCCATAGCATCAATGCCTTCCTCTTGCAGGAACTGCTGACACACTCCAGCCACATGAGGTCTAGCATTGCATTAGGAGGAACCCAGGGCCAACCGCACCAGCATATGGTCTCACAAGGGGTCTGAGGATCTCATCTCGGTACCTAATGGCAGTCAGGCTACCTCTGGCGAGCACATGGAGGGCTGTGCGGCCCCCTAAAGAAATGCCACCCCACACCATGACTGACCCACCACCAAACCGGTCATGCTGGAGGATGTTGCAGGCAGCAGAACGTTCTCCACGGCGTCTCCAGAATGTCACATGTCACATGTGCTCAATGTGAACCTGCTTTCATCTGTGAAGAGCACAGTGCTCCAGTGACGAATTTGCCAATCTTGATGTTCTCTGGCAAATGTCAAACGTCCTGCAGGGTGTTGGGCTGTAAGCACTACCCCCACCTGTGGACGTCAGGCCCTCATACCACCCTCATGGAGTCTGTTTCTGACCGTTTGAGCAGACACATGCACATTTGTGGCCTGCTGGAGGTCATTTTGCAGGGCTCTGGCAGTGCTCCTCCTGCTCCTCCTTGCACAAAGGCAGGGGTAGCGGTCCTGCTGCTGGTTTGTTGCCCTCCTACGGCCTCCTCCACGTCTCCTGATGTACTGGCCTGTCTACTGGTAGCGCCTCCATGCTCTGGACACTACGCTGACATACACAGCAAACCTTCTTGCCACAGCTCGCATTGATGTGCCATCCTGGATGAGCTGCACTACCTGAGCCACTTGTGTGGGTTGTAGACTGCGTGTCATGCTACCACAGAAGTGTGATTGACTTGGAGTTACATCGTGTTGTTTAAGTGTTCCCTTTATTTTTTTGAGCAGTGTATATATATATATATTTTTTTTTAAATAAAAACATTATACGTTCACCACAGTCAGTGGAGATTAGAACAAAATAGGGAGAGGAACCAACGAGAGGAATCCACATTAGACTATAGAGACAAACTCCTAGAATCACCTTTTCACGTACAAAATAATAATCCCCATAATGTGGATGGAACCATATCTGATCAGGATTCAATGGTTAGGAGCAACTTCAATGAATGAAAGTTCACGTATGTTGGACTCAGGGGAAGATGAGATAAGAGAAGGGAGTTGGTATAAATCTGCTTGGAGAGAGAAACAGAGTCTGCGTCCCAAATTTAGAATGCAGACAGAGAGCTGTAAGCAGACTGTGTTAGCATTGAACCCGGAGAGGATGAGATGAGTGGGCAGAGAGCTTACATGCTATTTCATGCTTGGATTGGTTGCAAGATGAGAGCCCTGGAACTACAGTATGCACACACAGACCTAGACATGTACAGACAGACAGACAGAAAAACACACACACAGACACACACTATTATCCTAGATACAGCATTGAGGTCAGGCAAAGCTCATCCATTTACACAACTATCTTCTTCGCTAAGACAACTCATCAGTTCAGTCACTTGTCCTAAATCTACTCTATTGCTTCTCTGACTGTAAACAATTACGAGCCACCTTTTCAGGGTACATTGACCCATTTTACCAGCCACCACATCACACCAATAAATGATGGGTGCCATGGAAACAAGCTATTGTGTTTGTGTGTGTGTGCGTGCACGCTTACATACACTAAGTTGACTGTGTCTTTAAACAGCTTGGAAAATTCTAGAAAATGATGTCATGGCTTTAGAAGCTTCTGATAGGCTAATTGACATCATTTGAGTCAATTGGAGTTGTACCTGTGGATGTATTTCAAAGCCTACCTTCAAACTCAGTGCCTCTTTGCTTGACATCATGGGGAAATCAAAAGAAATCAGCCAAGACCTCAGAACAACAATTGTAGACCTCCACAAGTCTGGTTCTTCCTTGGGAGCAATTTCCAAACGCAGGAAGATACAACATTCATCTGTACAAACAATAGTACGCAAGTATAAACACCATGGGACCAAGCAGCCGTCATACCACTTAGGAAGGAGACGCGTTCTGTCTCCTAGAGATGATACTTTGGTGCGAAAAGTTCAAATCAATCCCAGAACAACAGCAAATGACCTTGTGAAGATGCTGGAGGAAACGGGTACAAAAGTATCTATATCCACAGTAAAAACGAGTCCTACATCGACATAACCTGAAAAGCTCCTCAGCAAGGAAGAAGCTACTGCTCCAAAACCGCCATGAAAAAGACAGAGTACGGTTTGCAACTGCACACGTGGACAAAGATCGTACTTTTTGGAGAAATGTCCTCTGGTCTGATGAAAAAAAAATCTAACTGTTTGACCATAATGACCATCGTTATGTTTGGAGGAAAAACGGCTTGGAAGCCAAGGAACACCATCCCAACCGTAAAGTACAGGGGTCGCAACATCATGTTGTGGGGGTGCTTTGCTGCAGGAGGGCCTTGTGCACTTCACAAAATAGATGGCATCATGAGGGTGGAAAATTATGTGGATATATTTAAGCAACATCTCAAGACATCAGTCAGGAAATTAAAGCTTGGTCGCAAAAGGGTCTTCCAAATGGACAATGACCCCAAGCATACTTCCAAAGTTGTGGCAAAACGGCTTAAGGACAACAAAGTCAAGCTATTGGAGTGGCCATCACAAAGCCCTGGCCTCAATCCCATAGAAAATGTGTGGTCAGAACTGAAAAAGCATGTGCAGGCAAGGATGCCTCGAAACCTGACTCAGTTACACCAGCTCTGTCAGGAGGAATGGCCCAAAATTCACCCAACTTATTGTGGTAAGCTTGTGGAAGGCAACCCAAAACGTTTGACCCAAGTTAAACAATTTAAAGGCAATGCTACCAAATAGTAATTGAGTATATGCAAACTGCTAACCCACTGGGAATGTGATGAAATAAATAAAAGCTGAAATAAATCATTCTCTCTACTATTATTCTGACATTTCACATTCTTAAAATAAAGTGGTGATCCTAACTGACCTAAGACAGGGAATTTTTACGAGGATTAAAAGTCAGGAATTGTGATAAACTGAGTTTAAATGTATTTGGCTGAGGTTTATGTAAACTTCCGACTTCAACTGTATGTATGTTTTTTTAATTTACCTTTATTTAACCAGGTAGGCCAGTTGAGAACAAGTTCTCATTTACAACTGCGACCTGGTCAAGATAAAGCAAAGCAGTGCGACAAAAAACAACAACACAGAGTTACATGGAATAAACAAAAGTACAGTCAATAATACAATAGAAAAATATATATCCAGTGTGTGCAAATAGAGTAAGGAGGTAAGGCACTAAAAGGCCATAGTAGCAAAGTAATTACAATTTAGAAAATTAACACTTGAGTGATAGATGTGAAAAATTATGATGTGCAAGTAGTAATACTGGGGTGCAAAAGAGCAAAAAAGTAAATAAAAACAATATGGGGATGAGGTAGGTAGTTGGATGGGCTATTTACAGATGGGCTGTGTAGAGCTGCAGCGATCGGTGAGCTGCTCAGATAGCCGATGCTTAAAGTTAGTGAGGGAGATATGTCTCCAACTTTAGCGATTTTTGCAAATTGTTCTAGTCATTGGCAGCAGAGAACTGGAAGGAAAGGCGGCCAAACGAGGTGTTGGCTTTGGGGATGACCTGTGAGAAATACCTGCTGGAGCGCAGTGTTGTTAGGGTGACCAGTGAGCTCAGATAAGGCGGGGCTTTACCTAGCAAAGTCTTATAGATGACCTGGAGCCAGTGGGTCTGGCGACGAATATGTAGCGAGGGCCAGCCAACGAGAGCATATATGGGGCTTTGGTGACAAAACGGGTGGCACTGTGATAGACTGCATCCAGTTTTCTAAGTAGAGTGTTGGAGGCTATTTTGTAAATGACATCGCCGAAGTCAAGGATCGGTAGGATAGTCTGTATGCATGTAATACAGTACAGAGGGTAGTAGGCCACCCGTGAATGATATGCTGCTACGTCTCCAGCACCACAATATCAAAATGTACTTTAACCTCTCCAATGTGTGTGTGTCACTCATAATAAACAGCATCACAAACAGCAAGAGAACACTCCAGTGTTACACCTCCAGCATCCCCATCATACTCTGGGGTGAAGTTTCACCTAGCTACAGTAAAGATCTAGGATCAGCTTCCCCACCCCCAATCCTTACATTAACCATTACTGTGGGAAATGCAAAACTGACCCTAGATAACCATCTAATTTGTTGTTGTGAAGGTGTGTGTGGGAGACTTTCGGTACAATGGTGTATTTCATGCATTGACTCATGAGCTCATGCTCTTTTTGTGAGCCATTGACATCTCCTACTGGTATGACTGGGAAATACACTTGTTGTGAGTGGGTATTTGCGTGTGTGGGTGTGTTGCAACCAATTACCTCCATTTAGTCACCCTGCACATTGACAACCACCAGCCAGAACCAGCCTGGCTTCCAGCAGCAACCATTGCCATCGACCCACATCCTCACACGGGTCACCAAATGTCAAAGGACACCAGTGTTGTGAGCCTTTTGGGCCAACAGGCTGTGTCCAAACTGGATAAATCAATAAGTGGTCAACTGTCCAGTAGCCTAGCCACTACAAACAATCGATACGGCCATGATTGGGAGGCAAGGCTATATTGCCACACTGAAGCATGGTTTGAGCAACATGCAGTGTTTTCCATACATGCATTAGAGAGATTAACCTAGACACTAAGTCTTATTGGTGTCTCCTTTAAGATCTAATGAGTGAATAATGTCAATAAACAATATGTCAGAAACTCCATTTAACTGACCAGAAGTCTATGCAGCACTATTGCAACATTCTTATACCCATCCGATCCTTAAAATCTACAAGGGCCCGTATAAAGGAGTGAACTGCATAGTGACGGGTACCATCCTCCTTCCTAAATATATGTAGCAGTGTTTCTCAATACATTCTTGGAGGGAACCGTCAGGTTGCAAAAGTTTTTTTTCGTAGCCCAGTACTATCTCACTTCACATCTGATTCAACTCATCAACTAATCACCAAACTCTTGATGAAGCTAATCAGGTGTGTTAATACTAGGAAATAACAAAAACCTGCACCCCCTGGGTATTACCAACCCTAATCCTAACCTTGTGTTAAATGTTAAACTGACCCAAGATCCATGTCGAGGGGCAACTTCTCCCTACTCCTGAAATGAGAAACACTGCATATACAATCCCCCAAAATACAATATATGTAGGCCATGAGAAGAGCAAAACAATCCCTCAGGTCCAGCTCTGGGGCTGCACTGCACTGGTGCAGGGAACCCGCATCCTGCCAACATACTGCAGCACCCGTCCCACGCTACTTCCTGTTTCTGAAAAATAGTTACTGCATTCATGAGCCAGTGATGTGACAAGGAAGACTTTGCCAGTGTGGTGGGCAGCCATCCAAGAAAAGAGATTGGGAGGAGAGGGGAGTGAGAAACAGTGAGAAAGAGAGAGAGCGAGAGAGAGAGAGAGAGAGAGCACGAGAGAGACGATACCCGCTAATTGTTAGAATCCAGAAAAGAGACATTAAATTCTACAACCAGCTGAAAGGAAGCGATTCTCAAACCTTCCATAACAAAGCCCTCACCTACAGAGAGATGGACCTAGAGAAAAGTCCCCTCAGCAAACTGGTCCTGGGGCTCTGTTCACAAACAAACAGACCCCACAGAGCCACAGGACAGCAACAGAATTCAACCCAGCCAAATCATGAGAAAACCCTAAGATAATTACTTGACACATTGGAAAGAACTAACCAAATAACAAAGCAAACATGAATGCTATTTGGCCCTAAACAGTACACAGTGGCAGAATACCTGACTACTGTGACTGACCCAAAATGAAGGAAAGTTTTGACTATGTACAGACTCAGTGAGCATAGCTTTGCTATTGAGAGAAGCCGCCGTAGGCAGACCTGGCTCTCGAGCGAAGACAGGCTATGTGCCCACTGCCCACAAGATGCGGTGGAAACTGAGCTGCACTTCCTAACCTCCTGCCAAATGTGTGACCATATTAGAGAGACATATTTCCCTCAGATTAAACAGAACTACAAAGAATTTGAAAACAAATCTAACTTTGATAAACTCCCATATCTACAGTATTAGGTGAAATACCACAGTGTGCCATCACAGCAGTAATATTTATGACCTGTTGCCACAAGAAAATGGCAACCAGTGGAGCACAAACGCCATTGTAAATACAACCTATATTTATCCGTCTATTTATTTTCCCTTTCGTACTTCAACTATTTCCACATTGTTACAACACTGTACAAAGCAAATAATATAACATTTGAAATGTCTATTCTTTTGAAACGTAATGTTTACTGTTCATTTCAGACGGTTTATTTCACTTTAGTTTGTTATCTATTCCACTTGCTTTGGCAATGTGAACGTGTTTCCCATGCCAATAAAGCCCTTTTGAATTGAGAGAGAGGCAGAGAAAGAGAGATGAAGAGAGAGAGAGAGAGAGAGAGAGAGAGAGAGAGAGATGAAAAGAGAACGAGAGAGAGAGAGTTTATGTAACAAGACTTCACTGACACAATCTCCTTAGAGGAACTGGGGTCTGAGGAAAACGAATGTAAATTGAATGAAGCCGTGTGAAGCCGTGACTGAAGCAATGTGGTTAATTCATGTGAAGTCCACTGGAGCATACCAAACTACTGTGTGAATGGAAGAATGCCTGGATTTCTCACAAACTTCATGAATGAGTCTAAATGAAAGAGAACAACAAATGAGATAGTAGTACATGCAACCATAGACATCACATCTTATCCGGCAACCTACAATGACAGTAGTGAAATAAGTGAGCAGACGCAATCACATATTGTGACCATTGCAAGTAAAAAATGATGCAACAAAAACAAGGAGGACAAAAAACTAATAACCTAAAATGCTAACATAGCATCAACAGTTTTAACCCAGCGCAGGCCAACATACTCTAGTCCTGCCCTGGACCGATCAAGTGTTGATTTATGGTCAGTTTAGCCTTTTAGATCACCATGAATAACATTACATGGACAGAGGGGACCTGATCCTAGGTCAGCACTCCTACTCCGAGACCCTTGATACATATGGCCTCAGGAGCATTTCATCCATGCATCCCTCACCTATAATTCCATGTTACCCAATCAGACAGATGATGGCCCTTCAAAACCCTCCAATGACAAAATCACCCCTGACAAGGCTAAATGACACCCTACTGTTAAGGTCAGGATACAGCAGGTCATGACAACTGTTCGCAGGCCAGTTTATACTCAGAAGAAAATAGAGGCTCCAGAGGTTACTCCTGATCACTGTTCTGGGATCAGCTTATACCTGGATCCTAAACTTTACCATTATAATAAAGCTGAACTTGGATCAGTGCATGGAGGTTGTGTCTGTCTGTATAAGGAAGATAGGGCTATCTCCTGTAAATGGTAGTTAGCAGCATCACTGACGAGGCATGAGTCTGCATACAGGAGCCAAGCAAGACTAGGCAATTCAGCTCTTCTCCATTATCTTATGTCAATGCATACTCTACCGTAGGTACAGTACAGTATATTAAGAAAAGAAAGGCTCACACACCCTGGGGGAAAAAGTGAAATGCAAGGATTCGCTTTGATCTAAGTCATGTACTTATGAATTGAGAAGGCATACTTCCAGAACAAAAACAATGGTCATGAAATAACAAGATACCCAGTAGGCTACAGAAAGATATCTGTTATCTTCATGTCAACACTACAGCAAGCAGACCAAGCACTCAATTCAAAACGAATGATTTATTTAGATTGTTCAAGGAACCCAGGGGGGGAAAAGGACAAGGACCAAGCCATTCAAGGGGTGAAGTAGTGTGAATAACATTGACCTTGCAAACATATGACAACAATGCATGAGAATAGTCTACAACAAGTCAAACCATACAAATATATTGAATCAAACAAGACTGCATATGACACGCATTGCTTTCTTGCGCTGATAAAGCAAGTGGTGAGAGTAGCCGAAACAATGAAACAACTTTCAACGTTGAAATAGGCTACTGAAACAATCTTCGAAAAATAATGCTTGTGTCCCATGAATGTGCTCTAGACTACATCGCTTGATAAAACTAATTGCAATAATTTACAATGACGCAACAAACAACGAACACATTGACCAGATATCGGAGTATCCCTCCAAGAATAAACTGAAAAATACTCACGTTTTGTTAGAGAATGTATGTATTGTCGGTCAGTATCCCCAGGGCAATATTTAGGAGAGAGGAGCAAAAACTGTGCGCCCCCTGCCTTCTCTGTCAATTTCAGGAGAAATGAAGCAGTGGGTTGGTTCTATGCTGCAGGTTTAAAGGCATATCTGATCTGCCAAAAAAGCGAGGCAAGGAGGCAATCCCAGCGGAATACACACATGCATCAACCCAATCCGCTTTAAAACGCCATCAATATTACATTCACTGGATATGCGAAGCAGATGTACAAAAATAAACTATATTTCATACATTATTCAAGTGCATGCTGCTTTTGTGATTTTGTGTGTGTGACAGGGTAGATAATTGACAGTTTTATATCTATTTTATTACAGTCTATGCATTAACATACAAATATTTAGATGATACATATTACATATTATACATAGATTTTTTTATTTTTTTATTATAATGTTGTAATTGCTCCTTTCCACAGTAATTATTTCACAAACTCAAGAATGTTTGCAAACTCTGCCTCTAAAATCACAATCTTTTGACACTTTTCTGCAACTGTGAAAAGTTTTGTTCCCTTCAATGTCCAACTTCAAACCTATTATTATCATGTCCAACCTGAAACATACAGTAACTCTTTCTCTCATTTCTATTCTGAGTGCTGGGGAATACCGTGCGCGCTCAATTCGCAGCGTGGCCTTGGTTACTAAGGGGATCACTCTGCAGCCCCTCCCTCCCAGGAGGGAGGCTGTTGCTATGACAACCGGCATTATGCAGCAGTCCATGAAAGCCCCTTTCAGATATTTAAAAAAGAAAAGAAAAGAAGGAAGAATTTATTTTAATTCCTGTTTGATTACAGAATTCCTTGATAGTTTGATAGTGACAGAAAGAGAAGAAGCAAGCTGGCTCAGAGTAGGGTGTGTCTGTGAAGGGGTAGGCCTGTCTCCTCTACCTACCCCTATGCAGAACTGTTTATAACTTTACAATGTATTGTGCACTGTGCTGGGAGAATACTAAAGTAATAAGCATGTGGTGCACAGAACACACTGGTGCGTATAAGCAGGACACTGCGCCCAAGTCAGACTGTTCTCTCTGCTACCACATGGCAAGCAGTACTGATGCACCCAGTCAGGACCCTGAACAGCTTCTACCCTAAGCCATAAGACTGCTAAATAGTTAGTTAAATAGTTAACCAACCCAGACCCTTTCTGCACTAACTCGTTTGACTCATCAAAGTATTTAGACCCCTTCCCTTTATCCAAATTTTTTTTTACGTTACAGCCTTATTCTTAAATGGACTAAATGTATTTTCTCCTCATCACTCTACACACAATACCCCATAATGACAAAGTAAAAATAGTTTTTTTTATTTTTATGTTTGAAATATCTTATTACATAAGTATTCAGACCCTTTGCTATGAGACTAGAAATTGAGCTCAGGTGCATCATGCTTCCATTGATCATCCTTGAGATGTTTCTACGACTTGATTGGAGTCCACCTGTGGTAAATCAATTGATTGGACATGATTTGGAAATACACACCTGTCTACATGAGGTCCCACAGTTGACAGTGCATGTCAGAGCAAAAACCAAGCCATGAGGTCGAAGGAATTGTCTATAGAGCTCCGAGACAGGATTGTGTCGGGGCACAGATCTGGGGAAGGGTACCAAAACATTTCTCCACTGGAAGAAGTTTGGAACACCCAAGACTCTGCGTAGAGCTGGCCGCCCGGCCAAACTGAGCAATCGGGGGAGAAGGGCCTTGGTCAGGGAGGTGACCAAGAACCCAATGGTCACTCTGACAGAGCTCCAGAGTTCCTCTGTGGAGAAGGGAGTCAAGTGCGAGTGTTAGATCACCTTAACCATTAGTGGGGGAAATAACTTCACGCTACACCAGGGCATGACGGGATTAGAATAGTTTCAGATTGGCCTGGGAATAATTGATCATCTCTTTGTTGTATTCATAGTGTTTTGATTGAGCTTTGGTCAGAGGCTGACAAAGCAGAATTAAAGCTCAGAAGCCTGCTGTTCAGAGGGTAGGGAGTGCTGGGGTTGGTTTGTGGTGGCTGAATTTTTCACTCTCCTTTTCTCACTCACTCATCCACTTACTCGTATAAACAAAAATGAGTCCTTGGTCTAGCGGTGACACAAAAATGAGTCCTTGGTCAATCGGTAACACAAAAATGAGTCCTTGGTCAATCGATAACACAAAAATAAGTCCTTGATCTAGCGGTAACACAAAAATGAGTCCTTGGTCTAGCGGTAACACAAAAATGAGTCCTTGGTCTAGCGGTAACACAAAAATGTATCCTTGGTCTAGCAGTAACATCCCTTGCAAATGTATTTTATAAAATATTTAACATCAGCAGTTGTCACGAAGTGCTTTACAGATACCCAGGCTTAAATCTTGAAGAGGAAGCATTCCAAACTGTTTATAAAAAGTGTCAAATGTACGATATATATTTAATCTTCAACTCCACCTTTGGTCCCAAAATGGAACTGCTTCTCTATAGTTCTCTGGGGGAGGGGGGTAACCAGTATCAGGGGCTTTTTCCATTGCAGGCAAAAAGGGAGAGAAAGAAATTATAGCATGAATTTTAAAAGCCCCAGACCCCTTGCTGTGTCTCTGTTGGGGGTGAATCAGAAAGGATGGTGCTGCGTTTGAACAGATCAAAGTAGACCTACATTCACTGAGCATTTCCATATAGACTAAGTCATTTTCAAGGAGGGCAATTAGATACAGTGTCTCGGTTGATATAGAATAATGAACCCAGTAAATTTGCTCAAATGAGCAGGCTAAGCTTGATGTCGTGAAATAAGTGAATTGTGTAAACATGTGTAAGGATATGTATTTCTTTCAGAATTTTTTTCAAGGAAACCAGACACTTTGATAGAAAATCTGCCCCAAATTTGAATGTGTAAGAAGTGTTTTTGCAACAAACAAAAAAAATGAAATAAATAACATTAATCTGAATTTGTCTGACATTATCGTGCCTCAAAAGTAGTCTAATGTTGAACTGAGTCCATATTACACCTTCATTTTTTTCTCCACAAGCATAAAAGCATAAAAAACATAATGGAAAAGATTGGCACCATGTCAATGATTATAATACCTGTGAACTATCCATTTAGCATACAGTATATTTTACAGTATGCTAATGATACTATGTTTGTTGAGGTCTGGCTCCATACCCCATGGCTCTTTTCTTCTTGTCTATTCTCTCTCTGACACAGTCTCTTTCTTTCTGATGTAGTTTGGTGCGTAAGGGCTATAATATGACAGTCACCCTCAGATCACATCATGAAAGGACCTGCAGCAGGAAGAGGCAACCATTAGTGTCATACACCCACATTGACACAATAACTGAATATGGTCACAAGCTTAAATGAGAGTTCCCTTTTCAAAGGCATTCTCTTTGAGAGGGTGAGACAAGATGGCAGCTTGTCACCTATCTGAATTCAGACGGTTTACCTTTCAAGGGGGCATTTCGTTTACTATGCATACTATCTACCTGACAATTTTTACTACCACTTGTGTGTTTCCCCACCAATATTCACATTGCTGTTTTTATAGGTGTCCGTGATATTTCGTGTCACTGAATCCACGGAGGCCAGGTACAGCCATCAAAACATCAATGCAGTGTAATTAATGTGTAAGAAGTGTTTCAGCACACCAAACCTTATTTTCTACACTTGCTAAGACCACCAATGATCATTTAGTCATTAGTTTGTCAAAGACTTTAATAAGAGTGCGACTGAATGATGATGTGGCACCGTATGCTAAGGGTTGACATCCTCATGGTGAGATAAAAACACCAACTGAAACACTAGATCACTTCAGGGCTCTGTTGTATACAGTGTGTGTTGTGTCACTAATTGTAGCTACTGTCAATGCATTAGCCCTGTAGACTAAGGCATTAGAATCTCAGACAAGACTGAACATCTCATTGTTTGCAGGGTTGGGGAATAACAGTCCATTACATGTAATGGATTACAATAAAACTGTAATTGTTATTTGTTATATTACCAGCAAAAATATTGTAATCAGACTACAGATACTTTTGAAAAACTAGGATTGCGGAAAAAGATTTGACAACTTTCTGTTTTCTCAATGACATTTAAATCAGCAAAGAAAAAAGGTGCAAGTTTAAAGTTTGTTCCGCCTGAGCGAGTCTGACCACAGGTGTGTTTAATGGATCATGGGAAAATAATAGGCTTTTGTATACTACAGTCCAAGCTGTCTTCCAATGGTGCGACTTCTGTCGGGCATCCAAAGACTATCCAGCTTGAAAGAAATGCTTGGAGGTAAGGACGACAGCAGTGGTGCAGGCTTGCAGCCTATGGGCGATATGGATAGCCTATTAGTATTATTATTATTATAGCCTAACTTATTATTGATATATAGGCTACAAAGCGCATTGATGTGAATCCAACCGTTTTCTCATTTAGCTATTTGTGCCTGGATTGTGGTTGTTGTGGATGACTTTACAAATGTAGGCCTATACAGTATCTGTATTTTAACTCAATAATGGATGAATTTAAGAAGTTTAAGCTGACTATCAATCATTGTTTTTGTGACCAGTGTTGTATTCATTACGGAAACCGTTCACCGTTTAGCCTAACCAGACGGAAGCAAACAGCGAAAAATTTGAGTTTCTGTTGGACACATTCAGGTTGGCTCGGTCCCTCCCAGTTTTGTTCCATTTGCTTCGGTTTAACAACTTTCTGCAACACAATTGGTATAATGAATATGCCTATGCCCCAGTGATCAGCCATCCAAAAACATTTTGCACAGGTAACTGTCCCCCGTGGGAATCAAACCAACAACCCTGGCGTTGCAATTGCCATGCTTTATCAACTAAGCCACACGGGACCTGACTTGATTCCAATGTCCACAGATATTGATTTTTGGTTCAGATTTGGACCGGACCGGCCTTGATTTGGCCCAAACATAGATGTCTAATTTTGGTTCAGAATCTGAACCTATAATATACATCTATGCTTCACAAGTTTGAACAGCACAGTACAGCACACACAGTACAGCACATTAAAGTACATTACTGTCACGCCCTGATCTGTTTCACCTGTCCTTGTGCTTGCCTCCACCCCCCTCCAGGTGTCGCCCATCTTCCCCATTATCCCATGGGTAGTTATACCTGTGTTCTCTGTTTGTCTATTGCCAGTTCCTCTTGTTTGTTCAAGTCAACCAGCATTTTGTCTCAGCTCCTTCTTTTCCCCAGGCTCTCTTTTTCTTGCCCTCCTGGTTTGACCCTTGCCAGTCCTGACTCTCAGCCTGCCTGAACACTCTGCCTGACCCTAAGCCTGCCTACCGTCCTGAACCTTTGCCCCTACACTGGATTACCGGCCTCTGCCTGACCTGACCCTGAGCCTGCCTGCCATTCTGTACCTTTGCGCCACTACTCTAGATTATCGACCCCTGTACAGTCAAGACAGTAAAGACACGTACAGCATAGTACAGTTCAGTACAGCACAGCACAGTAGAGTATAGTATAATGTACTGTATTACACCTTAATTTACTCTAATGTACTCTACTTTAGTGAACTAAACTGTACTGTACTCTACTCTACTGTGCTCTATTGTACTGAACTGTCGTACAGTACCGTTCAAACTTGTGAAACACAGCCTAGATGTCTACGATTGGTTCAGATTTGGTCTGGTCCGGACCGAACAAAAATTGGATCACACTTTATTTGAATAGTCTGGATAGTCATACTATCAACAAACTATCTGTTGATAAGCAACTGCTTGCTAAGGTTATAGTTAGGGTTAGGTTTGGAATAAGGGCTAGGGTAAGGGTTACATTTAGGGGTAGGGTTAGTAGATAGTTAGTTGAAATGTTACATGTGGACTATCCAAATAAAGTATTACCCAAATGTGTACTTGTTTGGAGGCGGAGCTCATTAGAATAATACCCAGAATATGTTGCAAGTGTTTGTTTTTACAATTACATTTTGGTCATTCATCAGATGCTCTTATCTAGAGTGACTTACAGTCAGGGATAACATAAGTGCATATGACAGATGGGAGCAATATTAAATATTATATGTTGCAATCTTCAATAATACAAATTAGTATTGTGATATAATGCTTACTTCATTGAGAATGTATGTGCAGTTCAAATTTGGCCATAGAATCAATGACCAAAAAATATCTATTTTTAACATCTGTAAATTACATTGTTTCAACTTTCATTCAGACTGGAAAATGAACCTGAAAATCAGTATTTTGAACATCTGGAAAATACGTATTTTAAATGTCTGGAAAATGGTCTTTTCACCTTTCATTCAGAACCTAAAATGAACCTAACTTCAACATCTAGAAAATACTCATTTGAGACGCCATTTTACTTACTAAGACACACATATGAAAGCACACACACATTCACAATCTGTCACACAAATCTGTCACACACACTTTACACACGTTCAGTCATGCATGCGTGTCACTTTTTGTGTTAATGATTCGCCGAGCAGCCCAAATCCCAAGTGACATGACATAAACATAGAGATTTACTCACAGGGAACTCTCTAATCCACCGGCTGCTAGAATAGATCTCTATGGGCGTCACGCCCATGTGGAAAAGGCTCAAGGAAACAGATAAGGATTATTATATGGGAATTGTGAATCATACAGGTTTTGCTGTGTTTTCTTATAGAAAGTAGGCCATAATCATAATATGATTGACTTTAAAACAAGTGTATACATTTTTTAGATATGGATGGTGCCCATTGTGCGTGCTCCCCTGCAGGATCTCACCCAGGAAGTGAAGGTCACTGTGATCGGCCATGACAGGAGTTCCCTTTAATTTGGCATGTGAGAAAGGTCACCTGTGTTGTACCAGAGAGGATTCAAATCTTTGAATTATTGTTGAAAGGGTACCTGTTTTTTTGTGGAGCTGAACAGTGAACACTGGTTTGAATGAACTTTCATCCTGTGGCATTTTTAACATCAATGTTAATTTATGGTTTAGCATTGCTCCATGTCAATGACATTTTTAAAGGGGTAGCACCAAAATAAAAGTTTCACAAAGTGGTCTACTGTTGAGATCAATCCACATCCCATGCCATTTGTTAAATAGATACAGCTTTATGATAGGGAAAGACAGGGAGCACCTAATTTGGAATGTAATGAAGACAGAGACTGATTGATAAGTACACTACATTGCAAAAAGTATGTGGACACCCCTTCAAATGAGTGGATTTGGCTATTTCAGCCAGACCTGTTGCTGACAAGTGTATAAAATCGAGAACACAGCCTTGCACTCTCCATAAACAAACATTGACAGTAGAATGGCCCACAATAAAGATTTCAGTGAGTTTTAATGTGACACCGCCAAAGGATGCCACCTTTCCAACAAGTCAGTTCGTTAAATTTCTGCCCTGCTAGAAATTTGTGTGCATATATATATATATAGAAATGGTTTGTCGAGATCTGTGTGGAAGAACTTGACTGGCCTGCACAGAGCCCTGACCTCACCCCCATTGAATACCTTTGGGATTAATTGGAATGAGGACTGCGATCCAGGCCTAATCGCCCAACGTCAATGCCTGAACTCACTAATGCTCTTGTGGCTGAATGGAAGCAAGTCCCCGCAGCAATGTTCCAACATCTAGTGGAAAGCCTTTCCAGAAGAGTGGAGGCTGTAATAGCAGTAAAGGGGGGACCAACTCCATATTAATGCCCATGATGTTGGAATGAGATGTGTCCCCATAGGTTTGACCATTTAGTGAATGTCTAAACGTAACCGGTAAATGTAGTTTTTGTACTAGATGCTGCATTTATGTTTTGTTATTGTCTATTGTCTGAATGCGGTCGCATTCGCACTTGATCCGCAGGTAGTATTACTTTTCATTACATTTCATTATAGTACATTATAGTTTCATTATAGTACAACGGTTGATTTGTCTAATCTTAGCAATTTCTTCTTAGCTAGCTACATAGCCGTCTTTGTATCAAAGATAATTGCGTAATTATCGTATTTCGTCGTCTAACGTAGTCTACTGCCCAGCAGTTAGCCACATAGCTAACGTCTACCGTATAGCACCACTGTAGAAACTATTACACTCAACAACTTGATTGGTGTAGTGTTAGCTAGCTACATAGTTGTCTTTGCTGTCTTCCTAGCCAAAATAATTGTGTAGTTTAGAGTGTGTAGTCTTAGAGTGATTATCTTAATTTACCGAGTTTAGCTAGCCAGCTATTTGTCGTCCTTAACGTAGGAGACACTGCTAGCTAGCTAACAGCTAACAGCTAGCCAGCTATTTGTCGTCCTAACGTAGGAGACACTGCTAGCTAGCTAACAGCTAACAGCTAGCCAGCTATTTGTCGTCCTTAACGTAGGAGACACTGCTAGCTAGCTAACAGCTAACAGCTACCCAGCTATTTGTCGTCCTTAACGTAGGAGACACTGCTAGCTAGCTAACAGCTAACAGCTAGCCAACGTCTACCGAATACAACTTCTGCACTCAACAACCCGGTCGCGCGCTCCTCCACAGGTAGTATCACATTTTCATTTCATTTCATTACAGCACAACGGTTTGATTTGCTTGATCGTAGCTAGCTACATAGCTAGCTACATAGCCGTCTTTGTATCAAAGATAATTGTGTAGTCTAGAGCGATTTTCTAGGTTAGCTAGCCAGCTATTGTCGTTCTTTTAGCAACGTAACGTAATCAACACTGCTAGCTAGCCAGCTAGCCCCGAATAGTAGCACTGTAGAAACTATTACACTCAACGGAACGACTTGATTATTGTAGTGTCAACAACGCAGCTACTGCCAGCTAGCCTACTTCAGCAGTACTGTATCATTTTAATCATTTTTAGTCAATAAGATTCTTGCTACGTAAGCTTAACTTTCTGAACATTCGAGACGTGTAGTCCACTTGTCATTCCAATCTCCTTGCATTAGCGTAGCCTCTTCTGTAGCCTGTCAACTATGTGTCTGTCTATCCCTGTTCTCTCCTCTCTGCACAGAACACACAAACGCTCCACACCGCGTGGCCGTGGCCACCTAATCCTGTGGTCCCAGCACGTACTACCCACGTGGAGTTCCAGGTCTCCGGTAGCCTCTGGAACTGCCGATCTGCGGCCAACAAGGCAGAGTTCATCTCAGCCTATGCCTCCCTCCAGTCCCTCGACTTCTTGGCACTGACGGAAACATGGATCACCACAGATAACACTGCTACTCCTACTGCTCTCTCCTCGTCCGCCCACGTGTTCTCGCACACCCGAGAGCTTCTGGTCAGCGGGGTGGTGGCACCGGATCCTCATCTCTCCCAAGTGGTCTTTCTCTCTTTCTCCCCTTACCCATCTGTCTATCGCCTCCTTTGAATTCCATGCTGTCACAGTTACCAGCCCTTTCAAGCTTAACATCCTTATCATTTATCGCCCTCCAGGTTCCCTTGGAGAGTTCATCAATGAGCTTGATGCCTTGATAAGCTCCTTTCCTGAGGACGGCTCACCTCTCACAGTTCTGGGCGACTTTAACCTCCCCACGTCTACCTTTGACTCATTCCTCTCTGCCTCCTTCTTTCCACTCCTCTCCTCTTTTGACCTCACCCTCTCACCTTCCCCCCTACTCACAAGGCAGGCAATACGCTTGACCTCATCTTTACTAGATGCTGTTCTTCCACTAACCTCATTGCAACTCCCCTCCAAGTCTCCGACCACTACCTTGTATCCTTTTCCCTCTCGCTCTCATCCAACACTTCCCACACTGCCCCTACTCGGATGGTATCGCGCCGTCCCAACCTTCGCTCTCTCTCCCCGCTACTCTCTCCTCTTCCATCCTATCATCTCTTCCCTCTGCTCAAACCTTCTCCAACCTATCTCCTGATTCTGCCTCCTCAACCCTCCTCTCCTCCCTTTCTGCATCCTTTGACTCTCTATGTCCCCTATCCTCCAGGCCGGCTCGGTCCTCCCCTCCCGCTCCGTGGCTCGACGACTCATTGCGAGCTCACAGAACAGGGCTCCGGGCAGCCGAGCGGAAATGGAGGAAAACTCACCTCCCTGCGTACCTGGCATCCTTTCACTCCCTCCTCTCTACATTTTCCTCCTCTGTCTCTGCTGCTAAAGCCACTTTCTACCATTCTAAATTCCAAGCATCTGCCTCTAACCCTAGGTAGCTCTTTGCCACCTTCTCCTCCCTCCTGAATCCTCCCCCCCCTCCCTCTCTGCAGATGACTTCGTCAACCATTTTGAAAAGAAGGTCGACGACATCCGATCCTCGTTTGCTAAGTCAAACGACACCGCTGGTTCTGCTCACACTGCCCTACCCTATGCTCTGACCTCTTTCTCCCCTCTCTCTCCAGTTGAAATCTCGCGTCTTGTGACGGCCGGCCGCCCAACAACCTGCCCGCTTGACCCTATCCCCTCCTCTCTTCTCCAGACCATTTCCAGGAGACCTTCTCCCTTACCTCACCTCGCTCATCAACTCATCCCTGACCGCTGGCTACGTCCCTTCCGTCTTCAAGAGAGCGAGAGTTGCACCCCTTCTGAAAAAACCTACACTCGATCCCTCCGATGTCAACAACTACAGACCAGTATCCCTTCTCTCTTTTCTCTCCAAAACTCTTGAGCGTGCCGTCCTTGGCCAGCTCTACCGCTATCTCTCTCAGAATGACCTTCTTGATCCAAATCAGTCAGGTTTCAAGACTAGTCATTCAACTGAGACTGCTCTTCTCTGTATCACGGAGGCGCTCCGCACTGCTAAAGCTAACTCTCTCTCCTCTGCTCTCATCCTTCTAGACCTATCGGCTGCCTTCGATACTGTGAACCATCAGATCCTCCTCTCCACCCTCTCCGAGTTGGGCATCTCCGGCGCGGCCCACGCTTGGATTGCGTCCTACCTGACAGGTCGCTCCTACCAGGTGGCGTGGCGAGAATCTGTCTCCTCACCACGCGCTCTCACCACTGGTGTCCCCAGGGCTCTGTTCTAGGCCCTCTCTTATTCTCGCTATACACCAAGTCACTTTGCTCTGTCATAACCTCACATGGTCTCTCCTATCATTGCTATGCAGACGACACACAATTAATCTTCTCCTTTCCCCCTTCTGATGACCAGGTGGCGAATCGCATCTCTGCATGTCTGGCAGACATATCAGTGTGGATGACGGATCACCACCTCAAGCTGAACCTCAGCAAGACGGAGCTCCTCTTCCTCCCGGGAAGGACTGCCCGTTCCATGATCTCGCCATCACGGTTGACAACTCCATTGTGTCCTCCTCCCAGAGCGCTAAGAACCTTGGCGTGATCCTGGACAACACCCTGTCGTTCTCAACTAACATCAAGGCGGTGTCCCGTTCCTGTAGGTTCATGCTCTACAACATCCGCAGAGTACGACCCTGCCTCACACAGGAAGCGGCGCAGGTCCTAATCCAGGCACTTGTCATCTCCCGTCTTGATTACTGCAACTCGCTGTTGGCTGGGCTCCCTGCCTGTGCCATTAAACACCTACAACTCATCCAGAACGCCGCAGCCCGTCTGGTGTTCAACCTTCCCAAGTTCTCTCACGTCACCCCGCTCCTCCGCTCTCTCCACTGGCTTCCAGTTGAAGCTCGCATCCGCTACAAGAACAATGGTGCTTGCCTACGGAGCTGTGAGGGAACGGCACCTCAGTACCTCCAGGCTCTGATCAGGCCCTACACCCAAACAAGGGCACTGCGTTCATCCACCTCTGGCCTGCTTGCCTCCCTACCACTGAGGAAGTACAGTTCCCGCTCAGCCCAGTCAAAACTGTTCGCTGCTCTGGCCCCCAATGGTGGAACAAACTCCCTCACGACGCCAGGACAGCGGAGTCAATCACCACCTTCCGGAGACACCTGAAACCCCACCTCTTTAAGGAATACCTAGGATAGGATAAAGTAATCCTTCTCACCCCCCTTAAAAGATTTAGATGCACTATTGTACAGTGGCTGTTCCACTGGATGTCATAAGGTGAATGCACCAATTTGTAAGTCGCTCTGGATAAGAGCGTCTGCTAAATGACTTAAATGTAAATGTCTGTAGTACAGCCAGCTAGCACTCGCGGAATCCACGTTAAAAAAAGGATCCCAAACTTTAGTTCTGATTAAAATCGATTTAATAAAAAACATTTCATTTAAACAACAAACCATGTGTAGACAGTACAATGTTCTGTTGCGCGCTCTGATGACGTATGTTGCGTGATGACATCACCTCGTGTTTCTTTGCCCAAGCCTTACTTGTGATTGTGTCTTAATTCAGAGTCAGGTTTTTGAGTCTAAGATCAATCACTGCTATTTCGTAAAAGATGGATCTCTATGGCAAGACTTATCATTCACTCAAGTTTCATCAAAATCGGTCCAGTGGTGTCTGAGATATTGCGTGTGTTGGCTAGATTAAAATCCCTGAGCATGTGTGCCAAATTTCAGTGAAACAGATCAAGAGATATAAACATGTGCCTGTTATAGCGCCACCATGAGGTTGCTATGTTCTTGCATATGTTAAGTCTTGAAAGTATTTGTGTACCAAATATTGTTACAATATATCCTCGACTGATTTATATGCATTTATGTTTACGTGAATGTTTATTGGTCAATAGCAGCCATGTAGTTTAGGTCCTATTCTGAAAAATATTGTGTTGAGACTACTTTGTCCATAGATGCCACATATCCAGTTTCATGCAGATTTGTCTTTCGGTACTGAAGACTAGCGTTTTAAGACTAGTGTAAAATTCCAAGTGGCAGACAATCCATCATGACGGACCTTATGGGTTCCTGAGGCAAATGTGTTGATTTTGAGGAGCGGGACCTGTATACTTAATGCCATGACGGGAAGAGGGGCATGACTTTTCAAAGTTTGTATTTTCAATGGCTTGTTATGTTTTGTAAATGTCGGATCTCTATGGCAAGACTCATCATTCACCCAAGTTTATTACGTGTGACTAGCGGACGGAGACAGATCCACAGACACCTCCCCGATTTCATCATGAGGGACAATAATAATAATGATGACAGAGGCAATACATGGGTTTTTGTCTGTTTCATCACAGGATATCTTGGAATTACGCAATCTCACTTTGAGCGCTAATCACTAATTCATATCACAGTGCATCCTCACAGAGTGTCTTCAATGTCACTGCCTATCATCATGTAGAGCAATGTCCTCCTCGCTCCAACCATGGTAACGAAGACAATGACCTACCTAATATGACCAGACATCAGAGAGTAGCAGGCACCCGACCAAGTAGGCTACACAACTGCTGAGACACCCATTCTGAGAGGCCTTGACAGGATACCCAATGGAACTCACCTGCAGTTCGGCATTAGAGTTGGGTAAGTGCTCCGTCTGATAGGCATCCAGCTTTGCCGCCACCGTTGTGTTATGGCGTCATGTCTCTTTCGAACTTGGTCAAGAAACAACGTGCTATTTATAGCCCACTCACCATTGAAACAGTCTGACTCTTAGTCCAACTGTTCCTTCATCGTCTCATTTCAAAAGAACTCACAGGAGAGAATTGGAAAGAATGAATAATTTCATGAACTATTCTTGGTATTCTTGGTATTTACAACCGCGTCCCCACTTCATTTGTGAGGAGGTAGTCCCTCGGCGACACAGAGTGAAAGTAAAGACGTCACTCCGCAGGTGTGAGCCGGGGGATAAAGAGGGATTGGGACGGACTGGGAGGGAGGGGGGTAATCCTAAACGCATGGGTTGATCTACAGATAAACGTGCCATGTCAACGGCCACGGGTGTCTGTCAAACTGGGGGCCCGTCACTAGGACAGTTGGTCTGTAACTGACTGGGATCTAATCTGGGCCTCTGAGCGCTGCAAGACTGCGTTAGCCTGCTGAGCTAAAGCCTTGGCAGCCTTAACTCTTCAGATAATGTTACTGCTTTACATGTCACCTCTCCCGCCAGTGCCTCAGATTTAAGACCGGAGGAAACATGGAGTAAACTTGAGGATCACAGGGTGTTTAAGTCACTTTGCAGATTAAAAACACATTTAGTGGGCCTCATAGGTAGTAGAGATTGAGCTAAACTGGATGTTTGTCTAGTTATGTATCACTGACAGTTGGTTTGAGTGCTGGGGTAGCCTTATTCAGTTAGGTTCAATCAGTAAGGCTGATCTGAATGCATCTCCTCACATTAAACTTTGATTCAGTATCCTCTATCATGGGCACAGCTGGAATTTCTACCTGTGGGCTATACAAATGTTCTCAAGAGCACAGTGTCATGTCACCTTATGATTGACATGGAGTCAAAGTCACAAGAAGGAAAAGCAGCTGGCATTCAGCATTAAAACCCCATTGCCATCTGTTCTCAATAATGCACTCACTTCACAGTAGGATAGAGTGAGTGAAGACCCCTAACTGGATTTTCCAGGTTGAAGGACTTGAGGTCCACCTTACAGACAATGTATTAACCTTGTGTTAGTTATCCCGCTGTATGCATTAGGAGAAATCTGCAGGCATTCATCTCCAACGAGAACCTCAAAGGATATATAGAAGGCCACAGTGCAAAGAAGCAATGGGCATTTTTTTCTCATCCTCAATAATTGTACAAGTATACTGCTATTGTTTGTTACTCGTAACCAGAGTTTTTTTCAACGAGGACCCAGAGTTGTCACATGCGTCACATGATGAGGGGAAAAACTCAGGGCCTAAACAGATGGGACAGCTTATAGCGAGGAGGTCAGAGACCTGGCTGTGTGGTGCCAGAATAGCACCCTCTCCCTCAACGTGATCAAGACAAAGGAGATGATTGTGGACTACAGGAAGAGGATGGCCGAGCACACCTCCATTCTCATCGACAGGGCTGTAGTGGAGCAGGTTGAGAGCTTCAAGTTCCTTGGTGTCCACCTCACCAACAAACTATCATGGTCCAAACACACCAAGACAGTCGTGAAGAGGGAAGGACAAAGCCTATTCCCCCTCAGGAGACTGAGCAGATTTGGCATGGGTCCTCAGATCCTCAAAAGGTTCTACAGCTGCACAATCGAAGCATCCTGACTGGTTGCATCACTGCCTGGTATGGCATCTGTTCAGCCTCTGACCGCAAGGCACTACAGAGGGTGGTACATCACTGGGGCCAAGATTCCCACTATCCAGGACCTCTATTCCAGGGAGTGACAGAGGAAGGCACTAAAAATGGTCAACGACTCCAGCCCCCCTAGTCATAGACTGTTCTCTCTTTTACCACACGGCAAGCGGTACCGGAGTGCCAAGTCTCGGTCCAAAAGGCTTCTTAATAGCTTCTACCCCCAAGCCAGCCCTGCCCCCCCACTCTTTTATGCTGCTGCTACTCTCTGGTTATTATCTATGCATAGTCCTTTTAACTCTACCTACATGTACATATTACCTCAATTACCTCGACTTACCAGTACCCCCTGTATATAGCCTCGCTACTGTTATTTTACTGCTGCTCTTGAACTATTTGTTATTTTTTTTATTTTTTTTTTTACTTATCTATTTTTTACTTCTTAACTGTTTGGACTGGAACATAATTACAAATAATTTGTAGACTGCAAATTGACCGCAAGAAGCCCAAACAGATATAATTTTTGACTAAAACATAATAATTTCAAACCTTTTTACATTTGTATAGAACCATGTGTCTCTCTATTATCCGCGGCAATACTTGGGAACAAATGTATTCAATTAAAATCACTTGGAGCTGATTTTTATTGGGGTGCCAAATAAAACCACCCACACCAATTGGATACCCTGCACTATAGAAAGACAAACTACAGGGGCCTCCCGAGTGGTGCAGCGGTCTAAGGCACTGCATCAGAGTGTTGTGGTGTCACTACTGCCTGGGGCTTGATCCCAGGCTTTGTCATTACCGGCCGTGACCGGGAGTTCCATAGGGCGGCGCATAATTGGCCCAAAGTCATCAGGGTTAGGGGAGGTTTTGGCCGGGGGGGGCTTTACTTGGCCCATCGCGCTCTAGTGACTCCTTGTGGTGTGCCGGGCACCTGCAGGCTGACCTTGTTGTCAGTTGACCTGTGTTTCCTCCATTGGTGCTCCTGGCTTCTGGGTTAAGTGGGAGGGTGTTAAGGAGCGTGGTTTGGCAGGTCATGTTTCGGAGGATGCATAACTCGACCTTCGCCTCTCCCAAGCCCGTTGAGGAGTTACAGTAATGAGAATCCCAAAATTGGGGAGAAAAAAAGGGGGTAGTCCAGATACAAACCAACTCTGTTGGAAACAGGACCAGGAATGGATGTGTCTGTCACGCCTTGGTCATTGTATCTTGTGTTTTTGTTATATGTTTGGGTAGGCCAGGGTGTGACATGGGTTTATATGTTGTATTTCGTATTGGGGTTTGTATTAATTGGGAGTGTGTATTATTAGGGGTGTGTCTAGTTAGGCTTGGCTGCCTGAGGCGATTCCTAATTGGAGTCAGCTGATTCTCGTTGTCTCGGATTGGGAACCGTATTTAGGCAGCCTGAGTGCGCGTTGTATTTCGTGGGTGATTGTACCTGTCTTAGTGTTAGTCACCAGATAGGCTGTATTAGTTTCACTCGTTTGTTGTTTTTGTATTTTCAGTTATTTCATGTACCGCATTATTCTTCATTTAAAGTCATGAGTAACCTACACGCTGCATTTCGGTCTGACTCTCTACAAACAACAGACGAAGTTCATTACAGAATCACCCACCACCATTCACAGACCGAGCAGCGTGGGAACTGGCAGGATCTGAAGGTGGACGTTATGGACAACAGAAGCAAGGAATGTACGACGTGGGAAGAAATCGACAGGTGGGCGGCCGACCCAGAGCGAGTGCAGGAGCCCGCCTGGGATTCCCTACAGCAGTGCGAAGAAGGCTACAGGGGAATCGAGTCAAAGAAAAAGACACGCCGGGAAAAACGGAGAAGCGCTGGTTTAAACAGGCAGCGACAGCTGGAGCAGCAAAGGGAGAATGAATTATTTGGAGAATGGACATGGGAAGACTTGTTGGATGGTAAAGGTTGTTACACTTGGGAGGAGATATTGGCCGGAAGAGATCGCCTCCCATGGGAACAGGTGGAGACACTAAGGAGAGCAGAGGCAGCGGGAGATAGGAGCCGACGATACGAGGGAACACGGTTGGCAAGGAAACCGGAAAAGCAGCCCAAAAAATTATTGGGGGAGCTAGAAGGGAGAATAGTTATGCCAGGTAGGAGACCTGCGCATACTCCCTGTGCTCACCGTTGGGCTAGAGAGACCGGGCAGGCACGTGTTATGCTATGGAGCGCACGGTGTTTTCAGTGCGGGAGCATAGCCCGGTGCGGCACATACCAGCTCTTCCTATTTGCCGGGCTAGAGTGGGCATCGAGCCAGGTAAGCTTGGGCAGGCTCGGTGCTCAAGAGCTCCAGTGCGCCTGCACGGTCCGGTCTATCCAGAGCTACCTCTACACACCAGTCCTCCGGTAGCAGCTCCCCGCACCAGGCTTCCTGTGCTTGTCCTCGCGCCAGTATCACCAGTTCCAGCACCACGCACCAGGCCTCCAGTGCGCCTCGCCTGTTCAGCACAGCCAGTGCTTTTCTCCCCTCCTGTGCTATCGGAGTCTCCAGCCTGTTCAGCGCAGCCAGAGCCTTTCTCCTCTCCTGCGCTGCCGGAGTCTCCTGTCTGTCCAGCGCCGCCAGTGCTCCCAGTCGGCCCAGCGCGTCCAGTGCGCCTCGCCTGTTTAGCGCAGCCAGAGCTTTTCTCCTCTCCTGCGCTGCCGGAGTCTCCTGTCTGCCCAGCGCCGCCAGTCGGCCCAGCGTCACCAGTCTGCCAGGATCCACCAGAAGTGCCAGTCTGCCAGGATCCGCCAGAAGTGCCAGTCTGCCCAGCGCCGCCAGAGCTCCCAGTCTGCCCAGCGCCGCCAGTGCCGCCAGTCTGCCCAGCGCCGCCAGTACCGCCAGTCTGCCCAGCGCCGCCAGTGCCGCCAGTCCTCCCAGCGCCGCCAGACAACCAGTCTCTTCCAGATCTGCCAGACAACCAGTCTCTTCCAGATCTGCCAGACAACCAGTCTCTTCCAGATCTGCCAGACAACCAGTCTCTTCCAGATCTGCCAGACAACCAGTCTCTTCCAGATCTGCCCGACAACCAGTCTCTTCCAGATCTGCCCGACAACCAGTCTCTTCCAGATCTGCCCGACAACCAGTCTCTTCCAGATCTGCCTGACAACCAGTCTCTTCCAGATCTGCCCGACAACCAGTCTCTTCCAGATCTGCCCGACAACCAGTCTCTTCCAGATCTGCCCGTCAACCTAGATCTTCTAGATCGGCCAGACAACCTGAATCATCCAGGTCCACCAGCCAGCCAGGATTTACCGGAGCCTACTACCTGCCTGAGCTTCCTCTCAGTACTGAGCTTCCTTTCAGTACTAGGCTTCCTCTCTGTACTGGGCTCCCTCTCAGTACCGGGCTTCCCCTCAGTACTGGGCTGCTTCGGTCCCGGGCTGCTCCTCTGTCCCGGGCTGCCCCTCTGTCCTGAGCTGCCCTGCTGTCCTGAGCTGCCCCTCTATCCCAAGCTGCCCCTCTGTCCCGAGCTGCCCCTCTGTCCCGAGCTGCCCCTCTGTCCCGAGCTGCCCCTCGGTCCCGAGCTGCCCCTCGGTCCCGAGCTGCCCCTCGGTCCCGAGCTGCCTCTCAGTTATGTGGGGATCAGGGTGAGGACTATTAGGCCATGGTCGGCGGAGAAGGTTTATCCTAGGACGCGAAGGGGAGGAACTAGGACATTTATGGAGTGGGGTCCACGTCCCGAGCCAGAACCGCCACCATGGACAGACGCCCACCCGGACCCTCCCTATGCTCTTGAGGTGCGTCCCGGAGTCCGCACCTTAGGGGGGTTCTGTCACGCCTTGGTCATTGTATCTTGTGTTTTTGTTATATGTTTGGGTAGGCCAGGGTGTGACATGGGTTTGTATTTCGTATTGGGGTTTGTATTAATTGGGAGTGTGTATTATTAGGGGTGTGTCTAGTTAGGCTTGGCTGCCTGAGGCGATTCCTAATTGGAGTCAGCTGATTCTCGTTGTCTCGGATTGGGAACCGTATTTAGGCAGCCTGAGTGCGCGTTGTATTTCGTGGGTGATTGTACCTGTCTTAGTGTTAGTCACCAGATAGGCTGTATTAGTTTCACTCGTTTGTTGTTTTTGTATTTTCAGTTATTTCATGTACCGCATTATTCTTCATTTAAAGTCATGAGTAACCTACACGCTGCATTTCGGTCTGACTCTCTACAAACAACAGACAAAGTTCATTACAGTGTCATTACAATTGGGAAAATAAAGACAAATATAATCTGTGCAGAACAAACCTGCTATTAAATCAAATTGTGGTGTCAGCATTCTGTAAGGACCGACGCTGGGAGACGAGAAGCAAGTACAGGGAGCGAACATTTAATACATAACAGACAAGAAAAAAACAAGGACAGTGTCTGGACAGGGGAAAACATAACGACGTCAATGCTGACATGGGGAACAAACTGAGGAACAGACAGATATAGAGGGGGCAATCAACAAAGTGAAGGAGTCCAGGCGCCGATGCGCGTAATGATGGTGACAGGTGTGCGTAATGATGGGCAGCCTGGCGCCCTCGAGCGCCAGAGAGGGGGAGTGGGAGCAGGCATGACAATATCCTTACAATTCTGGTTCATTTAGATCTGTGTTCTATGCTTGCAAGTGATTCTGACTACTTATTTTTACTTAATCTGTTTGAGTTCCAAAGATGCAGTGATAACACTTCCGATGAATACTTCTTCATAAAGCCTTATGATTTATGAAATATACACTATAAAGCATAATGTTGGTGCAAATACCCACTCGTACATTTTCTAGAACTACCTCCAGAAACAGTAGGCAGCATAATGTTTTTTATGAGGCAAAGTATAATAACATACATAATAATAAATGCCACTTAGCAGAAGCTTTTATCCAAAGCGACTCACAGTCATGTTTGGTATGCAGTGTGTGTGTGTGTGTGTGCACTGTGTGTGTGTGTGTGTGTGTGTATGTGTGTGTGTGTGTGTGTGTGTGTGTGTGTGTGTGTGCACTCACTGTGCATGAGAGGGTCCACAGGGGATGGCAATATAACACTTGAGTACATATAATGTTCTATTTCCTAATGAGCTAATAAGGCATTCTAACACTTTGCTTAATAATGCATTATGCTGCCTGCTCAGAATGCTCTGCAAATGTGGATTTCTTTCTGAGCAGTTATAAGCACATTATTATTAAGTCCCTCCAGGATTTTGCGAGTGCGATCGCAACATATTTAGCTAAACCAACAATTCACTGCATATGATGTGAGGGCGTAAAACTTTGACCAATCACCACACGATTACCCCCCAATAAAACAGTCAAATCACTGCAATATTACCGAAACAGTACGACCACCACACTACAAAAAGAGGGCTTGCCATTTTAAACTGGCGGGGGAGGACTTTTTGGGGACATTTCAAGCCATTCCCTGTATTTCTACACAATCCTCCAATATGTCTATTTCGAATAATTCAAAGTAAGCAAAGAATGCCAACAGTCGTCAAGCTAGGTAAGAAATAATGATTAAATATGTTTAAGTGATTGATAAGACTGAACTAGATCAATGACAATTCAATAGTCAACATTGTGTTGCACCTTTAACCGATAGCCTAACAAATGAACATCTCTTCAAATAAATACAGACTTTTGATTGTCTTCATTAAGACATCCTTTATGTCAGATTTCAGCCACACCGCCCAGCCAGCCAGAGCCGCCTGCACGCCCGAAACCCGACCAGTCTAATACATAACTGAACTCTCGCCCAACACATTTTCCTCCCCACTTTCCCAAGGGAAAGGTTTGGAAACAACATTTTAAAAATAGCCAAATAAACACATTACACCTCAAATATACATTAACACACAGGAACAGCAAATCCTCCATGTTCACTGAACAAAAATATAAACCCAACATGTAAAGTGTTGGTCACATTTCATGAGCTGAAATAAGGAGTCGTATTTCTGTCTGTAATAAAGCCCTTTTGAGGGGGAAAACTACTTCTGATTGGCTGGGCCTGGGTCCCCAGTGGGTGGGCCTATGCCCTCCCAGGCTGACCCATGGCTGTATCTCTACCCAGTCATGTACAATCCATAGATTAGGGCCTAATGACTTTATTTCAATTGACTTATTTCCTTTCATGAGCTGTACCTCAGCAAAATCTTTGTAATTGTTGCATGTTGCGTTTATAATTCATATCATAGGCCTAATAGTACTGCAGAGCTCTTTTTACTTGCACACAATATAGCTGGATTGCCCTGTCCTGCCACAAGGAATCCACTGCCCTGCAGCACCCCAACCCAACCCAACACACCACACTCTTCTTTAGGATCTTAGTGAAACATTTATTATTAGCTTTGGGTTGTGTTAGGCCAAGGCCAGAGTGACAACTCACAGAACGGCAGACCCCCAGAGCCAGGACTGAATAGCCCAGCAGTTAAGGACTGCCTAAATAGATATCTCCCCTGATGTGAGCATGTTTTCATTACAGACTCCTTTAGTCATTCGATATTCCATATCAGGCATCCAGACAATATGAAAGTTGCACAGTATGCCTTTAATCTGGTAATAAATCAAATCTAGTGATACATAACTTGACATTTCTGTCATCCATTGTGACATTGTGGGAGGACAACCAACTTTCCAATTAATGGCAATGCATTTCTTAGCCGCTATAAATGCTAGGTTACACAGTTTCCTCTGATAAGTCTCCAGTATCAACATTTCCAAGCAAACAAAAACAAGGAGAAGGTAGAATCTGTAGACATGCTGAGATAAAAAAAAAAAGAACATACTCTTTGCCAGAATTCAGCCAGCCTTCACAAGAACATAACTGAAATGTGTCCCCTTTTGTGTTTTACACCTCCAGCAGAGGAATTACATTTCTGAGTGCATGATATTCAGTTTCACTGGCATATAGTATATTTCATAGTGGGTCTTAAACTGCAGTAATTTACGTCTGAGACTATTTGAGCATGACTGGACGTTCAAACATATCTGCATCCTGTAACAATCTTAGGCGTAGTGTGTGCGGAGTCAGGTGCAGGAGGAAGAAAGTTCTGAATAGCTCTTTATTCAGCCCCGGGCAAAATCGTATATACAACGAAACTGAGCGTCATAAAACAAGTGCCCAAAACAGGAACCAAACCGAGATCGCACTACCACGCATACAAAGTGGGAATAAACAAGCCCGCACGAAGAGCAGGTGGGCCTACCGATTTAAATAGCCAAACTAAAAGTCTAATAAACAAGCCCGCACGAAGAGCAGGCGGCCTACCGACTTAAATAGCCAAACTAAAAGTCTAATAAACAAGCCCGCATGAAGAGCAGGCGGGCCTACCGACTTAAATAGCCAAACTAAAAGTCTAATAAACAAGCCCGCATGAAGAGCAGGCGGCCTACCGACTTAAATAGCCAAACTAAAAGACTAATAAACAAGCCCGCATGAAGAGCAGGCGGCCTACCGACTTAAATATCCAAACTAAATGTCTAATAAACAAGCCCGCATGAAGAGCAGGCGGGCCTACCGACTTAAATAGCCAAACTAAAAGTCTAATAACCAAGAAACAGGTGAAACAAATCAGACCAAACCAACAGAAAAGGGAAAAAGGGATCGGTGGCAGCTAGTAGGCCGGTGACGACGACCGCCGAGCACCACCCGAACAGGAAGGGGAGCCACCTTCGGTAGGAGTTGTGACACATCCATTCATCATTATCAATAGCTTCTACCAGGTCTTCCTCACATTTGTATTTGTAACTCAACTTTGGAGATTTGTCCAACTGCCTTAAAATACTTTCAATCTTTGAAGCATCTGGCTTGTCCAGCTGCACAGAGATAAAGTGTTCTATCTACAAAAAGTCACCTCAGCTTCATCACAGACTGGTTTTCCCTGGCTGCCTGACCCTGCTGAGACCCCTGTCACCATCTGACACTCCTAAGATGAGCCTGACAAAGAATTACCTTGGTATAATTTATACATTGTATTATCCAAGAATATAATTCATGGTTCAATAATTGATCTGATTCCCGAGATCCCAGACTGTAGCTTTAAGCTTAAGCTGCTGTCCTGTAGTTACTGTTGGTCTACTGTACCCATCAACTCAAGATGGAACTTTTGTATCGTTCACTGATATTGATAATACACTGCAAAATTCACCTGAGCTCCGTAGACAGGTCTTCCCTGGCTATCTGACCCTGCTAAGACATGATGAGCATAGTGTTGTTGTACTGACTGTGCACCATGACAGTGAAGCCTGTAGAGCTGTTAATACCGTGTCAGTGTGAAAAGTAGGGAGTTCGCTGGGGAAACTGGCAGATCAATAATGTTACATTTCTATACTGACTAATAAAAACTCACATTGCACTGAAGAAAAGTCAGAATATTGGTCATCAATCATTTGGCCGCTGGTTTCATTGTTAGATTCAGGTCTAGTGTGATTGAGGCAAAATGAATAGCTAAGGTTTTTGACCATACAGCAGTCTCTCTAATGGTACATGGCAAACTGGGAAAAGCTAGCCAAGTTCATTTACTTTTGTTGAAATGGGACAAGACAAAGGCTATAAAACATTTCCTCACCAACAGCTGTTAGATAGTAGTAATAGCCACCTCATATCGCTATCTGACAGATAGCTAGAGGCTAGAGCTGAACTGACTGTGGTAAGACAAATTTCTGTTAAAAAAAAAAAAAAAACGATCTGATCCCTACACAGGCTCAAGGTGAACCTGGGAGGGCGAGTCTTCCGATTTAAAATACTGAAGTCCCAAAAACCTTTCTGCCGCAGCCACAATAATT
The DNA here is from genome assembly GCF_023373465.1 of Oncorhynchus keta. Lineage (NCBI taxonomy): Eukaryota > Metazoa > Chordata > Actinopteri > Salmoniformes > Salmonidae > Oncorhynchus > Oncorhynchus keta. The sequence goes on along the minus strand of NC_068436.1, from coordinate 1,638,959 downwards.
TTGCCACCTCAATCTTCTTCACCCTTACAGGGCACTCCAGGAACTCAGGATCATGATCCCCATCACAATTACAATACTGTCTTCCTTCTACACAGCATTCTTTAGTATACTCTGTCCATCTGCACACACTTGAAACATGGCCAAATCCTTTACAATTCTTACACTGCAGTGCTTTGGGGACGAAAACTTCACATGCTAGGTATTTGCTCTTTATCAAAAAAAAACAAATGCATCCCAACAAGAAGCTATTTATTATCATTCATACACGTATCCTCCACTCCAATTTTAGACCATTTCCTTTTTGTTCCAGTATTCGATACTACTGTTGTCTATTCAGAACATTCATCTTCACCAACTTTGCTCGATGCGCTGCTTGATTCAAACTCAGCATCCACTTACGTCATTTTCTCCACCTACCCGGTCCAGCCAGCCTTCCAGAAACTTTGCCTTTCAACACAGCCTGTCTACCCGCTCTGTGGTGTCCGCATGGTCCTAAATCCAGCCAGTTGAACACTCCAAACAGCCTAACCGACCACTCTGAGGCGTCCGCATGGTCCTAAAGCACACCCTTGCCACTTATTGTATAACATTGCAATGATAAAACTGGGGGGGCAAAAGTGCATTTTCAGAATGTGGGCGGGACATGACCCCCCGCTGTCCGTAGTGAAAGTTGCGCCCCTGCTTTTATGTCATAAAATGGTTCAATCAAGCCAGGCACCATCAGCGAGTTACGTGACAAATTGGAGAAAAAAAACGTATACAAATGAATTATTACCTTGCGCAACTAACGCAGAAAATACTACAAAATACTGCGAAAAAGGACTGATAATGGCATTAGATATGCAATATGAATAGCTCGTAAGGCACAATAATTGGAAGAACTGACATTTTCTCAGTCCTGATTTCAGCCTGCACTCTCCACCATGAAAAAAATCTACCTTGGCTACTGGACGATTTGCATTGTGTCGTCCGTCCCCCCAACCCCCCTTTAACGCTGCTGCTACTCTCTGTTGATCATATATGCATAGTCACTTTAACTATACGTTTATAGGGCATTGAGCCAGTAACTGAAAGGTTGCTAGATCGAATCCCAGAGCTGACAAGATAAAAATCTGTCTTTCTGCCCCTGAACAAGGCAGTTAACCCACTGTTCCTAGGCCGTCATTGTAAATAAGAATTTGTTTTTAACTGAATAAAGGTTAAAAAAATGTTTACATACTACCTCAATTAGCCAGACTAACTGGTGCCCCCCGCACATTGGTTACCTGGACTATCTGCATTGTGTCCCACCAACCCCTCTCTGTTTATCATATATACATGCATAGTCACTTTACCCATACCTACAAGTACATACTACCTCAATTAGCCCGGCTAACCGGTGCCTGTATATAGCCTTTTTTTACTGTTATAGCCTCGTTACTGTATATAGCCTCGCCCCTGTTATTTTTCACTGTCTTTTTACTGTTGTTTTTTAATTTCTTTACTTATCTATTGTTCATATAATACCTATTGTTTACTTAAAAAATTGCACCGTTGGTTAGGCCCTGTAAGTAAGCATTTCACTGTCAGGTCTACACCTGTTGTATTCAGCGCACGTGACAAATAAACTTTGATTTGAGGATCCACTCTCTAAGAGAAACAACAGTTATTGAACACACAAAGTGTAAACACACTGTGCCAAACGTAATTCCACATACTATCAGGTCTAATATAATCTTTCAATTACTTCAGCAACTTAAGATAATATCTGAGAACCATTAGACTGGCTTAGAGCAGTCCCCCTGCAGAGACTCCTGGGTGATTCCACCTGGACTCCAACCTCAAAGCTTAAGCCAAAGCAGCACAGCCATCCTTTGTGACTCCACAGGCTGACAGCCTACAAAGAGAGACACACAAAACAGCTATTTATCTTGCCTAACTCACACATAGCACAAAGCTGTTCCTGCCACAATTAGGTTTGGGGTTCATTTTCGGGTTAGGTTCAGGGAAAGCATGGCCGGCTCCAGGCATATGTGAAATTAATCTAAACAGTTATCTAAACTTGTAGTAATCATGGCTGAATACTGACCGGGCATGCAGGGCAGATGCCGAAGGGCCCTGAACTCCAGGGCCCTCCCATTGATTTTGTTAGTCACTCTCACTCAGATATCCTTAACATGGCATAAGTCATTGCAAAATGTGTAGAATTGCAGGAAATCAGCTTTAAAACAGCAAAATAATCTCTCCACCCCCATGGCAAAATGAGTAGATTTGAATGAAATGTGTTATAAGATTGCTAAATGTTCTCTCGGCCCCATGGAAAAATGTGTGGAATTGCAGGAAGCAGAAAAAAAATCTCTCCACGGGGCATTTTTATGTCTTTGTGTTTTGAAGGTAGTGGAAGGTCATTTCTAGAGCCAACACAGAAGTGTGGCCAGATCTGCACAATAACCCTTCATCAGACCACACTGACCTAGGCTGCCGTAGGACGGCAGTTAAAAGAAGCACCTGATAACTCAAGATCATCAAGATAGTTCACACACACAATGTTAATAGCGTTTCCAATCACCCTTTTAATTTGATATCAGTGTTCTGGACATTTAATTCACTTTAAAGCCTATGTGAAATAGTAGATTATGTATCTTCTTTAGAACAACTTTGATTACCAAAGAGTGAGAACAAAAGCCTGCACACACACACACACACACACACACACACACACACACACACACACACACACACACACACACACACACACACACACACACACACACACACACACACACACACACACACACACACACACACACACACACACACACACACACACAGTAGCCCTCTGGGACAAGAGTTAGAGAACCATGCAGTAAACGGTTTTGAGAAAAATTATACACGGTACTCTTTTGCCCTCTAGTGGTTTATCCTAAAATCCCTCTGGGAAAATCATTTCCTCAACAGAATTCTCAAGGCTGTTTCTTTTATCGCCAGTGATAGTAGATAACAATATTTTATAATATTATCAATGAATCCCACATACCAATCTCACGTATGAACCCTGGGTTATTTTCAGTAGGGTAAACTATGTCAAAATGAAAAAAAAAAAAAAAAACGTATGACTTACTTATTGGACAAATTTAGGTAGTACCTCCGGGTTCAAAAGGTTTTCTCCCTACTGAACACCACCGCGGTCATTGGGTAGCTCTAAAGATTGCCAGACAACCATTAGATATCAACAGAATACACAGTCATACACCTCTAGGTAGTAAAAGTGATCTATAGACAGAATCCGTCTGGAGTTGACGGATCTACACTCCTAGAAACAAAGCTCTAGATTTGTTCTTAAATGGGTATTTTGTACCTTTTTAGTTATAGGTACATACTTGTACTCCAGTTCATACCCCAGATAGTAACTTTCTTACATCAAATGCATTCGGAATGTCACGCCCTGACCTGTGATATCTCTGTTTTCTTTATGTTTTGGTTAGGTCAGGGTGTGACTAGGGTGGGTACGCTAGTTTTGTATTGTCTAGGGTTTTTGTATTGTCTAGGGGTTTTTGTCATTCTATGTTGGCCTGATATGGTTCCCAATCAGAGACAGCTGTTTATCGTTGTCTCTGATTGGGGATCATATTTAGGTAGCCATTTCCCTTTGGTGTTTGTGGGATCTTGTCTATGTGTAGTTAGTTGCCTGTCAGCACTTGTTTGTATAGCTTCAGAGTTCATTTTGTTAGTTTGTTCAGTGTTCATTTTTTAAATAAATAAGAATGTACTCATACCACGCTGCGCCTTGGTCCGATCCTTATAACGAATGTGACACGGAAAGTGTTTAGAACGCATGTTTTTCCACATTTTGTTGTTGCAGCCTTATTCTTAAATTAAAAATATATATATATTTCACCTTTAATTAACCAGGTAGGCAAGTTGAGAACAAGTTCTCATTTACAATTGCGACCTGGCCAAGATAAAGCAAAGCAGTTCGACAGATACAACGACACAGAGTTACACATGGAGTAAAACAAACATACAGTCAATAATACAGTATAAACAAGTCTATATACAATGTGAGCAAATGAGGTGAGAAGGGAGGTAAAGGCAAAAAAGGCCATGGTGGCAAAGTAAATACAATATAGCAAGTAAAACACTGGAATGGTAGTTTTGCAATGGAAGAATGTGCAAAGTAGAAATAAAAATAATGGGGTGCAAAGGAGCAAAATAAATAAATAAATTAAATACACTTGGGAAAGAGGTAGTTGTTTGGGCTAAATTATAGGTGGGCTATGTACAGGTGCAGTAATCTGTGAGCTGCTCTGACAGTTGGTGCTTAAAGCTAGTGAGGGAGATAAGTGTTTCCAGTTTCAGAGATTTTTGTAGTTCGTTCCAGTCATTGGCAGCAGAGAACTGGAAGGAGGCGGCCAAAGAAAGAATTGGTTTTGGGGGTGACTAGAGATATACCTGCTGGAGCGTGTGCTACAGGTGGGAGATGCTATGGTGACCAGCGAGCTGAGATAAGGGGGACTTTACCTAGCAGGGTCTTGTAGATGACATGGAGCCAGTGGGTTTGGCGACGAGTATGAAGCGAGGGCCAGCCAACGAGAGCGTACAGGTCGCAATGGTGGGTAGTATATGGGGCTTTGGTGACAAAACGGATTGCACTGTGATAGACTGCATCAATTTGTTGAGCAGGGTATTGGAGGCTATTTTGTAAATGACATCGCCAAAGTCGAGGATTGGCAGGATGGTCAGTTTTACAAGGGTATGTTTGGCAGCATGAGTGAAGGATGCTTTGTTGCGAAATAGGAAGCCAATTCTAGATTTAACTTTGGATTGGAGATGTTTGATATGGGTCTGGAAGGAGAGTTTACAGTCTAACCAGACACCTAAGTATTTGTAGTTGTCCACGTATTCTAAGTCAGAGCCGTCCAGAGTAGTGATGTTGGACAGGCGGGTAGGTGCAGGTAGCGATCGGTTGAAAAGCATGCATTTAGTTTTACTTGTATTTAAGAGCAATTGGAGGCCACGGAAGGAGAGTTGTATGGCATTGAAGCTTGCCTGGAGGGTTGTTAACACAGTGTCCAAAGAAGGGCCAGAAGTATACAGAATGGTGTCGTCTGCTTAGAGGTGGATCAGAGACTCACCAGCAGCAAGAGCGACCTCATTGATGTATACAGAGAAGAGAGTCGGTCCAAGAATTGAACCCTGTGGCACCCCCATAGAGACTGCCAGAGGTCCAATTCAATTCAATTGTTTTTTCCCCTCATCGATCTACATACAATAACCACATAATGCAAAAAGAGGTTTTCAGGACAAATGAAAAAAAGATAAATATCACATTTACATAAGTATTCAGACACTTTACTCAATACTTTTTTGAAGCACCTTTGGCAGGAATTACAGCCTCGAGTCTTCTTGGGTATGACACTTTAATCTGTTTGGACCCCAGGAAGAGTAGCTGCTGCCTTGGCACAGCTGTATTTGGGGAGTTTCTCCCAGTCTTCTCTGCAGATCCTCTCAAGCTCTGTCAGGTTGGATGGGAAGTGTTGTTGCACAACTATTTTCAGGTCTCTCCAGAGATGTTCAATCACATTCAAGTTCGGGCTCTGGCTGAGCCACTCAAGGACATGCAGAGACTTGATCTGAAGCCGCTCCCAGATTGTCTTGGCTGTGTGCTTAGGGTCGTTGTTGGAAGGTGAACCTTCACCCCAGTTTGGAGGTCCTGAGCGCTCTGGAGCAGGTTTTCATCAAAGATTTCTCTGTACTTTGCTCCGTTCTTTCCCTCGATCCTGACTAGTCTCCCCGTCCCTGCCGCTGAAAAACATCCCCACAGCATGATGCTGTCAGCACCATGCTTCACCGTAGGGATGGTGCCAGGTTTCCTCCAGACGCGACGCTTGGCATTCAGGCTAAAGTGTTCAATCTTGTTTTCTTCAAACCAGAGAATCTTGTTTCTCATGGTCACCAGAGAATCTTGTTTCTCATGGTCTGAGAGTCTTTAGGTGCCTTTTGGCAAACTCCAAGCTGGCTGTCATGTGCCTTTAACTGAGGAGTGGCTTCTGTCTGGCCACTCTACCATAAAGGCCTGATTGGTGGAGTGCTGCAGAGATGGTTGTCCTTCTGGAAGGTTATCCCATCTTCATAGAGGAACTTTGGAGCACTATCAGAGTGACCATTGGGTTCTTGGTCACCTCCCTGACTAAATCCCTTCGACACCGATTGCGCAGTTGGGCTGGGCGACCAGCTCTAGGCAGAGTCTTGGTGGTTCCAAAGCTCTTCCATTTAAGAATGATGGAGGCCACTGTGTTCTTGGGGACCTTCAATGCTGCAGAAATGTTTTTGTACCCTTCCCCAGATCTGTGCCTTGACACAATCCTGTTTCAGAGCACTATGGGCAATTCCTTCGACCTCATGGCTTGGTTTTTTGCTCTGACATGCACTGTCAACTGTGAGACCTTATATAGACAGGTGTGTTCCTTTCCAAATCATGTCCAACCAATTGAATTTACCACAGGTGGACTCCAACAAAGTTGTAGAAACATCTCAATGATGATCAATGGAAACGGGATGCACCTGAGCTCAATTCTGAGCCTCATAGCAAAGGGTCTGAATACTTATGTAAATACGGTATTTTTGTTTTTTATTTATAATACATTTGCAAACATTTCTAAAAACCTGTTTTCGCTTAGTCATTATGGGGTATTGTGTGTAGATTGATGATGACAAATATTTCATTTAATGTTTAATTCATAATCCATTTGAGAATAAGGGTGTAACGTAACAAAATGTGGAAAAAGTCAATGGATCTGAATACTTTCTGAATGCACTGTGTAGTCAATAGGTCCAACGCTGACTTTAGATAAGGTACATGGCACAACACTTCCACTCACTGGTGGCCCAAAGAAATTAACTCAAAGCCACGCCCCCACTAAACCACGCTTCCAATATAATTTCACAGTGTGCCTTGCCTTTTCGAGTGAATTCGTTCATATTCAGTCCTGCGGCCTTCACCAAGTGAGTTCCTAGGCGAATGTTATCATTAAAATTGTACTTTTTATGACAAGGCCTTATTTTGCAGGCCTGAAAAATTCAGGTAACTACAGATTTCCTGCTTATTCCCTCCAAACCGGGATTCCTCGAAAACCTGGGCATTTTGGGAAAGTTTCTCGAATTTTGCAACCCTACCTGCAAGTCACATTCTGCTGGTTTGGAAAGGGATGTGTAATTCCTATCAGATTCCAGCCAAATTAGGATATCCAGCATTTTCTATTCTCCCACAACCAGTATTCAGAATGAAAACATTACGAGGGAACTACCTAAACCATTGAAACTGGAACAACCATTTCAGTAACGGGTGCAAAAAATCTAACGGGTGCAAAAAATCATAGAAAAATATGTTATTTATCTTTGCGTAGCATAAGATTACTCAATCAATCTTCGTTAATGAAAAATCACAGATATTCAAAACATTTCGAAAAAATCTATCTGCATTAGAGCATGCTGGGAAATAATTGTATTATAATGATTATAGTACAAATGTGTATTTTAGGGTACTACCACATTGACAAATTAAAAATTGATCTATGAAAAAACAGAAAAGTAGCTTCACAGTAGAGTGGGATGATTGCATATTTTATATTCAAAATATAGGGTACAAAAATGTACCATTATACTCGGTTATCTGCACATGTACCCTAAAAGGTACTGAACAGTACCATGTGAGTGTCACGCCCTGGCCATATATATGTTTTTATTCTCTATTTTGGTTAGGCCAGGGTATGTTCATAAGCTATGTTCATTTTCTGTTTTGTTTTTCTTTGTTGTTTGGCTGATTGAGAACCATACTTAGGTAGCCTTTTCCCACCTGAGTTTTGTGGGTAGTTGCTTTCTGTTTTTGTGTCTGCACCAGACAGAACTGTTGTTGTTGTTGTTGTTGTTGTTTTAATCAGTGTTCAGTTCCATTAATAAAAGGATGAACAGGTACCACGCTGCACTTTGGTCCTCACCTTCTTCCACCAACAGCCGTTAGTGAGATTATTATGTGTACCTCTCTTATTATGTTTACCCCAGTGAACAATTTGTACACTAACCGTACCCTTATATATCATTGTTTTAGTAGCTAACCCGGACGACGCTGTGTGCGCCACTTCATCACCACCGTGCAACTCGGGAGGCACATCCATAATCATTTTTCCAGAAAT